>NC_073691.1:34160951-34476086 GCF_029784155.1 Uranotaenia lowii | reverse complement strand
CCAGTTCACACTACAAATACAATTAAAAGATTAAAAATAATCTATTTCCTAATTCTTTTAAAACTTGCTCCTTATTCTTCCATCTCCATTCAATAATCTCTTTCCTCAGCTCAAACATGCTAAAAGTATTAAATTTATTTGTTTAATCAATTGGAAAAGTTTCAATTGGATTTTTCTATCTTATATTCAAATGGGAATGAAAATTAAATTGCCGGTTGATCTTTTTAAGTCAACTAGATTTTTTTTTATATTTTGTAGAGTGTATAAATTAACGCACATTTCAATAATGATCGAAAAATTAACATTAATTTCGCATTATACATACTCATATTTATGCTTATAAAGCGAGCATTCCAGAATGCCCGGCTTTTTTATTTTATTCCCATCAAAGCCCGAGAAAACTTTAAATTTTAAAGAATTTTGAATGTTTTCCTTCACTTTTTCGATTTTCTGTAATTTTTTTTCTTCAAAAATTGCTTATTACTGTATATTTCATATCTTTTTAATCTTAGAAAAAGTTAACCTATCCTTGATTCAGTAAAACTCTTGAAATATTTTCTTTACTCAATAATTTTTAATTTGTGAAAAAAATTTCATTGTAGGAAATGCAAACCAGTCCCCGAATTTATTCGGACATTTCCCGGGATTCGAAGTAAAGTGGAAAAATGAAGCAAACCAAGGTCTACATTAGGCTCAATTTTTCTGTGCTTTTTCTAACAGAATTGTTTTTTTTGGGAGTTTGAAAAGAGATTTTAAACGCTGCTGACGTTACGTGGTTTAATTTTCTCTGTAGTTTCAGTAACTTTCTTATGATTTTTTTTATTATCACTGAATTCTGTATAGATTTTTTCGAATTTTGTGTTGAAAATTTGAAATGAAATGCCCAGATTTTGCAGGGTTTCGAAAAAGTTGTGCTGATTGCTCAGTAGAGTGCCCCAAATGACCCAATTTTTGAAAAAGTTTTGCGCCGCAGGCTAAAATTAATCCTAGGCCTAGTACAAGAACTCATGCCAAATTTAGGCCAGATCTGATAACGGGAAGGAGTCACCCTACGAGCCTGATTTTAGTATGCGATTTTGAGACAGTTTTTCAGAGGAAACATGAAAATTCAGTTTTTCATCAATAACTTCGATTATTAGGCTTAAAAAAGGCTAACTTTCTTAAGAGTGATATTCATCACTATTAATGAGGCACTGCGGCACATTTTGACGCAGCATTAACAGTTTTTAAAAGAAATCGGCCGCGTTGGACCAAAATTATTGATGAAAAACTGGATTTTCTTGTTTCTTCCGTACAAAATGTCTCAAAATCCCATACACGGATCAATTATGACACGATTTGGTTTTGAAAGATATGCCAAAATTAACCCTATTTTAACAAATTTATCTAATACTTAAAATTTTACACCTTCATTGTACCAGTATGAATCTAAAAAACAACTTTAATATGTTATTGCGATTCCTAATGCTGAATAAAAAAAATTGAGCAAAAATAACAAAAATGGCACGAAGTACTCAAAAAAGATAAAGAAAATCATAAAATTAAAAAAATACAAGCAGTAGACTTAAAATAACAAAAAAAAGTGTGAATTGAGAAGAATTACAAAGGACGAAACAAACAACATATAAAAAAATTCAAACAAGTGGGAAATGTGCCTAAAACATGATAAAATATAAAAAAAATATAAAAAGTTGTCTATGAAATGAGCGAATAAACACGCTTATAATAACAGTGGTAAAATTTTGTGCAAATAAGAAAAAAAATTGAGGAAACCCCCATTTGATATTGGCAACATAAAGATTTCGGGCATGTTGCCAAAATCGTAAGAGACCTGTAACTAAAACACCTCTAGTAATGAAAGTACCATACGGAACACCTTTATGAATCTCCACAAAAGCTTAATAATCCCTAACTATGAGTTCATATTGATAATTTCAAGATAAAAATCAAGCTTAAGGAGATCGCTTTAAAAGCTTTATCGAACTCAAATTCAATTTTCATACTTTAGTCACTGATCACACTGACATGACACTTAGAACAAAAATTCGACCTTTTTCTGGCTATGTTTTTTTGTCAAGTTTTGCAGGTTCGCAATATTGACGGTAGGTGGTGAACCTGCAAAAGTTGACAAAAAATGCCCAGTAGGAAAAACTTACCTATTTACCACGATTTTATCGTAGAGTTTTTCTGTTTTTTTTTTTAAAGTTGGGTGGCACTTTCTAACTGGGATACCATTTCTTCAAATCGATCGATGCGCACCCTGGAATCGATATTGCGTACGAATCGAGTGTCCAGTCAGTATGATCAGCGCTTTAGTCATGGAAAACGCACTAAAAAGTCTCTTTCAATATGTCTCATGAAATGTATTGTATGAGCGCGTATTTC
The DNA here is from genome assembly GCF_029784155.1 of Uranotaenia lowii. NCBI lineage: Eukaryota > Metazoa > Arthropoda > Insecta > Diptera > Culicidae > Uranotaenia > Uranotaenia lowii. The sequence continues at coordinate 34,473,701 of NC_073691.1, read as the reverse complement.
GGGGATCTGTCCTGTTTCTTTAAACCGAAACATTAAAGAAAATCAAATCTAACGCCAACCTGTCTTAAAATTGTTCGATTATAATGAAATTGAAGCAGGAAACCCGTTGCAGTAACCATCACGTGTAGGTTTTTTTTTCGTTTTTTTCTAACTTCAGTTTTTCCTTTCTCCGTGCTTCACAGGTGCCGCTGGAAAAAGCGAGGGTGTATAGGCAAGAACTGCAGCAAGTGTACCTCGATTAGCCTCTCATGGATCATCACCATCATCAGCAACAACACTTGGAGTAGATAAACAAACAAACAAACAGTCGAACCTGCCAAAGCATAGACTCATAAACAAACTTTTTTCAGCAACAGTAGGCCGATATGTGCAAAGAGAAACAACAACCTCGACGGAAAACAAAAGTAGGAGGAAACTCGCGACGAGTATAGTGGTTTAGGGAAAAAGAAAAGCTACCTAATAAGCATAATCGTTTTTTTTTCGTGAGTTGCGAGTGATTTTTTTTTGTTGGTCTGTGACTTAAGTCAGTAAGTAAGTCAGTGAGAGTTTCTCCCAAGATTGATGTATGGACGCAACGTTTCGTCACTCAGTGTGTATCATCATCATCATCATCTTCTTGAGCAGCAACAACAGCGGATTGTTGAGTGTATCGTTGAACTTGTGATTGGCGAAACTTGGTCGCTCTCGGCAGCTGAAGATTGGCAACTTAAGTTGCGCACCAATAAATACTTAAATAAACCAAGTATCGCGTGCGAGAGAGTGACATAAGTTAGCAGCGTGAAGCGCCCAGAGAGAAAGGTGTTGTTGTTTTGGTTTGATTTTTTGTTATTGATTCTCTTCAAGACGAAGTGGGTCTGCCTGGCTGAGAGAGCTAGCGAAGATAATCGCGCGGCGGCCGAAAGCAAAACAACAAAATACGAAAATGGATTCAACGGCCTCGCTACGGCTACAGCAGCCGCCTCACAAGCTAACCTCCATACAGATAAGCGCCGAAACAACGGTTTTCGCCAGCCTAGACTCGAGCCTCGCTGCGCTGGAATTGCAACAGCAGAAAAAGCAGCAGCAACAGCAATGGCCAAGATTAATGGCGGTGGGTAACGGCGGGGTGGACCTTGAGGGGGATGGTGCTGAGGAGCTTAATGATGGTAGTAATAATGGTGGCAGCAAGAGCCTCCCTCCTGCCATGGAGTTGCGGCTGGCTTCGGGTGCCGCCGTTAGCTCAGAAAAAGTGGTCCTCCGAGAGCAGCAACCGGAGAAAGAAGAAAGAGCCGACGCCGAATGTGGTCTTCGGACCAATTCGGGTGAGTTGGGCTTGGATGGAAGCGGTCCAGAGCCAGAGTCAGCACAACAGCCTAGCGAGGCACAGCTAGTCGTGGAACCGTCGTCGTCGTTCGTCGTTGGGGCTGGAATCGGAGCAAGTGCCGTTGTAGCGGACAACAGCATCACGTCTTTCAGTATCATTCCGGAGAAAACAGGGACGACGCCACCCATCGTTACCGATCAGGGGTCACACGTTGTGCGCATTCAAATCCTACAAAGCGATAACGGACCGTTAACCGGGAACAATCAAACATCCGGGTCGGCGGCATCAGTGATCAGTGTTTCCAATCCGGCAAGTGTAACGGCCACCGTGGTTAATAACAATCAGTGCAAATCTCGCGTTTCGATCGTTTCTTTTGGACCTCCTCCGGACCAAGACAACTTCGGTCAAAGGTCAACTCCATCTCCGGATATGGTTCAAAACCAAAGCCCCACGAGCCCAGCTGCGGCCAACAAACACGGTGGGGACCTAGTTGACACGGTCAACCAGGCCACCTACCTGTACTACATGATGTCCTCGGGTCAGTGCTCCCCGAGTGATACCCTCGATTCCGGGACCTGCAGTGACATCGAGGTTACTCCACCTCCGCTCCCGAAAAAGATGTCTAAATCACCGCAACCCAAACAGCTCCCAGCTCACGCTACCCTAATGATAAGCCCGTCAACGCCACCGCTTCCAAGCGTTGTTGATAAGCTTAATCCGTCCGGATATCGCCATCACCATCAGCGTCCAACGAGCAGCAGCTACCATACCAGTGATAGTGACGAATCCGAGTCCAGTCTGAGCTGTGACTCGCTCAATTTTACGCAACTGTGCGGCAACGTCAATTCCCTATCGACAGCCGACAGTCTTTCGACCGCGAATCCCCAATCACCGGACCCTTCGATCCCCGAAACCTCCCCATCAACCCCTCAAAGTGACAGTGACCGTGAAAATGTCCCGGAATCCCCGGAACCTCCGCAAATCAAACCGCACGCCCTTGTTTCCATTCTCCCATCGTCCCTACTAAAGGACATCCGCGAACGTAGTGCCGGTCTCGTGAGTTCAATCCGATCATCTCCGTCTCCACCGCGCGGCGAAGACATCGTCACCACCCGTTCGATCCTGATGGAGAAGATAAACAGTTTGAACAGTGTCCACGGCCCGAGTGGTTCCAGTGCTAGTGGAACCGGAAGTGTCTCGTCCTCCTCAATCAATGGCCTAGCGGCCAAACCGACCAGTTTCGAGAATGACAAGTACTACAAGTTTCACATCAATGAGCACCAGCAGCCGGACCGTAACGGCTCAAATGCTGGAAATGGTGCTAGTGGTGCGGGTGGGGTAACAACCAATGGATATGGGGGAAATGCCCAGGTAGTGGATGACGATGAAAGTTTTGCCGGGCTCAAGGATTTGCACTGTGGAACTTCGACCATCCGCAGTAACAAGGGAACGGTGCGGGGGGTTAAGAATCGGGTGCGGAATGGGATTGCAACGTTCCTGCAGATGCAGCAGACTACGCTGAAGGTAAGTCTAAGGAAGAGGTTAAAAAAAAGTTTAAAACTAGTGTTTGGGATTTTGAGTGTAATCAAAGATGATTGAGAGGAAGATACCCATCTTTATTATGATTGACGAATGATTATCGACAATTGCACCATCTACTGTTGAAAATGGGTAATACTTTCATGCAAATTGAGTTTAACTCTTGTATCGTGTAGAGTGGTTTTAACTTTACCAACTGTGAAAAACTTTAATTCGTAGTTTACTTTAAGATGGCGTTAGTTAACATACAGACTCATTTTTCAGAACCTTTGGTTATGTGGGGCCTTATTTCTTCCTCTTCCTCGTTAGACTTGAACAGTTTCCATTAAAAATTACTACCAATAAGTCAGAAGTTAAAAAAATTGATGCAGCTTACGCAGCCGAAAACGTTACAATCTTATCTGTACCCCAGTAATAATTTGTGTTGCTATTTTGCACTCTGCTGTTCATCATTATCATACTTACATCGAATTGACTGCCCATACAAGTGTCTATCTTTTTTCCTTCACATACCTACGCTACTTATGTTTTTACTTTTCTCTTTCAACTCTGATCCCATCCAACCGAACGGAAATCAATCGATCAATCATTATTCGTTCCATCGGTGTGGTCGATACAATTATCTGAAAAGTGTGCAAAGATGCCAGCTGAAATATCACTGGTGCGAGCCCACCTTTATCAGTTATACAGTTGAATATACTTCCCATATGAGAGTTGTCATACCATGTATTTGCAGTCAATCTTTTCAATAAAAAAAAATTTTGGAAATGCTTTAAATTAAAAAAAAAATTCTCTGGCATGTCTCGGGTAAAAAAAAGAAATCGTAAGCAGCCAGTGCAGTCTTCTTGAACCCTTAACCCTTAAACATTTCATAATAAAATTTTATGGTATAGAGTCAATTTTCTAATTTTCAATTCTTAACAACCATTACTCCAGGGACTGTTATTCTTGAACGAACTTGAATTGATAAAGGTTTCTTGCTGCTGAAACTCTCTTCAGTCGTTCACGCAACAGTGAAAAAATCGCTGGTTCTTATCTTTACGCATGCTCCTGCATCAGGTATTTGGAAACAAATTGATAAAAAGAAGCGTGAGTAAGTCTTCCCTTTGAAACGTGAATTTCCTTCGCAACAGAAGCCAAATTAACGAACCACTAAAATCGCTGTCTTTTTACGCAAATTTTAATGTATTTAACATTTGATAATTTTCAGGGCCACATTAAGTCATCGATGGACCCAAGGCGATTTTGCAGGGGACCCATAGTTTTTTTAAAAAAAAATTTAGTCAAAGATAAATCTGTAGCAGTTTGTAAAAAAATCTTGTATATATATTTTAAAAACAAGGTATATTTCTGTATAATAAAATGTAAAATAAAACTGTAGATTCGATTCGAACTCATACTAATTCAATATTCATGCTCACAATAAGTTTCAGTTGAAAAATGCAAAGTCAAATTTAAAACTCCTTAAGAAATACACTTGAGAACCCCAAAAATCCAATTCAGAGTTTAGGTCTCAGCTTATTGTGCAGAATATAAATTTAAAAATGCAAGTGACTTCAGCATTTAAAATTCAAAATTTGAATAAAAAAAAAATCAGTTAACATGTTCGTCACCACGCTCATTTAGGTAGTTTTACTAGCCAGGCCCAAAAAATTTCGCGGGTCGAGAAAGTAATGTGGGAGAACTCCAAGACTTGCAACGTGTGGCTAAACCGAGCGGCTTACTTGAGTAAGAGAGCGTCACCCGTTTTTGGTGTGACGGGGCCTCCCAGGAAATACACCTGTCACTCGAACAACGTGTCAAAGTTCTTGAACAAAATTCAGTATTGAAAAGCAGAATAAGGAATGATGCAAATGACATATTTTTACAGTAGAATTTGAATAGTTGACAAAATTGAAAGAGCAATGACGATTTTTTTATTCCTCGAAATCAACACGAGAATATAGAACTTGATTCAAATATTAAAATTCAAATCAAATTCTATATTGGAGGCAGGGGAAGGTTCCTATTATGGTTTGAGACCCCTCTCTCTCATGAAAGGGGGGAGGGGCCTCCCAAACAAAAGACAATTGTTTGCATAACTCGAGAACCAATCAAGCAAATGGTATCAAATTTGGCATGGGGTGGTTTTTGGATACGAGAAATATTTCTACGAATATCAGATACCCCTCCATCCTTTCAGTGGGGAGATAGGAAGTGGGGAGGGGGGCTGTCTTACAATTTTACACATAACTCGAGAACTAATCAAAATATTGGAACCAAATTTGGCATGAGAGGGTATTTGAACACAAAAAATGTTTCTATGGTAATTTTTGACCGCTCCCTTTATTCAGTGAGGATAAAGGCAGGGAGGGGGGGGGGGGGTCTTTTTAATTTTTTTATTGCATAACATGAGAACTATTCGAGCAAATGGAACCAAATTAGGCTTGGAGGGGCTCCTTTACATTTTCTAGCATAATTGAAAAAAATATAAAGCACATGGATCTAAAGTTGGCATGGGAAGGTATTTGAATACGAGAAATGTCTCTATGGTATTTTGAAAACCCTCTGTTCTTCATGTAGAGAAATTTTAACGGGGGAGGGTGCACTCATACAATTTTTTACATCACTCGAGAACTTATCCAGCAAATAGAACCAAATTTCGCTTGGTAGGGTATTTTAGTAGTTACGTGGAATATTTCTATGAATAGTTGGTACTACTGCCTCCTTCCAGAGGAGTGATAGAAAGGAGAGAAGGGGGCTTCGTTACAATTTTTCGCATAATTCAAGAAATAATCGAGCAAATGGAAACAAATTGTACATGGGAGGGCATTTGGATACGATAATCGGTTATATGCTTATTCGGGACTCTTTTCTCCTACATTTGGGGATAAATTTAGGGAAGAGGGGAGCTCACATAAAGCTGTTTTGCATAAACCAAGAACTTATCAAACAAATGGAACCAAATATGACATTGGAAATCATTTGGGTATGAGAAATAGTCCATGATTATTTGTAACACTATTTTTTCCAGTGAGTACATAGGAATGGGGAGGGGTTCCAACTTTTTTTTGGCATAGAAGTAATCAAGTAAAAAATAAATCAAATGTAACATGGGAAGCTTTTGAGTACAAGATATGTTTCTATGAAATTTTACAGATCCTTCTGCCTTGCAGTTTGGAGAGGTGAGGGACGGTGGGGGCTCCATATAAATGTTGATGTATCGCTTAAAACTTATCAACCAATGTAACCAAATTTGATATGAGAGTTTTTGATTACGAAAAAATTGGATCCTTACCTTCTTCCAGCTTTTGCGGATGGGAAGGGGAAAGGGGGTGCTTCATACAAGTTTGTTGGCATAAACCGAGCACTTATGATATCTAAAAAAAAAAACAAAATTTAAATAATTTCTATAAATTTCATTTCTTTTTGGAAGGTGTTGCAACGCACACCGGGTCAGCTAGTTAAAAATAAAATAGAATTCAACAATAAAAAGTACCAAATAAGTCCAGAGCCAGAATTAGGTTCATTTATACAGATAAGAATTCAAAATCAGTCTATAATTTCAAATACTTAAACCAATACTAACTTTAGAAAATGAATGGATAAGTTGAATTAAGAGGATTTTTGTCATTTCTCTATTAGAAACGGCTCAGGAAAAATAATGAGCATTGTAATATTCAATCATTGTTTGTTTCTCTGAGAAAACAAGCAGGACAACACTTCATATTTCGGATATCGAATGTTGGTAGATTGGAATTTGAATACTGAAAAATTAAAGACCGCACTCGTTTTTTGTTATTTGATTTAAAAAATCTCTCTAATTAAATTTAAAAAAATATATAATTAGCATTTTTGAAAAAATACAATTTCAAAAGTGTCAAAATTATAAATTATCTAATAATATTAAAAACAATTTTTTTCTTGATTAAAGGATTTTTGATAAGCGCCTCATAAAAATTATGATTTGTGAATATTTAAAGCTTTGTCGGAAGTTTGAAGGTAAAGGTTACCAAACCGGTAAAAATGCAAAAATGGTCAATTTTGAGTTTTTAATTATTGAGCAGAACGATTTTCCATGTTTAAAACTATATTTGGTGAAATTTTGAGATTCAGAAAAAAAATCCTTCATACTTCACCGATCGAACGAAAGTTACAACTTTCTGAAAAATGTATGAAAAACGGAAAACGAAAAAATTGAAGCGCGTTTTCTCGAAAACAACTTTGATGCACTTATAACTCTTTGGCTCTACTTTAAGGTTGCCAGAAATTTTTCAGCACGTGTCCGGGCCAAATCCGGGCAATTTTATACAAAAACCTGGCAAAATCCAGAAATTTGATTTCAAATCAACGACCAAAAATAGGGGCAATATCCGGGCAAATTCCGTCAAAATTCAAAAATTACTCAACAAAAACCAAGAAATTTGTTTTTCCCCCAAAACTCTTCGACAGTTTTTTTATTGTATAAAAGACTTCCAAAAAACCTACCATGATTATTTTTATAAAACTTGCTTGAAAATTTTTGTTTCGTGTGCCGAATAAATCCGGGCATTTTTCATAGAAATCCGGTCAACCGGGCCGGGCCAGACTGTTATCAAATTTTGTACTAAATATCCGAGCTAACCCGGTTAAAAACCGGCAACCTGGCAACCTCACTCTACTTGTCATCCCCGATGTATGTTTTCCCAGTTAATATTTTAGAACTATTGGAAATTTGTGTGTATTTTTTTGGACAAATAAGGAAAATTTTATACAAAATATATGTTAAACCATCGAGACAATGAGAATATTTTTTTTCAATTTGTGTATTACATACGCTAAGTAACAAATCCTGATTTAATTTATATATTAGGGGACCCCTCGTCTTTGTTGAAGATTTAAAAATTTTGAACTTTTAATATAGCTTACTTGTTTTGATAACTGTTTCAAGCATTTTTTTTAATTTAATTCTCCTCGAGGAGGGAGGGGAGGGCTTGACCCTGGGGCCCAGGGTCAATTGCTCCCCATTGCACCCCCTCAATCTGGCGTTGATAATTTTAGAGGGTTACTCAATTAAGATTAATCTATTAACAATCAGATGATGAAACAAATGTATCGTTTATTGCACAAACATATAATCCATTTAATTCATTTTTTAAGAGATGAACCATCTGAAAGCTGAAAATCTCTTTAATAAAGCCTTTAAAAAAATTTAATTCATTTGTTACCCTGAAAACAGATCAAGATAGAATCCAAACTAACTTACATTCAAGTGCATATCACGACTAAGCATTATGAAAGCCTTTTTTTTGCTATACTTAAACATTAAATACTGGGTCCGGATTCGACCAGACCGAACTGAACTTCAAATCGGAAAAATTGAGTGATCTATTGCAGCCGATTCAAAACATGTTAAACTACCTTTTCTTGGGAAATCTGGACATTTTACAATTTTGAAAAAAAAAATCAATGTTGCAGACAGTTGAAATGGCAAAAATGTGTTGAGCCAAAGTGATCTGAGAGACTGATAGCTTGAATAGAAAGATAAAAAGCACGTTTTGGTCGAGCAAATTGTTTTTATGTGAAACGATGTTCAGCCTGTGCAGATTTTAAGATTGTTACTGAACTGATAAATTAAATTTGTTATTCCCTTTACATGCGTACATTCGTTTTGACATGTCATCAGGCACTTCGAAGTTCCGCAAGGGCGATCTTTGAAAAAGTCCACTTCCAAAATATTTGATTTTTAATAAATTGTGGGTCCCAAAAATGTTCACAAAATTTATATATTTTATATTTTTTTAATTTTGTTTGGGTTAAATACTACACGTTAAAAATAAAAATGAACCAAATTCGTATCAAAATTCAAAATAAGCAAGCAATTTTTAAGAATAATTTTTGTTTTCATTGTTCGAATAGGTACTGAAGGTCTGTTTTTGTAAAATTATTTTTTTTTTCTATTTTGGTCTTTAAAGATTATCCTATTCAAGTAAAACAGCCAAATGTACATCTTGTGGTGTACTAGTAATATTTAAACTATTTGAATTTGCCGAAAATGGAACGGATTACAGTTAAATGACAAAAATCTTTGTACTTCAGGCAATCTGAACAGTATCAAGTAGTTCATGCATTGAAAATTGATCAATACCTCCATGAGTAGTTTTTTGGAAAATTTGATTAATTTTCAGAAAACTTTCTTAAATGATGTCAATAAAATAGAGTCAAATACTCCTAAAGAAATGAGAAGTTTTAATAAAGAACCAAAATTTAAATAGGATTTTTATAAATGCGCATATAGATGTAAAAAACAAAAGACAATATCTATTTTTACTTATTTCTGATCATTAATATCGGCTGTGAATCAGAGAAATTCCTAAAAAAAACAGTTAGAAAACCATTTTAATCGAAATTTCAATCAAAACACACGTGTTTCAAGAAACAAGAAATGACTTAATTTTTTTTCTTACTGTTGGAAGATTATTTTCGAATGCTTGAAGTTTCAAAAAAATGTTCAGGATGATAGGATTTGGCCGAATGGACGATAGGCTAAATGATCGCTAGGCCATTTGGATGCTAGGCCTTACAGTCGGCTTAGTAACCATTCGGTCTACGATCATTCGGTCAAATCACATTAGTCAAATGGACATTAGGACTAACAACCTTACGATCTAATATGCACTCAATTAGCAATTATAAAACCCAAGGCTCAAAAATTAAGTCCTTTAACCGACAAATTAGACTGATTCTTGCTGCTCAAATTTGAAATAATTGAGAAAGATTTTTCACTGTTGATAGAAGTTGGTTAGTTTGACTTCAGGTTGTTCATCAAATCTCGTAAATTTTCTGATAACTTCTCTCTTTTTTCAAAATCTGTCAATCGTTTTGTTACTGTCAACTGTTTGAAAAACGGAAGTTTGTAAGTGTTGCATGATAGAACGTTCAGAATCTTCTCGTAGAGTTTCTTGATTGGAATTGTTTTTTTTTTTTGGTTGTCATAAATTCATTGTCGTTTTTCACAAAGTTTGGAAGAAAAATCTTATTTTTTTGATCAAATTTATTGTATTAACGAGTTTTAAGAAAAAAAGTTCAAGTTTAAGCCAAATATCAAGAAAGAACTATCATTTTCCTTGCTCAATCTTATCCATTTTTCCAATTAAGGTCGTGTGAATTTTCAGTAATGTAGCATATTTTATGGCCTTGGGAATTCCCAGGATATTTTAGCATTTCCCGGGATTCGGGATTCCCCGATTTTTTTCTATATTCCGGGAATTCCTGATCGAGAAATCTCGGGTAGAACATTCTAACCACAGCGGCTATCGAAAGTTCAGTACTTTGGTCAACTGGAATTTTACATCAAATTGTATAAAAAGTGCCTCACAGTTCAACATGTGATAAAAGGTTTTAGAAGTGACTTAAAAACAAATTTGGAAATGGAGAGTTTAAATAATAGTTAGTTTATTGAAAGTTAGTATAAGTGGTAGTAAAAAAGTGATTCTGATTCTGTAAATGGAGCATTTAAAAATCGTTTATTTTCTATGTAGTTTTCAAAGATTCTTTTTTGGGTAAAAAAAGTGTTTTTGTATATGCTCCCAGCAAGTCTCAGCAAAAATATTTACCTTCTTTTGGAGATTTATAACTTCATGAACGATGTAGGTACAGAAGATTCTGCACTCGTAATATTTTCAATGTTGAGTTTGAAAAATTTTTCTACTTTATTTTAAAAAACCCTTAATTTAAATAAGATGCTCAAAAAATATAAGTTTTCCAAATAATAGTTTCAAATTATTCATTCATGCTTATTGTTCACAATTTTTTCAACCAATTATACATTTTCATTACGTCAATTTCGTGTAAAATGAATAGAAGTCACTGTTTTTTTTTTAATTTTTGAAAGTTATTTACCACTCTTTTTTTATCAACAGAAAAAACTCTTAAAGTTTTAATGAAGTATTTTATGAAATCAATTTTTATTTTTATTTTGTTTGCAATATAAACGTTTCTAAGAGCTCAGCTGTTTGAAATGATCATGCAGTGTAAAGGCAGAAAAAGGCTCATTGGAATTTCACAATGTGCTCCAGATAGACGAAAAAATACGCGAAAGAAAACACAGGAGCTCCATGAAGTCCTGCTTACGGATTATTTAAGCTGGCAGCTCAAATGAATTTAGGCCAGCAGGATAGACGCACGTTCAAAAATAATAATCAAAAAAGCTTCTGAGACACTTGGTGAAGTGCAGAATCTTTTTGAAACTCATACATAAAAAATAATCAAAAACAGTAAGCAGAACTAACAATGGTCAAATTTATTGAGGCAAATTTGAGTAAAAATCAGAACAATGATCAAAAATCAGAAAATAAGCAGATTTTTATTACAATAATTGATTGTTATTTAGTTTAAACAAGGTTGAAGATAATATTAAAAGTATCAAGCGGATTTAACACTGACATGACTTTTTTTTAATAAATAGCTTGAAGAACACTCCTAGGTGATTCAATTGGCTAAAATTATGTTATGAAACCTAACTAATAAAATTTGAAAATTTGATCTCAAAATATCATCTGAGTAAACAGCTATGGAAATTCAAAGTCGAAGTGACAGTACAAGTGCTTCACATTTCTATACAGTTTTGAACGGAACTTTTCTTCATTTCAACACCTTTTTTTGGTAGCTTATAGCAACTTGTAGTCTCAGACACATTTGCGTAGCATAATTCAAAGTATTTTTCTTAAAATTTCTGTTTGAGTCTGCATAGGGTTTTTTTTGGCTAAATACTTGAAGGTTGTATTTTGCTATATCTTTTCGAATCTTTTTGGATATTTTTATTTATGTATCAAAAACAACAATAAAAAAACGAGCTCAAATTTAATTATAGTTCAGATTAAAATATGGAAAATCTTTTCGGTTAAAAACTTCCAGATTTGAAACGTTTAAAATATATCTCATGAAGAGGTCTCTCCAGTGCTGTCCAGCTGGTATCGCATCTATCAGATAATTGTACCAGGACAGCCGAGCAAATGAATCAATGATTGATGGATTTATTTATTGATTTCCGTTTTGGTTGAACCATCAATTTTAGACGAAGGCACATCGAAAATCGGAAACCATTCATCTGATAGACTATCGTTTTAGCAGCCATTTAACCGGATGATAATTGTGATGAAAAAAGGGTGAAAAAAAAAGCAGCACAAATTATGACGACAAGATAAGATTGTGATGTGTTCGACCGAAAGTTCACTCTTTTCATCAACCGATAAAAGAGTCTATTCAAATGATCTTAAATTAATACATATGTGATAATTTTTACACAAATATAAATAAGCTATGAATATCTTAAATTTCTTAATAGCTCTGATCCAGTCCTACGAAATATAGGGATGAGATAAAAATATGCAGAAAATAAATTAATTTTTTTTTGTAGAGAAATGAATCCAACTGTAAGTTAAAATTTCAGGGACTAGTCTAGATGAAAATTAATGTTGAAAAACATGCGAAAAAAAAAATTTGCCTTGTCTCCCGGTAGGACTTGAACCCACATCTTGCGCCTCTCCGGGGCCCATGTATTAACATTCTACTACATTGTCATCTACCCTAGTCCATGAAATTTTAACTTACAGTTGGATTCATTTCTCTACAAAAAAAAAATTCGCTGACTGAATGTTTGAGTAAGACCCATCTCTGGGTCACAGTTTAAAAATAAATTAAAATTTTATATAAACAAAATAAAATAAAATTTGAATTCGGCAACACTGAAGAAAAAATAGATAAAATAAATTTCTATTGAAAAGTTTTATATTTTGGCAATACTAAGCAAATCAAACGAAGCAAAGTCAGTCATTGATCTATTCTTGTTAGTGAAAGACGTCTCTGAGTAAATCTCTGAATTGAGATTCTTGAGAATCGTAAAATCACGACAATGGCAAGATTTTCAAAACTGCTGCAACGCTTGTTCGTTTCTTATTCGGCGACCGGCGAAAAAAAGGATTGGCTCAGGGAGCGCAGATTTTTAAAGCTGCTGCTACAATTGTTTGTTTGCGATTTGGTAACCCGGTGGAAAGACGGGTTAGCTGGGAAAGTGCAAATTTTTAAGACTGTTGTTACGAACATTTATTCGTAGTTTCTGATTCGGCCACTGGTAAAAAGACGGATTAACTCAGAGAGCGCAGATTTTGAAGACTATTTCTACGATTGTTTGTTTATGTTTCGGCTCTGGTAAACAAAGACAGAGCAACGGGAAAAGCACAGATTGGAATGGCTGTTTCTAGGGAATGTGATCAGGTTGTTCCAGCTTTGGTTAACAAAGGCAGAGCAGCAGGAAAAGAACAGATTTGTATGTTTTTTTTTGCAATAAATGGAATGCAGAATTAAGATGAAGATGAATTTATTTAAAAATTCAAATTTTGAAACTGAAAAATACAATTTTTTCTTGAGAACAGATGTGACAAGGAATGTAGAAATGAGATGAAAAAATTGCAGAAACTAAATAAAGTGAATCTCTGAATTGTGATTCTTAAGGATCATAAAATCACGACAAATTTTAGTTGTTGATCAACAAATGGATTCTACATTTTCATACTGACGGATATTTTGTATGAATTTGTATATAAACAAAACAAAATCATCGAGCTCATCGATTTAATATCCAATTAATTTAATTAATGACCGTTTTCGTAAATACTATTAATTTTATCCATTTTTTATAAATTTTCATCTAGCGTTAAATTTTAGTTAAAAATAAAATATTTGAAGAATATACTTAACATTTTAAACTCCGATGTTGTGAATTTGATGTTTCCTTGATTAATCAATCAAATTATTTCACAGAAAAGGATTCTTCGTTGAAAATTCAAAATTGTTTCTATTTTTTTTTCAATTCAGATTGAGAATTTAGAAATCTAAATTTTAAATAAGAACTTCAAAATTTGATTTGAGTTGTTTTCAAAAGGAATAGTTCGTCATTCAAGGTAAGAGATAATATTTTATTAAATTCTATTTTTATTGCTCACAGATGATTCTAATCAACCTGAATGTTTTGAGTTAAACTTTACATACCAAGTTTCAAAAACCACCAAACTTTAAAAAAACAAACTCTGACTAGCATGTTTAAAAAAATTTCTCGTTTAACTTCAAGTCATATGTTATAGGTATTTATCAGTCGTCATTTGATAGCAATTTCGCGAAATGTTGCCCTACTTCTGGCAATCGAAATGAAGCTGCACTACACGTGCGATTTTTCGGGGACTCGCTTTTCGCACATGGAGGCAGACCTTGTCTTACTTTTTCCCAACACTTGGCGTGTTGTGTTGATTCTCGCGGTTCAGGTTCATGTGAGTGAGCCAACATCATCTGCGTCAAGTAAAATTGAGTAAACGAAAAAAAAAACACACAAGCAATCCAAAACGAAACTAGACCATCTCCGGGCTGAATCTTGATTTCGGTGGAGAGTTTTCTTCTTTGATTTTCTAAACGCTTTTCTTCGATTCGAAGCTATGAGTACGAGTCAACGTGCCACAAGTTGTTCGTTTTTGGTTCAACTCAACTCAACTCAACAGCTTCCATCATCTTGAATCGAGCAGCTGATTGATGTTTGATCTTCTCGATCGATTTCTTCAAATTAGACTTTTTTTGCCGTTCGCCGTTTCTCTGAATGAAATCCGTCCAAGGCCGGCCAGGAGGAGATGTGGCACGGTCGCCATGTAATCGAACAATGTTTGTTCTGTTTTTTTTCTCCTTCGGGGGTTTTTTCATCGCAAAATTTCCAAAGAAGTGTGGAGCCAGAAAATCACTTAAAAGAAAAAATAAATGAAAACGATTCAAAGAAAAACAGCGAAAGGGATAGTGTTTCCAGCCAGCTCTAGTAAATTCAACGAGGGCCTTTCTACGCTGCAGCGGCCGATTCGTTCCGGCCGCTGAGTTCTGACCGAAAAACGTTTGTGGCCAGAGGCTTCAAAACGAAAAAAAACCCACCGTGGTCAATGTTTTAATGGAGTCGATTCCGAACCTGACCCACATGGAATTGAATGGATTGAAAGATTTTGGCCGGGTTTGGCTAGGTATGGGGAAAACATGTTCGTTGAAATTTTGAGCAAAAAAAAATTGGTTTCATTCAAGCGGCCCGGCCGCGGGTTGTTTCTTTTTATTTTTCCTGTTTCGGTTTTTTTTTGTTTCGTTCGCCCAAAGATTGGTTCAAGTGGTGCAATATGGCCCGTGGTCAGTGGAGGGTTGACGAAGCAGTTTGACTTTTTTCCAAGCTTTTTTCTCGGTACTAATCACCAATCATCGGAAATTTCGTCGAATGCTGGGCGCATTTCAGGAAACTGTTCGTTCACCCTACCATGGAACATGATGTTTTGGTACAAGTGTGATACTTCCGTTATGAATTAGACGATTATTGGGTGCCGAAATTGTTTGTGAAAGTTAATTACCAAAATTAGGCTTAGTTCCATGAGGTTGGCTTTTGCTGCTGACTCCAAGGTGAGGTTTAAAATTTAGGAAAAATCCGTTGTCAGAGGTTTTCGACCTTTGAATGTTCGAATTAAAAGAAGGTTTTTATTTGTTCTGGCGCATATTCGGTACCCCTCCCTCCTTCCATTTGGGGAGGAGGTTTTGTTTTACATTTTTTTCATTACTCAAAAACAAATCAAGCAAAACTGTTTAAATTTGGCATGGAAGGGTAATTGAATACGAAAAACGAAACGAAATTCTGCCACAGGTTATGGCACAAAGGTAACGTGTTTTATCTTTCATCTGAAAGGTTAAAGTTCAACTCTTCAAGCATCCAAATTTTTCAAGTATAATTTTCATTAAGAGTAGAGGGAATAATGAAATTATAACGTTAAGAATGTTATAATTCAAATTGAAATATAAAATGAATGTTTTATTTCTCTAGAAATACTTTTTTCTTGTTGCCTCATTTAAATGCTGAACAGCCTTTTACCGAATTTCGACTATGTATGAGACAAGGTTGCCGATTTTTTTTTGTGTTTTTTACAAATGAAATTCTGTGATTTGACCTCAAAATCCTGTGACGGTTTTCTGTAATGCTGATGTTATGAAATTTATAAAAAAGTCAAGTCAATTGTCCACAAATGTAATGCTATTTTAAAATTATATTGGAAGAAGTAAATTTACATAACAAATACAATCATATTTCATGAATAAGATAACATACATGAGGTTAATAGTGATATCAAAATTCTTAATTTCAAAATTTTTAAATGTTTTCGATGTTCTGTGATCTCTGACACAGATTCTGTGACGAAAATTTACAAAAATTCTGTAGAATTACAAACGATTCTGTGATTTCGGCAACCTAGCTGAAAGTTAAATCTTGAGCTGAGTAAAATGCTACAGAATATTGAAGCTAAATTTAAGGCCGCCGACCTTGGCCTAGAGAATAGCACTCAAGTCTTCTAAGCCAGAGCTCATGAGATCGAATCTCGATCACGGCATACCTAATGTTCTTTCTGTGAGTTGGTGGGTGTGGGTGAGATCATATATGTTTGTGTTTTTTTAAAATGCTGAATAAGCTTTCAAGTGACCGTTCGATTGAACTTTCGATAGCTTGAGTATTTGATAAAAGATCAAGTTTTTCTCAAGAATATAGATAAAAAAAACCCTACCTATTAAGGCGGTCTCGATTTTTTTGGCATGGAAGCACCAATAATGAAAAGCAGTCTTTAGTATGGTATAGGAATCAACATTCTGCACGAAACTGAATCACAAGATCTTAGGAGTAAAAAGAAAAAATAACTTCAGAAGCTCGAAAGATCGGAACGAAAACAAACCGATTTAATCGATTTTTCCAAGGCTAAAGAATCGATCTAAAAAATCGAAAATTCTAGTTCAAATGATCGATCTTGCAAAGATCGATCCAAGATTGACCAATCCTAATTCAAATACATTTTTTTTGGTGTAACTCGAGAACTAATCGAGCAAATGTAATAAAATTTGGCATGGGAAGGTTTTTGGACTAAGGAAATGTTTTTACAATTTTAACAGTGCTTTCAGCCATGCACAAGGTTGCAAAAATCCGGGAATTCGATTTCAAAATTTTCATCCCAAAAACTGGGCAATATCTGGGCAAATTGGAAATATTCAACGAAAATCAAGAAGATAAAAGTACTTGAAAATTGTTTTGTGTTTTTTTTTCAAAATACATCAGCAGATTTAAAATCTTATTCTAGGCTTCCAAAAAAACCGATCTTGGTTATTTTGATAAAACTCGCTTAAAAAATTGTTTTTGGAAGCAAAAATCATAACTTTTAACAATTAATTTGGAATTTTTTGTTGGATTTTGAGAAAAAAGCGCATAAGTCTGGGCAGAATCCGGACAAAAACCGGGCATTTTCAACGAAATCCGGACAACCGGGACAACTTTTCTCAAATTTTCTTTTAAATATTCGGGCAAGTCCGGATAAAATCGGACAATCTAGCCATTCAATTTGGAGAATGGAAGTAAGAAGGGAGTTCATTATACTTTTTGTTGAATAGCATAAGAACTTATCCAGATATTGTCAATTGCATGAATTATAAGACTATTGCAACATTCAGTACAGGAATGTCCAGAATGCATACTGTTTTCTGTTCGTTTTTGCCTTTCTTTCAGAAAGGTATAGTTATCGGTCGATTTGGGAGATCATTAATTATGGGTCTTAGATATACCTTTATAGGTACCTATCGAATCAGCTCGTCGAGTTCAGACGATGTCTGTGTATTTGTGTGTATTGGTGTGATTTTTTGTAAACTTTTTTGCATGTTTTTGCGAAACTGGGCAGTACAATAAAAATGATTTTTATCTTAAAAAATTTGTTTTTTTTTCTTCTTCGGTCTATAAAAGAAAGAAAAAATAACAAAATAGTTTGAAAATTAAATTTTCATAGTAATTATCATCAAATCATCACTCCAAAAAACGTGTCAATTGGCCTTGCTAGCCACAACCAGCAATCACTAAAATCAAGATTATCGTATATATGACGTCAAATTATACGTGACGTCATAGATACGCGCTTGCTAGCTAAAACTATGGTCCTGGAGAACAGATAGGCCTCACTCCCACTCAGGTTTGATGTCATCGTGACAGAAACCGTGTGGGAGGAAGACGACAGTTAAAAATTTCCCGGCAAATGGTTGTATTTTTTTCAGTTTAATGGTTCAGATTGAAACCGAACCATTTCAAAAAAATTCGGAACCGAAGCTCCGAATTATTAAACATAAAATGGTTTTCACCAAGGGGTACGACCCCGAAAGTATTGAAGTCGTTGATGAGTAGGTCATGCCCACACTGCATGGTACGAAAGCGATAGTAACTTCGGCCAACATTACATTCAGAAACAGATTGCTCTGAGAAGGGGAAAACAACACGGGTACGCGGACGATGTATGCACATCCTCTCATCTTCTCACGTGCCGTTCGTGCTCAGGAGGCTTCTTCCTAGGCACGAACGACAGGAGAGAATTTCGCCCGTGGAAGCAAATCTAATTAGACAAATGCTACTCAATCCTCTCGAGCTTTAAGCTCTCGGGCAAATTCCCTTTTCGTTCCCTTTTCTCCTCAGATCTAACGTTGCGCAATGAAAGCTTTTCGTTCGCATAGAAAAACCTGTGCAATTGTTGCGTTTTGTTGTTGGGGTTGGTGTCTGACGAAAACGGCTTGGGAGTCAATCCAAACAGTGGCGCCACCAAGTCCTCCATAGTAATGTTTGAAGCATTTCGGATTTTTTTTTTGGAGAAGGCACATAATTACGAATTAACCATTTTAGCCAGGCTGGCCAAGAACAAATATAACTAAATTGACAAAATTAACAAAACTGACAAAATTGACTAGATTGACAAAATCGCCAAAACTGAAAAAGTTGACAAAATTGATGAGATTGACAAAATTGACAAGACTAACAAAATTGACAAAACCGACAAAATGACAAAATTGCCCAAATTGACAAAACTGACAAACTTCACCAAATTGACAAAACTGACAAAATTGACAAAATTGACAATATCGACAATTTCGACAAAATCGACAATATTGACACAATTGACAAAATTGACAACATTCACAAGATTGACTTAATTGACAAATTTACAAAATTGACAAGATTGAAAAAAGTGATAAAATTAACAAAATTGACAAAATTGACCAATATGTGAAAACTGACAACATTCACCAATTTGACAAAAAAGACAAGATTTACAAAATTGATTAAATTAGCAAAACTGACAAAATTCACCAAATTGACAAAACTGACAAAATGACCAAATTGCCAAAATTGACAAGAATGACAAAATTCACAAAATAGACAAAACTAACAAGATTGACAATACTGACAAAATTGACAAGATTGACTATTTCGACAAAATCGACAATATTGACACAATTGACAAAATTTACAAAACTGACAGAATTGACAAAATTGACATGATTGACAAAATTGCCAATATTGACAAAATTGACAAGTTTGTCACAATTGAGAAGATTGACAAAATTGACCAAATTGACAAACTTTAGAAAATTGTAAACATTGACAAAATTGACAAATCTGAACAAATTTGAAGAAATTTTCAAAATTGACAAAAATGACAAAATTGATTAAATCGACAAAATCGTCAAAATTTACAGAAATCGCAAAATCACAATATTGATTGAATCGACGAAATTGAAAAATTTGTCCAAATTGACAAAACTGACAAAATTGACAAAATTGACAAGATTGACAAATTTTACAAAATTATTATAATTGACGAAATTGACAAAATTTATCAAATTGACAAATTTGACAAAGATTGACAAGATTGAACAAATTGACAAAACTGAATCAAATAAACAAAAATAACAAAACTTATAAAATCGACAAAATCGACAAAATTATCAAAACTAGCAAAATCCATAAAATTGACAATATTGATTAAATCGACAAAATTGGCAAATTTGACATTTTTGACAAATTTGACAAATTTGGCAAATTTGACAAATTTTATCTCCTATAGTTTTTTTTCATCCCCTATAGTTTATTCCGTTTGGGAGCTTCATTTAACGAAAATCATTTACAAAAGTGATTTTTGTAAACATTCTACCGTTATGGATTAAAACACGCAAAACAAATATGTTTTGAATCTGAAAGAAAGGCTCAAATCCACTGTTAAGTGTATTAAATCGGGTTTTTTTCATAATTTTCGTTCAAAACAACAACGATTATGCCGTTTGGAAATGTGATTCGAAAATCAAAAGCGTGCAACAACTGATTTGAGAAACTGTCATCGATTTTGTACGTGTGCTTTTGTGCGAAAATATCGTGAATTTAATTGTCGCAGGTTAACTCACAGCTGAACACAGACTTCCGAAAATCTAGTACTTCATTTTTATTTGTCGGAAGTCAATTGGAAGCAATTTGGAAGTCGGAAATCCGGACTTCCAAAGTAAAATTTAGTGCTGGTTAGTCGCATCATCCATCAAACAAAGCAACAACAAAATAATGCATGTGTATTTGTAAAGTACAACTATTAACACACACTCATACATTATTTTTATGGTGCTTTGTTTGTCGACTGAGCAACAATCAAAATAATCAATCATGAATAGTAAATAAATGAAAAAAAAACACTAGGTCAAATCGTCAGATGAAGTTAGTCAAGCTGTAGCTCTTTAATTGAGTTGACTTCATCGAATTGAATTTGCTGCTAGATTTTACGGCAGAAAATGCTCATTGTGCCCCGATCGATGGTGCTTTGTTCGCCCCGAATCAACAAGTCAAAATAAAAACGCATGTAAAAATTGATTATCTATAGGGGAGAGTGGGGATACTTGATCCCCTTTTCTTATTTTCACCATATCTTTTTGGAAAAATTTAGCAACTCGCCGTCTTTGACATTTTCTGACAGCTTGTAACTTCAAGTTTCTATGCTCCAAAAATTAGAACGATACTTGAACCCGTTGATGAACTAGAAGCATTTTCGTGGGAGTAAAAAAATTGCGATTTTTCTGAAGTTAGGGGAGACTTGATCCCCTATTGAAGGAGACTTGATCTTTTATTCAAGAAGCTCTAATCCTTGTATAAAAATCCAACAAAACCCCAAGATAGAATGTTAATTGACTATTTTGGTCATGTTTGTTCTCATTTCACAATTTATAGCAGACATAAGAAGAAAATTCTATAACTTTGTCTCAACGCTAATAACATTGCATACTTATAGGCGCTATGTTTTATAATTAAGAGAAAATTAATTATTTTTGCTCTTTTCTTCTGACAATGTTTGATAAATATTCGTTTTTGGATAAATATTAGTAATTTCGTAATCAGCAATCAAAACGATCAATTCAGAAGAAGAATATGCCGTTTGGAAGGGGGATCAATTGTACCCAACTCTAGGGGATCAATTGTACCCATAATCAACATTTTAGAAAACTTTTTCTGAAAAATGATGAGAGTTTTCCATTGCTTTGAAAATATGGCAATATGAAGTTCATTTTACGCTCGAACGATTGATACATCGGAACAAATATTTTTTTCATAATTTTCCCATGTAAGGAACATTTTAAAGTGATAAAAAGAGATCTTCAAGTTTCATTTTGAGAAATTTTTCAAACAAAGTTCAATTACTCAAACAATTATTTTGTTAAATTTTTTTAAACTACAAGCATTGTTATTTTGCTCATTTTGGCACATTTTTCTAGAATATATGATCTTTGTAAGACATTCCAGTTTCGAGATATAGCTAAGGAATCAAGTATCCCCAGGGATCAAGTATCCTCATTCTCCCCTATATATAAAAATGAATGTTTGTCTGTCTGTCTGTTCCCTATAGACTCGGAAACTACTGAACCGATCATCGTCAAAACTGGCATCTGAGGGTTTTTGAGGCCGGGGATGGTTTCTGTAATAGTCAAAACTTTATCCGACTTAAGGAAGGAGAGGCTTCCATACAAAATTTGTAGTTTTTCGAAACAAATTAAAGTCATGACATCACTTCCATCTGTACCGTTGAGCCGTCAACACGTACGCCGGAGCATCGTATCGTTGCTGTGTACCTGCAGGAACATTTTTACATTATTTATTTTTTCCTTACCTGTTTTTCAATCAGCACTTTTCAGTGCTATAATTATTTTTATTTTCTTTTATTCATATTTTTCTCTTTTCTTTCCAGCATGGGGAAGTCTTCGGCCGGCTCAAGGGCCGGGAGAAAACGGATTGCTGAACCTAATCCAGGGCCATCTGCCAAAAAAGTTGAAATTTCCAATTCATTCGATGTCCTTCATAACATCGGTGATGAGGAAATATTCATATTTAATTCTGATAAGAGTACTAAGAAACCTTCTTCTTCTTCTTATACTCTTAAAAACGAAAAGATTCCACCAATAACGGTCACGATTCCTGACTTCAATGCCTTTCGAAAAGAAATCGTCACTTCCGTCAAGGATGTGAAGATTTCTTTTCAGATCGGTCGAAGGGGAACTGCTCGTATATTGGCGGAATCTTTTAATGATTTTCAAAAGGTTTTAAATTATTTGAATAATAAAAAACACCAATTTTTTACGTACGACACTAGAAGTGATCGTCCATTTAAAGTTGTACTTCGTGGTCTCACCGGCGATCAGACACCGGATGAGATCACAGCTGAATTAAATTCTTTGTTAGGTTTTTCTCCAATTCAAGTAATTCAAATGAGGAAAAGAACCAACACGAATAATACCAGTAGTGTTGGTTTTGCTCCTGAACTTTATTTGATCCATTTTAAAAAGGATCAGGTTAATAATTTGCAAATTCTTGAAAAGGCTCGTCTTATGTTTCATTGTCGAGTCAAATTCGAACCTTTTCGTAAATCTTCTACCAATTTTCTTCAAAATATTACGCAATGTCGTCGTTGTCAAGCTTTTTGTCATGGCACTAAAAATTGTAGAATGAATGCCAGATGCATGTTTTGCGGCTCATTCGATCATGAAAAATCTAAATGCCTTTTTGGTGGTGATAAGCCAAAAACAGAATTTTTTAAGTGTGCGAATTGCGCAGGTAATCATTCCTCGAATTCTCTAGATTGTCCCGTTAGGGCAAAAATTGTTGCTTCTAGGAAAAATCCCAAAGTTTCCAGAAAAGTTTCTTCTCCTCCTTCCTCTTTTTCGTCTTCACACGTCAGACCGGCAAACAACCTGCCTGTTCGCAGTCAGCCTCGGCCTACATTGGAATCACGGCTGGGTAATACCCGAAGTGATTTTAATGTTACCTGGGCTGATTCTGCGCCCCAGACTCGTTGTTTATCGTTCTCAGAGGTGGTTGAAAATGGGTTTCCCTCTTCAGGTTTAACTAATAAAAATGGGAAAAAACCAAGTCTCAACGTTCATGCGAAGGCTTGGGAAAATCCCCGAAATTCAAATACTTGTTCTTCTCCTTCATTTTCTGATCCTAACAATTTTGTTGATTTGGGTGAGATAACTGAGGAAAAATTAAAATTTTTGCATCAAAATTTAATGGAAATGATGCAACTTATGTTGAAAGCAAATTCAATGTTTGAAGCTTTCCAAACTTCGTTTAATTATGCTAACAAAATTATTATGACTTTACGATTCCCTCATGGATCCAAATAGATGTTTAAATATTATGAATTGGAACGCTAGATCTTTGCTGGCTAACCAAGATGAATTCTTTTTATTTTTGAAAACTCAAAACATACATATTGCTGCCATCACTGAAACTTTTTTAAAGCCAGACAATAACTTGAAAAGCAATGCTTTCTTTAAAATTTTACGAAATGATCGACTTGATCGACAAGGTGGGGGTGTAGCTATTGTCATCAATAGTCGTCTCAAATTTAGACTTCTTCCTTCTTTCAATACAAAAGTCTTAGAAACAATTGGAATTGAATTAGAAACTTCTATGGGGAAAATTATAATTGTTGCCGCATATTTGCCTTTCCAATGCAGCGGTGAACAGAAAAATTTTTTGAAGGGAGATTTACAAAAACTCACCAGAAATAAGTCTAAATTTTTTATTATTGGTGACTTTAATGCAAAACACCGATCTTGGAATAATATTTCATCAAATTCAAATGGGAATATTTTGTTTAATGACTGCTCTGCAGGTTATTATACTGTTGAATATCCTAATGGGCATACTTGTTTTTCTTCAATTAGAAATCCCTCCACAATTGATTTGGTTCTAACGGATTTAGGCGAGCATTGTAGTCAATTAGTTACTCATGCGGACCTCGATTCAGACCACCTTCCAGTAACATTTTCTTTATCCCAAAGTCCCATTGAAAACCCTTTAAAATCAGCTTTTAACTTTCAAAAGGCTAACTGGGAGCGATATATGAATTTTATTGAACGTAATTTGGATGTAAACGTTCCACTGAATTCGATAGAAGATATTGATTTGGCTGTAGAAAATTTGACAACTTCAATAGTCAATGCTAAAGCCTCTTCAATACCCAAAGTTAAACATAAATTTAATCAACCTTTAATTGATGATGATCTTCAGTTTTTGATACGACTGAAAAACATTCGTCGACGCCAATATCAACGTACTAGGGATCCTTATTTGAAATTAATTTATTGCGACCTTCAAAAAGAGATCAAACGTCGTTTAAATTTCATTCGTAATGAAAATTTTGCTAAAGCAGTAGAGGACATAAAACCCTACTCAAAGCCATTTTGGAAATTAACTAAAATTCTGAAAAAGCCCCAGAAGCCAATTCCTACTTTGAAAGATGGGGATAAACTTCTTTTAACTAATGCAGAAAAAGCTCGAAAATTAGCCCAACAATTTGAGTCTGCTCATGATTTTAATTTAAACGTTGTAAGTCCAATTGATGCTCAAATTTCCCTTGAATTTGATGATATTCTTTCTCAACAAAATGTATTTGAAAGTTCTTGTGAGACAAATATTGATGAACTTAAATTGATTTTCAAAAAATTTAAAAATATGAAAGCTCCAGGGGAAGATGGGATTTTCTATATTCTTATTAAAAAGTTGCCTGAAAGCACTTTAAATTTTTTAGTTAAAATCTTCAATAAATGTTTTCATTTGGCTTATTTTCCCAATAAATGGAAAAATGCCAAAGTAACTCCAATTTTGAAACCTGGAAAAAGTGCTTCAGAGCCTTCAAGTTATCGACCAATTAGTTTACTTCCTTCTTTAAGTAAACTATTTGAGAGAGTTATTTTGAATAGAATGATGATTCACATCAATCAGAATTCTATTTTCCCTGATGAACAATTTGGTTTTCGTCATGGACATTCTACTACACATCAACTTTTGAGTGTAACTAATATGATTAACGCTAGCAAATCTGAAGATTATTCAACTGGTGTTGCTCTTCTTGATATTGAAAAAGCTTTTGACAGTGTTTGGCACAAAGGTTTAGTAGCTAAATTAGCTCGATTTGATTTTCCTGTATATCTCACCAAAATTATTCAAAATTATTTGACTAGCCGAACCTTACAAGTAAGCTATCAAAATGCATGCTCTGAAAGGACACCCATTAGAGCTGGTGTCCCTCAGGGAAAAGGTAGAAGACTATTTGCTGATGATACTTTGCTTTCAGCCAAAGGTCGAAATTTACGGGTGGTACGCAGTAGATTGCAACAAAATTTAAATTCCTTTTTGAATTACTTGAAAATGTGGAAAATTTCTCCTAACGCTTCCAAAACTCAACTTATTTTATTTCCCCATAAGCCAAGAGCAATTTTTTAAAACCTAATGAAAATCATTCCATAACTTTTAATGGGGTTTCATTAGAATGGTCTGATCACGTGAAGTACTTGGGACTTACACTTGATCGGAATCTTACTTTTAAAAATCACATTGAAGATATTCAATCTAAGTGTAATAAATATACTAAATCTCTTTATTCTCTC
Source organism: Uranotaenia lowii (assembly GCF_029784155.1). Classification (NCBI taxonomy): domain Eukaryota; kingdom Metazoa; phylum Arthropoda; class Insecta; order Diptera; family Culicidae; genus Uranotaenia; species Uranotaenia lowii. Next base: position 34,448,062 of record NC_073691.1, on the reverse strand, counting down.
ATCAACAGGAAATCCAGGTTGTTTCTGCGAAATAAGATGTTAATCTACAAACAGGTATTCCGACCAGCGATAATGTATGCAGTTCCGATTTGGTCTAGCTGCTGCGCGACGAGGAAGAAGGCCATCCAGAGGATTCAGAACAAGGTTCTGAAAATGATTTTGCGGCTTTCACCTTGGCACAGCACCGAAGATCTTCATCGGATTGCAGGCATTGAAACTATCGAAGAGATGGCCAACAAAATCATCTCCAACTTCAGAGGCAAATCGATGCAGTCTTCCATCGCAGAGATTCGCTCTCTCTACAATTAGTTTAATTTTAGGATAGCTTTAGTTTTTAGTTTTAAGTTTAAAATATTTTTTACACGACAGGATGTTCTCCTTTATAAAAATGCTTGATTGCGCTCAGCAAATTTAAGTCAAATAAATAAATGTTAGTGATTATTTAACTATAGGGCTCTGAAAGTTCATTATTGAACTGAACACCTAATTTAATGTATTAATGTAATATAAATGTAATGATGAATTTGTACAAATAAAGATATATTTAAAAAAAAAAAAAAAAAAAAAAAAAAAAAAGTCATGACATCCATTTTCTTGAGATTTTTTTTTTCCTTTGGGCGGTTTGTTTTTCGTCTCTATGGTCGAGGCGTCGGGAGCCGACGTCGCAAAAGGAAAGTAACCCAGGCATAGCATACTGATCAGTAGGAATATTTTGGCGCGTATTTCTCAACCAAGCATATTTTCTTTGAGGGGTTTGTTTTTCGTCTCCAAGGGTGAGCAAACGTCGTCGCAAGAGGATAGTAACCAAAGCACACTGTTCATTGATTGCTGGAAAATTTAACAATAAGGCGCCTGTTTCTCAAACACGTGGGGCGATATGCAACCTAGATGTGTTTTTTCTTGCTTATTTGATTTTTACACAGCACGTGGTAATAAATGACGCCTAGATGTGACACGGATTGGAATTTTATCAATCGAATCAAAACCAATTGAAAGATTTGCAAAAATACTTCCATATTTAGTTCGTGTTAATGTTGGTAGCATTCGACTTTTCATTCAAGGAACATTAGAACATGTACAAACGTTCAACTTTTTCTGTTAAAATAAATTAAAAATAATGTTTTCTTCTAGAAATTGTTACTTCGGCCCAAATACACAACTGAAACGAATTTAGAAATGAAAATGGGAGCTTTTCATTTTAAATAATTCTGAAAAAACCATCGTACTTTTCGCTTACATACCAATTCAAGTTCGTACTTAACATGAAAAGTGTTTTTGTGTTACATGGCTGCATAAAAGAGACTTTTGATCCGCTTCGTTTTTGAAAAGCGAGACTTTAGAACTGATATTCAACTGGACGCAAAATTTTTAAGAAAAATTTTTAGTTTACCCTTAAAGTGTTAAACACAATATTTCCTTCTGTCAACTTACACGGTGGGGCAAGGGCAAACGTCGAACTTTTAAGAAATTAATCTTCAAAATGATTCAATCTGTTGGAAAGACCAGAAGGGGTGTTCCGAATGTTGAAACTGCAGCGGATATTGAAAATTCTTAAATGTCTTTGTAAATGAAGGTCATTCCCTTTGAACAGCATTCGTTAAAAGTGGAGTAACAAACATAAATTTATATTGCAGGATATATCAGTGAAACTTGATAGAACAAAAAACAGGAATTCGTATTAAATCCATTTTAAAGCTATTACTCTGACGCATCTGTAAATAAGCTTTGCATTGACACTTGCCCCAATAAACGGAACAAATGTAAACTTAGAAATTTGTTTTTGCCAACATTTTTGAATATTTGACTTTCAAAGAGAAAATAAAAAAAAGCTAAGAACTTATTTAGTGATGCAACTGACATTTTTTTTAAATATTTATATGTTTACCATAGTAAATTTATTTAGAAAAAAAGAAATATGCACTGTATTTAATACATAACTAATTTAATATATTTTTCATTACCATGATAAGGGCTGTTTGGGTATCGAGCCGGTTAAATTTGCCTACCATCTTCAAGCAGTGGGGGACAAAATTGAAAAAGATGGGAGAGCTCCCATGTAAATTTAAGATAAAGAACGATTCAAAGGAGGGCCATAATTAAAAAGGTTTTTTTGGGTACAGAGTACAAATTTCAGATCTTGAAAAACGAGTTCAGAGATCAAGTTTCAGTAAATAATATATACCATCTTTGAATTGCAATTCAGAACTGCAGCTGCAGCTCTCATTTCAAAGTTGATGGTTCTGAAGTATGATGAGGTTTGATTTAAAAAAATGCTCTCTAAAATCTAAATTTGAATAAATTTTTACAAATTACATTTATTTCTGGAAGGTGTAGCAAAGCATAACGGGTCAGCTAGTAGTCATATAAATGAAAACTTTAATGAAGGTAAAACTTGAGGAACAATGTGTACATCATATCCGGTACTTGAAAATTATATTTTTTTCGATACTTGAGAACCAATTTTTTTTATTATTTCCGTAAAGTGTAAACGAAGATTGCTTTTTTGTTGAAAAATTAATACTATAGAAACTAAACAACTGTTCCTCATGAGAATTTTTTTTTAAGAAAATACATACTTCCGTAAAAAAGAGGAATGCTCACTTCGACCCGGTTACTCGTTATGCCCTAATCTCCCCTAATGTTAACATTTCCTGTTTGATTGACACTTTGTGTTTTTTTTCAATGATAGACAAAGTTCAGAAGATGGGTTTCCTTCTCCTAACAAAACCACATCTCACCCTTTTGTCACACCACTTAGGCACAGTGTATTACTTTGTTTCGAACAAAAGTTTAGGACCTTAACATCAATCGACGATGTAGGAAGATCAAACCCAAACCGAATCCGGTTGAAGCCAAGCCGCCCACAAGTACCTACATAAGTAGGTACAAGCCAAGAGAACATGAATCGAATCAACCGAAGCGGAATGAATGGGCGCGGGAGGTAAATTTTCCTCATTACCGAATGATGGTGATGGTGATGGTGCAATGAAGCGATGATCCCTGAGAGATCAGCCTCCCCCACTTCATTAATTATCATCAAGCTTTCAGCCCCCAACAACGATTGTTATTGAAGAAGTCAAAGATGGGATCAGCGACTGAAATAAAAACGCTAAAAATATGAAGTGCTGATTCGCTATCTCTCAACAACAACTGCAGTCAGCAATCGAGCCGGAACCGAAATTGTTCTCTCGTCAGTCACGGCTATAAAATCATGATAAAAAAATGAGGAAAATTGCCAGTAGTCTTGTCTATGTAATAGCTAGTGGGAAGAAATAAAAGAGTAGAAAAAAACTCCTACCCCACAATCTGGAGCAAACGGGATCTCGAATGGGAGTCCCGAGAAGCCCAGCACGTGACTTATTGGAAGATTGTAAAAGGCATCAACGAGTACAAGGTGATGTACCTACAATTTTAATCAAATAAACGGCTGGGCGGCATCCATTGGTGCGATTCGAAAAGTTTCTACTCATGGAATGGATGAATTGGATGATTTATGGTATTTCCCTTTTCATGGAGCGGATCGTTTCCGCCTGACCGAGAGACCCACTTAGTGGGTCAGATTCGGTGGGCCAGTGTGGCCATGGGAGGTGTACGTGCATCTTTTCGAACTGCCGATTGCATTTCGATTTTTTTTTCCTTTTTTGCCAAAAAAGGCAAAAAAAATGATGCATCAAATCCATCACTTGTGTAGAAGAAATGGGTTGAAGCCGGAGATGTTGATTCAAAGACCTTACAAGGTCGTTATTTTTTTTTAAATATTTTTTTGAATTTTCCCCTTTTTTGACCCATTATGAAACACAATAAATTTCAAGAAAGGCTCGCTTAGTCACAAGTCTTAAACATTCTGTGATTAAAGTTCGTGGTTTAAATGTATCTTAATCGGAGTGATCATCTTTTTTTTTCAAATCTTTAGAACTTCGTATGCGTAAGAATAGAATAAACTTCACAAGTGCCAATTTGAAGCTGACTTTCAAAATATTATGCTATGTCATTTTGCACTGGTGAATAAACAATATGATTTGATTGTATCACTAGACTGAGTCGATTTGGGGTTATTTTTAAATTTCCATAACCTTGGGGTCTTAAAAGCTTTGTGTTGGTTCAATACTCATCCATGATTTTTTTTTGCAAAATTTATAAGTAGCGTTGACATGAGTAAATTTGAACTTTCAATTGAAATTTTTTTAATATTTTGCTCTGAAAAATTCACATCATTTTTGTGTCTTCTGTGGTACCGACCCTGATAATGAGTTTTGTGGAAGTTGTTATTAATTAATTTAAGGAAATTTTCAGCTGAACAACTTTTTTGAAGATCGTAACTTCGTATCTTACTAGGAAAAAAAAGTTTTTAGGTACTGAATAGGGGTATGTCTTATCGCATTGAAAATCAATCAATTCAACTGACATCACTGTATGTGCATATCGAAGTATTGCATGACTCATTTTCAAGGCATACTTCGATAGGCGCAAACAGTGATGTCAGTTGAATTGATTGATTTACAATGCCAAACGACATACCCATGATCAACAGCTGATAACATTTTTGCCTAGTAAGATACGTAGTAACGGATTTTGACGAAGTTATTCAGCGAAAAATTTTTTTTAAACAACTCATAAGTTGGTACAAAACCCGTCATTAGGCTCGGTTCCATAGAAGAAACAAAAATGATATTGGTTTTCAGAGCAAAATATTCAATTTTTCCATACAAATCCAATACCTAGTTCAAATATACTCATGTAAACGAAACTTGAAAAATTCTTCATAAATCATGGATGAGTTTTGAGCCAAAACGAAGCTTTTCAAGCCCCAGGGTTTGAGAAATTCAAAAATGACCCCAAATTGTAGCATTCTCCAGTATATTAAATCTATTATATAAAATCCTCTTGTAACGGTGTTTGTAGTACTACTCCTCCGAAATGACCCAAACGATTAGAATGAAATTATTTTTAGAATATTCTGTACTCATGCGAATCGGTTTATATCGAAAAAAAAAACAACACAAAGTCGCATCAATTGTCCGTAATAATTAAATTTGTAGTTTTTTGAGTGAAATAAAAGTCATGGCTTCCATTTTTTCGAGATTTTTTTTTTCTTTGGGCGGTTTGTTTTTCGTCTCCAAGGTCGAGGCGTCGCGAGCAGACGTCGTTAGAAGATAGTAACCATGGCATAGCATACTGATCAGTGAGAATATTGTGGCGCTTATTTCTCAACCAATCATATTTTCAATGCAAGTGGTGGCGATATGAAGCCTTGATGTGATTTTTTTGTTCTGGATTCCTAGCCCATTTCTACAGCACATGGTTATGAATGACGCCAAGATGTGACTCAGGTTGATATTTTGCTGATCGAATAAAACATAGGTATAATATTTGTTTTGCCAAAATCTGGAATTGAAAAAAAGTCAGGCATCCATTTTTAGAGTTTTTTTTTCTTCGATAAAAGTAACCAAAGCATACTGTTCATTGATCGCTGGAAAAAAATAAAAATTAGGCGCCTATTTCTCAACCAAGTACCTATATTTCTTAGCACGTGGGGGCGATATGCAACCAAGCTGTGTTTTTTTTTCTTGCTTATTTGTACACAGCACATGGTAATAAATGACGCCTAGATGTGACCCGGATTGATATTTTATCGTTCAAATAAAAACCATATTAACGATTTCAAATATTAAAACCATTTTTAATTCGTGTTAATTTAAGTAGTAAATTGTTGTCCAAAAAATATGAATTTGGTGAAGATCAATATGAAATAATGTCATGACACTTTGCGGACGTTTGAAAATAAGAAATTGGGAAGCTTTACATTCAATTTCGTATAATCCAATACGCCTAGAACGCTAGACACATTAACTGAACAAGAGTCTATTTTATTCCATTTTGTTTATTTATAGAGGATTTTAACCAACTTGGTCATTCGTTCTCTCAACAAGAGTCTGTTCTTTGAAATAGATTAGATAGGATTGAAGTTTTAAAAAGCTGAATGAACTATTTGATTTTTTGCAAACGCAAGTGCAAACTATCAACTTTTACAAAAAATGTATACATTATTTCTTCATCTAAAAATTGTTGGTCCCAAAAAAAAAATTTGATTAAATACACTTAACTCTTTTTTTTTAAATCATTCACCAAAAAATGTTTACACGTTTACTGTTTGTTTACACATAATTGAAGTACAAACTTAACATGAAAAGTGTGTTTTTGTTTCACATATTTTGGCTATATAGAAGAAATTTTTGATTTGCTTTTTTGTTGAAAAGTTTTTTTGTGATTGATATTCCAGAGGCAGAAGATTTTTATGATGAGCTTTTAATATGACCTGAAAGTGTTAAAAATAATATTAATTCCTGTAATTTCTTAGGTGGAATAAGTGCAAACGCGCCATTTGACAATGAAACATCTACAATTTAAGAATTTTATCTCCTAAATGGCCAGAATGGATATCCCGAGTGTTGAATCTGAAGCGGATATTCAAAATTATTATAAAGGTCTTTGTAAATCAAGGTCTTTTGGTTGAACAGCATTCAGTAAAATTGAAGTACCAAGCATTAATTTATTCCGGAGAAAAACTTAGGATATAGCAATGAAAGTTGATAAAACAGACAAACAAGAACAAGTATTAAATTCATTTTAAAGTCTTTTCACTGACGCATCTGAAAAAGACCTATGTGTTTTCACTTGCCCCAATAAATGGGACAAATGTATGCTTCGATATTTCTTTTTGTCAACATAACTAATATATTTTTTTCTTTTGAAAATATTACTTTTTTCAGAGAATATGAAAATTGAACTGAGGTAATATTCGTAAGGATTTAACCGGTGTTTCATTTTTGAAAATTTAGATTTACAGTAAAAAAGACACATCATTTTTATTAAGATTTTGTTTATATGATAATTTCCAGGAAACAAAATGAACTTATGAAACCATCGAAGCCTGAACAGATTATTTTTTTTTTTCGATGTATTAAATTTAAAAAAAATCTGCTTTCCAATTAAATGTTATTAAATCTTAAAAATATGACATAATCCTAAATGAAATCGCAGATCACCACCAACAATGTTCAGGAAATCTTGAAATCAGAACTGCTTCAATTAAAATCTTTAAAATAATGGGTGAATATATCTAAACATATGTTTTCCTCCCAATCGTTTCTTTGATTCATTGGGTTAAAGTTCAAAGGAATTAATTTGCATTTTTTGCTTGAATAAAAAAAAGGAATTAGCAATAAACAAAATCGCCAGATTTTATGCCATGACAAGTGCTGTTTGGGGAAACTTTAAGTTGAAATGTGTAAAGTCTATTACTTAAGTATCAGGCGAATCTTTTTGGAAATGATTTTTGTGAAAATATGGATCTTGATTCAAACTGCTTCGAAGGATGAGGATGGTGAATAAAAAGCTGTTTGAAAATGGTTAGTAAAAAATCTTTTCTTATGTTTTTTATTTCTTCAGCTCTAAAAAAATACACCATCCAAAGCTAATTGGGAGCTGAAAGCGCTTCGTTAGGCAAAATATTCGGCAAATACTCCAGAAAATGGCCCGATATTAAAAACAATATAACAAAACAGAATAAATCTACTGAATGGAATACAGCAAATGAAACATACATATTATCAACATAAAGTTATTTATTGAAGAAGTTACAAAAATTGGATTTTAAAATACCCGTTGAGTTTAAATTCTTTGGTTTAATTTTGATAGAATTGAGCAGGACGATTCGAGTAAAGGGAAAGAAGGGAAATATAAAGAAAACTAGGAAAAATTGAAAATGGACGCCAAGTTGAACATGGTAAGGCGAAGTTTACCGAGTCTGCTAGTTGGCTTATAAATTTTTATTAATTTTTTTTTCCGGACAAGCTGTCCCGATGTGCTTAGGTATACCTATCAAAAACTAATGATATTTGTAAAAATAATTTAAAATTTGATTTTTGGGGGCATCATAGAAAATAAAATTTCAATTCAATGAGAGCTGCAGCTAGAGTTTCGTATTACAGTACAAAGATGACCAAATCTAAAACTTTTTAAAACTTGATCTCTAAATTTCAAAATCTGACATTTTTATCTTGTTTTCATTAGCTTCATAAGTTGTATGTATTTAGTTTACTGGTATTAGATTCTTCACCCTCTTCCTCTTCCAATGCCGGAAGGGCTAACAAACTGCCATAAAAATATTTCTCGTATCTTAATAACGTCAGATGCTATTTGACTCCAATGGTTTAATAATATTTGGAGCTTTGCCAAATAAAATATGAATAAAAACCTGTATCCTTTTTCCCGACTCCACCTCAAGACTCCAAAAAGAGAGAGTCTAAAATTTTTCGTATGCAAAAAACCTCTGTTATGAAAATGTGTCCCTTTTTCCTGATGAGTTCTCCATTCACTCCAAAAATAACTTAAATGGGAGCTCCTTTTTTCCCCTTTCCATCCCCCACTGCTGCTGGAAAGAAAAGGGAGTCTCTTATCAAATCCATTTTTGCGTACCAAAAATCCTTCGATGTCATCTCATTGGATTCCATAAATTGATAAGTCAAATATATTTAACCAATATTTACCACATTCGTTTTTTCCATGCAATGAAAAGGGGACAATTCCCGCATCTTCTAGCGGACAAAATCGAAGCACTAATTCGAAAAATAATTCGTGATATATTGTATTCCGGACATAACTTAGTCATGGATGCCAGTTATAAAAAATATGTTTTTACTCCTATTCTTGCACCATGAAAATTTAAGAAACTGAATACATGATAAAAAATGCTTGAGGAAATTTCGACCATGTTTTGAAAATATTTACCCACAAAATGTGTATCTATTGTTTTTTTTTTCAATTGAATTGTTTTTTATTTATTTCTAATAAGTTTATTGTTGATCACTATATACCCAGTTGATTTTTTAAGAACGAGAATAGGGGTGCAGTGAAATTTTTCAAGTGGCTGCACAGTAGGGTGGCCCAAAATTGTACTAAGTCTGGGATGTTGGGGGCTCAAGCTTCAAATGATAGCTTAGGGTGTAAGAAACAATATTTTATATGGCGGCGACTCAGAAAAATGATCTTTAGAGGTCGCACTGGTTCGATTTTTGAAAAAAGGCCATTTTTTCCTAATAACATTTTCAGATCTTGAAAAAGTATCAAACATGTGTCTCTAATATTTTTTAAATTTTCTTTATAATGTAAGTTTTAAACTAAAAATTTATTGGGACTATTTTGGACTCTCAATTTGTATGTATGATTTTTTTTAATTACACAATACTGTGAATTTTTGTAAAAAAAATAATTAAAATTAACAAAAAAGTGTACTTTGGATTAAGATTTTTAATCAATATTGAATTCAAAAGATGCGCGACGTTAAAATGTGTAACTTTGCAGAAGAAAGTGTATAGCTATGACTTGTTGTTTCAAAGTAATTCAAGTTTCACTGTGGAAAAAAGTCACAATTTTCAAATTTTTGCTAAGAATTGTTCTATATTATGATGTTGTTGAGTTTCGAGCAATCTAAGAACCAAATAAACTCCTGATATCAAACTTTTTCATTCTTTTATCGATTCTTCAATCAGCAGAAACAACCATGACTAGTATCTAGATTTTTATTTTAAATTTTTTTAGTGGTTGTAGCCATAACACATTCACCAAACTGTCACCCAAGTATGGGTAACACGACCTTCAATCAATAAAAAATCTAGAAACTTGGAATGGTTCTTTCTGGGAATTTAAGGATCGATAAAAGGATGAAAAAAATTTGATATCAGGAGTTTATTCGGTTCTTTGATTGCTCGAAACTCATCAACATCATAATATAGAGCAATTCTTAGCAAAAATTGAAAATTGTGAATTTTTTCCACAGTGAAACTTGAATTACTTTGAAACGACAAGTCATAGCTGTACACTTTCTTCTGCAAAGTTGCATATTTTAACGTCGCGCATCTTTTGAATTCAATATTGATTAAAAATCTTTATCCAAAGTACACTTTTTTGTTAATTTTAATTATTTTTTTTACAAAAATTCACAGTATTGCGTAATTAAAAAAATCATACATACAAATTGAGAGTCCAAAATAGCCCCACTTAATTTTTAGTTTAAAACTAACATTATAAAGAAAATTTAAAAAATATTAGAGACACATGTTTGATACTTTTTCAAGATCTGAAAATGTTATTAGGACAAAATTTCGAAAAAATGGCCTTTTTTCAAAAATTGAACCAGTGCGACCTCTAAACATCATTTTTCTGAGTCGCCGCCATATACAATATTGTTTCTTACACCCTAAGCTATCATTTGAAGCTTGAGCCCCCAACATCCCAGACTAAGTACAATTTTGGGCCACCCTACTGCACAGTCAAAAAATTTAACTCAATATTCAGTTCGAGTATAGCAAAAAAAAACCAAGTCCCATTTTGTGAACTAAATTTAGCGCATTTTTTGGTTTCTTGACGGTTGTCTCTCCGGGAATGTACAGAAAATTGAAAATTCCTAAAAATTTCCAAAATGAGGTTTGTTTATTAAATAGTTTCAACATGTTTTCAAAACCCTATTTTCAACATTTTTTTTAGACCTACCCACTTAGCATTGAAAATTCTGAGGCAGCGCTTCTATTTCAAACAAAAATTCTATCGAATGTCCAAATGTTTAAGCTCCTTAAGCATTCGAATGCGCCGAATCGATTATCCGGAAGTTTCTTGTGTTATTTTGACCGAAAATTGTAAACAAATGCACATATTTGTACGACAACACTATTCAGAGACATAAAAGTCCGATATAGAAAAATTCTCCGGTTTCCAAACTGAAAGAAAAGGCTAAATTTTTACGATATGATATTTTCAAGGAATAATAATAACGTCGGAAAGTTTAACTTTTTAGCTTTAATCCATTTATTCCAATAGTTCTGTTTTCAGTTGGATTAACAAATAAAATGATTGATTTTTTTTATTAAGAAGAAAGTCAGTAGTTTAGTAAAGAATTACAGCTCAATTATCAAATTACCTAGTTCAGAAGAGCATCTCCTTAGACCCCCTTTAATACCTTTGAAAACCTTTAGAATTCTAGAAAACTCCTTAAAATGCAGTTATCTATTTAAATAATTCGTAGAAGCATTTTGATTCACTTTTACACAGTAAATTTTGAGAAATTAACTAGATTGTGTTGAAAAACACGTTTATTTCGCACCCTTTTTTCACATTTTTGGCCCTCAACGAGAATTGCTACGTCAAAAAAAAGTAAACTTATACTTGATTTATCCGTTAAACAATTCAAACAATCTGTTGAAGAAAATTTTGGTGATTTTCAATCATTAATATTTTAACAAGCAAAACACATAGTGGTATTATTCCTATATCGCTCACTGTATATTTGCTCAGTAAGCAAGCATCATACAAAAGGAGCTTTGACCAGAACCAGCTAAAATAATTTTTCAAGGGAAAAGGAATAAAATACAGGGGCAGAAGGATTCAGATTACAGAATTCAGAATCAATGTTCTTTAAAGGAACAAGAGTTTAGAAATTGTAGTCATATTTCAGATTTGACATTCTTTTGTTTGTAATTAAAGTTTTTTTTTTGGCATATCGGTGAAATTTATTTTTCCAGAAAGGATATTTAAAATGAACTCTTTAGGAAAGTAGAACGATTAGCAGAAAGTAATATGTGTGGGATTCTCGTTCTCGAGAAATAAGTTTCACGATATGCCGAAAAAACTTGTATTCAAAATAATTATAAAGGTGGTTTAACCTCCTAAAGATGCAATTTTCAGAATCACACATTTAGCTAAAGGAGTGTTTTTCCGATCGTCTGTTTCCAAATATTTCAAAGATAAAAACTTTGCAACTCTCTCATCAATCACCACCAGTTATTTACTATTGGAGGTCATTGTGAATGGAAGCTAAAAGCCTTGCCCAAATGACCGAAACCTTTCGCTCTGCCGAGGTTCAATTTCTAAAGTCTTAAGCATCGAACCACGAAAAACAAAACATTTACTAAGCGGGTAAGGTGCTTCCATTCAAGCACCTATCGAAATCTAGGTTAAGTCCGATCAGTCCACCGTATCAATGGAATGGTCAAACATTGCGAAGTTAACTTCGAAATCAGATGATGACTTTTCTTTACCTTGGCTGCCATTGCAGGTGAATCAAAAGTTCAACACCCATTCAAACTTTGTCAATCGTAACGGAAGGTTTGTTCAGAAGGCGAGAAGAACAGCTAAGCCTGACAAATGTTTCAAATTCCATTTATAGCTGACCACAACAGATCGATGCCAAGTTTGGTATCGCAAATTCATCGATAACAGCAAATTTATTAGCTGGCAAAACCACAACGTGTTTATGTTTGGCGCAATTATATTGGTCTTTGTTTTGCTTCATCATCACCCATCGATGACTGTGTTGTACATACAAGTTTTCTTGGCATATAGCTTTTTTCTTTTATTTTTGTTTTATACTTATTTTTTGCCTACTTATCTTTGGCAAGTCTGAATTTTATTATCTTTTACACATTCTTTGCGCGGTTCTCCCGATAAGTAGCGGTACCAGATGATGAATCAATACACACTGAATGGACACGGTTTGATTAAAAATAGAAAAAAAAAACTACCTAAAAAAGTCACGCACTAAACGCAATTAAATTGATTTGTGTTCGAGCTGGTATCGTAAACTGTTTTGATGAAAAACGTAACAACCAAACTTGAAAGAAATTAAATGATTCTTTACCTCCACATTCGATTGCTTTTAATTTTTTTCACGTTTCTTTGTTTTTTTTTAAACTTGAAATAATAAACATAAGTAAAGCAGTTTCTAGGCAGTTTATTAGGTGTCCGAATTTTGAACCAATCTCGGATCGATCTTTTCTCAAATTTTTGATATACTGGATCGATTATCCAGCCGTTCAGAAATCGATCGAATAGTTTTATTTTCGATTAATTCTTTTCAATGTTTTTTATTGTGATTCGGAGTATTTAAGATCCTAATTTGACAGCATTCTGTATTTGAAACGGCACATACTGTTGAACTGGAGAGAATTGATTCAAATGATATACTTGCCAATTGAATTTAATTTGGTAAAAAAAAGAAAATAAGTGACTTTTTTTCAAGAGAGTAAGTGATCAAAGTCAGAGACAATATCATATCCAAATTCTTAATCCTAATGGCCATAATTAAACTGAGCTATTTTTTAATTGAGTCCCATCCCAAGAACTGTAGCTTATCAACATGAAAATTCAGAATTGAAAAACAAAAACAAACATAAAAAAATAGTTGGACTATAAAATTTGGTAAATTAGTTTGAAAATTGATAAAAATATGAAGATGAAAATAATAAGTTTTTTAAAAATTTAGAAGGTTATTTTTTAAATAAAATTTGTTTATCTACCACATCTAGTTTTGGTGATACGGCGTATCAGATTTGAGTGAAATCAATCATTGATAACACTAAGAAACAGCATTTTTGATTCCTATGATCATGTCTAGATTCTTTTGTTTCAGAAATACATGGCTTTTTTAAATAATAAATTCTAGTTATTTTTGCAATTTGCAAAAATTCTATTACAGTTTTTCAAAAATTTTCTCTCTTGTAAATAGACATTTAATTCCAAATATTGATTTTTAATAAGATTAGACTTAGCTTGTCAGATTGCCTAGATTTTGCCTGAATCGTTTCACTTTATTTGCAAGGCAAACAAAAATTTAATTTTAGTCAATCTAACTATGTATTTCGATTACATTTTTTTTGAGTGAATTTTATAAAAATTAAATTATCGATTATTTTCAAATTTTAACACCGAGTATGATTATATTAACTCTTTTATGCATAGTGTTGTTTTAATAAAACAATAATAAGAACCCAAATATCTCGAAAACGCTTCGATATTTTAAATTGATGAACTGACAAAAAATATTTGGGAGCTGAAAAGAAATTAGTTTTTAGAATTTTTCATTATGATAATTTATTGTATATGTGAGATATCGAACAAAGTATGGGAAAAAATGCAAAAATCATTTTTTTTAAACAAAATAGTTTTTGGAAAATCGAAATTCTAACAATTTTTTTGATCTTAATCAATCACAAAACCTACCTGCTTCTTAATATCAAGGTTTGGAAGAAATTTGCCAAATTGTATTGAAATGAATTTAGAACTTCTAAATTTATTATTCAACTTTGATGGGCCATTACTTTTATAATTTTTTAAATATCGACTTCAAACCTGTTCAGTTGTGTTATTCGAATTAAAATGTTATTTTTTCCCCTGAACCAAGAACTGCTTTTCTCATTTTAAAAAAGTCATGCATTAAAGGGTTTAAAAAGATACAATAAAAGGCTAAAGAAATCAAAACTATCAGCACGGAACTAAACCCTGCTTCTTATTTGCGATTCAAACATACTTGGAAAAACATATGCTTTTGAAAATGTTTATAGTGTAGCCGAAAACATTTATAGTTATTGCGATTAGTTTGTTATTTAACTACAATATTTTATTTAAATCCGTAATTTCCAAATATTTTCGAATTTTTTTTAAATTTCTGTTTTGCGTTGAGTTTGAACGAAAATTTGAATTCAATGTTTTTCGGATAAATGAAAATATATATTTTGACGAAAAAACGTGTTTATTTATACAAAACTTCAAGAAAAAATTGTTTGAACCCACCGGATGGATTTTTCTTGCAAAAAGTGTAAGTTTTTTTTCGTTTTAAAGTTATCGTAATCAACCTAAGGTCTCATAATTTTACCGTTGTATATTTTAATTTCCCTAAAAGGGTCCAAAAATAGAAGCGAGGAATTCTACTCTACACTTCAAATTTTTAATTCATAATCAAATTATGATAAAAGAGTAAAGTTATTCAAGAGTAACAATCTAGACTAAAAACTAATGGTAAAACCTGAAAACTCATCCCAAGTTTAAAATTCTACTACTGTTTTTCAAAATTTTCTCATTTGTTCATAGAAATTCAGGCCTGAATACTAAATTTTATATTACACCCATTTCGGAGGTTCTGGTTCCATTTGCCCATATCAAAAATTTTATTTTCGTATTTCTGATTCTGTATCCATTTTAGAATTCTTGATTTTCAGTTAAAATAATCATGAGAAATTAGAAACGAAAAGTTGCTTTGAAATCTTGGTTTAAATTTGGTTTTGCATTTCATATCAAATTTGAATAATTTTTTTTTAGAAAATCATATGCTTTTTCAATATTTTGATAATAGTTTTTCAAATATGAAAAAAGAAGAATTTTGTTTTATATTCAAATTTGAAGTTCTTGAACTAGATTCTTACACAAAATTTATACATTTAAAGCTTCTGAATGGCGATCCAAAACTGAAAGCTCAGATAAAGATTCATCATCTAAAATTCACATTTTTATCCAGATTAAATAAATAATTGGAATAATGAATTAAGATTAAACCAGAATTACAGAATTTAAGAAATACATTCATGAATGAATTCTCTAAAACTTGGCTCATTAAATTCTGATCTGGAAATCGTCTTTTTTGTACTTTTCAGAACACGTATAGAAACTCGGGAACAAATTCAAAGTTCAGTGTTTGAATTCAGATTTAGAATTCAGGTTCAGAATGCAGATTCCAAACTCCGAAAAAGATTTAACTTGTAACCAAGTTTTTCAATCCACAAATAAATTGTGGAGGAATTTAAGAAACATGAAATTAAAAATTCGCTTGCCAATTCAATTTTTAGATTTCATATTTTTTATCAAAATTAGTTAGTTCACACAATTCTGCTGAAAATAAAAAATATAAAATAGAATTTGAATTAATTATATAAGCTGTGTTTTATGCAAAAAATACAAAATTTTATTTAGAAAATATTATCCCCAGGATTTTCATTTACCTGATCTTCGCCTAAAAAATCTGTACAAAATTGTATATTTTCTCGGTGTATTATTTAACATTATTAATATTGCATTAATATTTTTTAAAGCTAATATTTTTTTGAAGCTAAATTTCAAACTAAAATCATTAATTTGGTTCAAGTTTGCATCAATCATATTTGATCCAAAAAATGTTTATCGCTTTTTTTTTTTTGGTAAAATTTTATTTATTTTAATCCAAGATTCTTAATAATAAAACTTGTAAAAAAGTTTAGGAGATTGGGCTTAGAGAGTTTGAGTAAAGGATAAGTTTTTTTTAAAAGAAATTGAAGGCTTCCCAAAATATGACTTATTTTATGCTCAGATGAAATAAGTTTGATCTACCAGACTCATGAACAAATTCAAAGATTTTGACCATAGATGAAAGCAAATTCCATATTTTGTTTCTTGAGGTTTCATTGTAAAATTTTAGGCCACCCTTTAGGTTAAGGATCACTTTTCTAATGTTACGATTTAGTACGAAAACTATTAAGGAGTTCTTAAAAATGAGTAATCATATATAGTTACAGACATATTTTTTTAGTTCGTGCATTTTTGGGCAAAAATCATAGGTAAAAATCTGTCACCAAACCCCTTCCCCCCATGAGTCGGTTTTTACTACGGTCTTGTAAGAGGAGTTATAATTTTTTGAAGTTCTTAAAAAGGCATTTGACCCCCTCCGGTACACTATTTGTTGAAGTAGGGTAGTTTTGCGGTATTCTTATGTTTATTCCAATTTTTTGCTTTATATTTCAGTGCTCTACATGAGTTGTTTTTGAATTTTTTGGAGTGGATTTTAAGTTTTCGTGTGTATAGATTCAATTTATTTAACAATTTTGTTGCTAAAATTTCAACTCATGCTTTAAGGAAAAACTAAAATTCCGTTTGCTTGAAGTTTCTTCCCAAATTTCCTCAAATTCCTTCAAATTCCCTCATTTTATTATCCATAAATATAAGCAAAAAAAAAACTTCGGTATATTTATTCTTAAAATAAAACTGATTCTTTAGGAAGGAAAAATATCAACTATCTGCATTTCTACACCTTTTTTCCCAAAATCGTGTCCAAATTGTTTGATGAATTATTGGTTTTTTTTATGAAAACCAAAAACTAGAGAAGATAGGTAAAAACTAAAGACCATTTTTGGTTTCAGCTATAAAAAAAAAAAAATTTTTTTAAGTTCGTGTAGTATGAAGATAAATATCTCGGTAGCACATTATCTAAAACATACATGTTCATGCAATATTTGATCCGAAATAACTTTTTTCTTGATACTCAAATTTTGATGCAGTCTTCTGGTGGAATGTTTATTTTCTATTTCAAACTGAAACAAACCTAGCATTTTAAGGAAATTGGACAGTTGACTGAGTCGATGCGGGGTCTATTTTAAATTTCTTAATCTCTGAGAATTTTAGAATTTTCCCAAACAAATGGCTAGAATTTACTCATGTGAATGTTACTCCGAAAATCTGTAAAAAATCATGAAGCTTGGAATCAAATCGAAAATTTTTTAGAGTGTTACATGTTTTTTTCACTTCGGGTGCACGGATTCATCGCACTTTCATCAATTATTGAGGTTTTTTAAAAAGCGTTTTTGACAAATCTTTTAAACTAAACTCGAAACCATGTCTCAACATTAAGTTTAAATCTACGATTTTTATTTATAGTTTTATTTTTTCATTTCTGGAAACAAATGTTTCAATCGTGTCGTGAAAAAATATATTAACTTATTGATTATTTGAAAAAAAAAAGGTATTTGCAATCGTTTATTTATCTTATATAAGGTTGCCAGATTGCCCGGTTTTATCCGGGTTTGCCCGGGTATTTGATACAAAATTTTAGAACAGTCCGGCCCGGTCCGGTTGCCCGGATTTCATTGAAAAATGCCCGGATTTTGCACGGATTTTTTCACTTTATTTGGCAAATCAAACCCAAAAAATTAAATTTTGTTGTAAAATTTTAGCTATTAAGCCACCAAAACCAAAAATTTTGAGCAGATTTTGCAAAAATAATCATGAAAGGATTTTTCGAAGACTAAAATACGATTTAAAATTTGTTTTTGAATTTTGATGAAAAAAACATTTATTTCAATACTTTTATCTTAATTTTTGTTGAGTAGTTTCTGGAC
This sequence comes from Uranotaenia lowii, assembly GCF_029784155.1. Classification (NCBI taxonomy): domain Eukaryota; kingdom Metazoa; phylum Arthropoda; class Insecta; order Diptera; family Culicidae; genus Uranotaenia; species Uranotaenia lowii. The sequence goes on along the minus strand of NC_073691.1, from coordinate 34,430,093 downwards.
TCATTTTAAATGATATGTGCTCACGTAAGAACTTTTACTGGACACAAAACACACGACGTATTACAGGACACGAAACTTAACGTTCTTACTTAACGGAATAAGGGTTTAAAATTACCTTTTTTGTCGACCGGTGGACTGGGAAAAGGTCAAATTTAAAAAATGCGTACGCAAACCCGGACACCTTAACGCTTGGGAGTCTATGTTCATCAGCACGGCCGAGAAACCGTTGATGAACGAAGATGACCCGCCGATTATATCTCCACTTTTCAACCTGATCAACCAAAAGTTCGCATGATGCGACACCCTTTCGACGAATACATCAGCAGAGTAGGAAATCTAGCCCCCATCTAGCCCGAAACCGGTCGACAAAAAAAAGGTAATTTTAAACCCTTTTTTCCGTTAAGTAAGAACGTTAAGTGTCGTGTCCTGTAATACGTCGTGTGTTTTGTCATTTTTGGAATTTGACAAAATTTGCCCGGGTATTGCCCGGATTTTGGTCTCGATTTAGAAATGAAATGCCCGGATTATGCCAGGTTTTTTTTTATAGAAAATTGCCCGGATTATCCGGCCCGGATACGTGTTGAAAAAATTCTGGCAACCTTAATCTAATAAGATGGCAATTGAAGCAACTTCCAAGAAATTGGAGAACGGTTGCCATGGACCGAGTGAATTTTGGGAACAATGTGCATCAAGTTATGTATCTGATTTGTAAGAAAACAGATTTAGGACTGAACTAGAAGCCCAAATAAATATTTTAACAAATATTTTCTTCGGATTTTTAAAAACTTTTTTTTAAGTATATCAAAAAGCTACTCAAAATAAAATGACATTGAAACTGATATAAATATTCTCATTCCCTGACCTGTGACTTATAAATATTTTGTATTCTGAAGCAAGTTGAGAACCATTTCATTCTACATTATTCATTAAGACGATTTTGCAAAATTTCATTTTTATAATTCAGTTTCATAGCGTATGTCTTCAAATATGAAAAAATGAGTAAAAAATCTATTTTACTCATACTAGTTTAGTAAAAGAGATATTTCTTACATAAAATTATTCAATTACTCAAATAAACATGTATGTAATCTGTTGTGGTATTCGGCCAGATAGCTATTCGATGTCTAGGTGTAATTCCATTCTGGGAATTAAGTAAAATGAGATCCTCGCTGGCGAGTCTCTGTGTTAAGCTCTCAATAAACGAATCGGTCTTCTAGACCTGACATCCGACCAAACCAGACGTGTGTCTCGTGTGTTTATTTTATAAGAAGAAACTCCTGCCTTATTTATAACTATATTTAAAAATGTTAAGTAACAAAATTATAATATTTCTCCGGTTACTTCATAATCTAACAAAACTTTTACAAATCTTTTAAAATTGAAATTGAAGTGTTTGAAGTGCCACACAGCGGTCAATCCGAGAACCTTTTCCACAAATCTTCATGACTTTGCTTCGAAAATCAATAATTTTATAACGATTGACACACTGTGTCACTTTTGTCCACCATAAATCAACTAGGGAGCATTGTTTTGAATAATGATTGGGAATAAAACTAAAAGAAAGCGAAAAAATTATATCATCTTTGAGTTATAGGATTGTGAATTTTACTAGTCATTTTGACTGGTCACGGTTCGAGTGTCCATGGTGAAATTTATTTCGCTTATTAAAAGAGCTAGAGAAATAAAAAATGCACAGATTTGTAGAGATTCAAAATTCATGAAAAGTCGTATTGTTTGCGAATTTTTAAAACGAAGTATTTAAAGATATTAAACAAACAAAGTGCCAAACCGGTCATTTTGACTGGTGCGGTCTTTTTAGTGTTAAGAAGAAATTTTCACCAACAAGCACAATCAAAAATCGATCGCAGTATAGTAGGTTTACCAAGAATGGACCAACCAGAACCATCATTTCATAGGTGATACTTTCAGCTCGCTTCTACTTCAAAGTAAATTCTTAGAGAGAGCTGAGGAAACTGTCAATAAGCTGCATTTTTACTCAATCTACACTGAAAGGGTAAACCAGCTCTGAGATATAAAAAATAATAATTTCTCAGTCACAATTGTGATTCTTTAACTGGTTAGATTTTCATTATCGATATGGTTAAGATAAAGTTAGGCTTCATATGACTGACGTCTTCATCGCTGGTCTGATCGGATGGTCCGATCAATTTAAGGAAACGTTACGATCTGAGCTCACAAAATTAACTTTTTTATTAGTCGATCTCTGCTTCCAGTAGTTTTTTTTTCTTTTGCTGTTTGTTGTAGGTTCCATTTTTGCCAATTTAAACAATCTCGAAGCATCAGTTGATTATCTTTGACTTGGTACGTAAATGGCAATTACATTAAAAAAAATACTAGTTAGAAGAAATTAGAAAACTTTCTTAATGGTCAGAATCGGATAGTCGTAACTTATGTGCTATTCGCAAAAGGCTTTTTTACAGCTTTTAATTCACGTGTCCGTGAAAAAAAACCTGAAAAAAATTCACAAATTATTGAATCATGTACAATATTAACCAATATCTCACCTATAAATTTAATAGCAATTTTCTTATCCATAATTTCCACTTCCAATTTAAATTCGACTTAACAGGCTTACAGAATTCTTGGTTTAAATAAACTATACCTTCAACCTTAATATTGTCGTAAAAAATATTTTCTCGTTAACAAGCCTCCATGTTGTCACACATACCAATAGTAAATGTGCAATCTTGTTTTCGATATTCTTTTAAATAGTTGAACAAGTTTGGTAGAATAATCTACCGATCTCTACGATCTAAATTTACTCTGAACATGAAAATAATTGAAATATTGTGATTTAGCACGATAGTGAAATTCCGAAATTCCACCACACTTGTGTTTTCTAGCTACTAAACACTGTTTTCCCTATGATGGCACATACATATTTTCCCTAAGACATTCTTCCGAAACAGGATTCCTCAAAAGCAATTAACTTAATGAACTAGTCATTCAAAGCAGGAGGTGATAGACCGGCTTTGCTGATCAAGGTATGTGACACAGATTTTGATGACCAGTAGGCACCTAGAGCATAGATTTTTGCATTTTCACGCACCTGACCACACAACCAGTTTTAGGGAAGGTTGCAATTTTCCTGTCCCGTGTTGAAGGGAGACATCAAGTATTTTAAAGATTGAAATTTTATGCTGGAATTAAAAAAAAATTTTTGGAACCCAGAATTTTAAGTTTACTTCTTATTTTAGGTTTTGAATTTTGAGTCGTTGAGAATATGTTCTCTTAGTTTTCTCAAATTTTCCAAAAGCTTGAATTTCAAAGGGAAACTCTAACACCATATATGAAGTGCTCAGATCGACCATGAACGTTTGTGGAAAAGCAGAAATCGATCGGGGTGTAAAACGGCGAACCGGTAATTGGACCAGTTTTCTTCCCAGTCCACACACTTTCTGATCTTTTAAGCTCCCCCGGAGTGCTCAGGTGAGCCATCTTTCAGCTTCTTCGATCGGATGTGGTGTGCGTTTGCTGCCTGGTCAGTGCAATGTGCAATTCACCTGGGCGATGTGCTGCTGCTGCTGCCAATAAATGGGTCAGTGAGAGCCTCTCGAGAGGAATTTCTTCGAGTCTTGGAAGCAATCCGGAGGATTTCCAGTACCCCTTTAGAGATATAGCTAAGCCTCAGAACCGGAATCGGTTGACGTCGGCGTCATCGTCGGTGAATGGAAAGTTTAATTTTATACTGTTGCTGCTGCATCAATTGCGCATGCAATATGCATATCCCACTCGATTGAATCCTACCCCTACACTGGGGCAATGAGATTAGACTCCGGTCTTAGAGTGAAATCGAAACTGGATGAAAGTTTTCTTTTTCGAGCAATGGCTTTATTATTGTGATTTAAAATCGGGAAATTTGACAGTTTTCCTTTTCAATGAACTTTGCGAATGATTCAGTAGCAATGTTCGATAGTATCTAACACCGAAGCGGAAAACATGTTTTTTTTTTGAAAAATTTATAGAATTTTGGTTTTAATGTCATTATTGCAGAGATTTTCAGATTTGATAACAATGTTTTTGTCAAAATTTACCCTCATGAACTTCATATAACTGCCCTGTGCAGAGTGCTGCTGCTCTACCCTCCTAGTCTTTCTAATAATATAAGTAGGCCTACCTGATCCCTATACCTGTTATATCACTTCTTATTCCATCTTATACAAATTTTTCCTGTGAAATATAGAAAACTTTTTAAACTGATCCGATGTGTGAAAATTTAAAAGTTTCCTACTAGTTTTTCTAATAGGACTCCTTGATGATGAATTTATATCCGACATTCGAAATTTAATTAAAAAGTAAACTTCCTAGAATCATGTCTTAAAATGAAAAGTTCAATTAAAAAAATAATGATTAAATTAAATGCTGTTATTAAATTTTTGACTTTTATTTAAAAAAAAATAATTTCAAATACCATGATGGGTCATTTGTATTTTTTTTATATTTAGCAATGTTTCAGTCAATGTATGACATAAAAATGTTGAAATTTTTTTCATGAATTATTTCGTTCCTAAAAAAACGTCATACTGGAAGATTAGTTTTGATCACTTTTCACAATTATCTGCCGTTAACCGAAAAAGTTAATAGTTTAAAAAAGTTTAAATCGCAAAAAAGTTACTGTAGGAACATTTTCGCAGTTACCACTCAGATTTAAACGAACGAACTGAGTTTCTTGTACAGTTTCTGTCAAAATTCAGCTCTAGTGATAAACATGGTTATGGAAAAAAAAGTATTGGGAAAAGGTTCATATAACGCCCCATGTGGCTAATACGCGTCACCCTTGTTTCGAAGAATCTGAAACATTTTAAGCCTTCAAAATATTACCAATTTGTTTTAAATGCTGTGATTGGTCATGGCAAGTATGAATTTTTCCTTAAAATGCCCCTGTGTCGTGGTAATTTCACAATTTAGGTTTTTCTTTATTTCGATCTAAACTTTAAAACACTTTAAATAAGGTGATTCCAAGCAGAGAAAAATGAATAAGACAATATTTTCTGACACATCGATAGAGGAGAAACTAATCTATTATTTTATGCTTGAAAATCAGACTGAACTCGCTAAGGTATGCTTTTTATGGGTATGTTCTATCAAGGCCCATGCGCTCGTTATAACGCGCCAATCGTAGTAGGCTGAAAATAGTATAAGGCCTTTTTTAATTGCAAATGAACAAAAAGTCTCAAACCATATTCTGCGCGTTAATTCAGCCCAAAAAATCTACTTTTATTTCAAGGAATATTTAAAGGAGGTAGTGCCGAGGTAGCCTTGCTTTAGTATTAGTACCGCCTGTGACGTCACTGTTGCCAATAATCTGTGAATTTATATGGAAATTTTTCCTTTTTTGTTAGCAATTAATAAAATTTGAGGATTTTTTCAATTTTGAAGGCACACAATTCTAGAAATATCATTGTTCTCCAAGACTGATACTAAAAAAGTTGAATGTAGTAGTTGTTTTGCTTTAATTCAGACGATTGAAGTTGCTGAAGTATCCTAACTCAAATTGACAAAACATGATATTTAGTTCAAAATTTTGCTTATAAATGTTGAAATCAGTTAGGTTTGCATCGTTGATAAAATAAAATAACCAAAAATAGTATTTTTGGTTATCGAAAATTAATGGTTAAGAACAATTAACCCCAATAAAACCAAAGTTGCAATGGTTTTATTGGGGTTAATTGTTCTTAATTAGAAATTCATATGGTACACCATGTTAGATTCAAATCATGACGATGAGGTGCACTGCCATAAACTACCAATCAGACCTTTTGAAAGGGGAAAATTATTATTTTTGATCGTTTCACATAGAGCATGACGGTGCATTCAATAAAAAATTTAAGAATAATACATACTGCAGTCTATTAAACACAAAGAAACCTTGTAGCACAATCAACTAGTGGCCTTACAACATAATCAGAATCAAATTGGGTTTTAATTTAGTTCTTTAATGTGTTTAACTTTGAAATTTAAGTTCTACCAGTATAAACCTTCGACAACTTGGCAACAGTGACGTCACGAAAAAAATCCAATATGGCTCTCGGCACTACCTTCTTTCAATATTCCTTGCTTTTATTTATTTTAAATTTTGATTAGTCCATTTTAATTTTCAGTTCAGTCAAAGTGTCAGTAAGTATTGGTGTGTTTTCGGTCTTCGGCTGCTCTCGGGTGTTTTCGGCTGCAAGGCGCGTATTGAATACACAGCGGCGCGTATTTGCAATACAGTTTTGTTGTGTGGCTTTGAATATGGTTTTTAAAATTCAAGTTTTTGAAGCAACTATAGCAATTTGAGTAATAAAAAATCACAGGCATTTGTAGAAAACACTTTTCTTCAACGATTACACCCATTTTTAACACAATTTGTACATGGAATACATAGAAATCAGCGATTCGCTAAGGTGGCGCATAATAGGGCATGTTCCCCTACAAGGAAGTGAGTCAACAACATGTTTCTGTTCTCGATTCCCTTTCGTTATATTTCGTCCTGTTTTAGTGCGAGAATATAATGTTTATGGATGAAATCTGATAATAAAACATGACATAAATGAGATGTCATAAGCGAAAGATGGTCGCTGATTTGAGAAAAACCCAAGAAAGGTTAGATTTTGTGTGGCGACCCTCAGAACTTAGCTTACCAATGACGGAAATAATAAGACCACACACGGCGAACATTTTTGTAGATATATTTCTCAACAAACTTTGGTATAGGCGTTTCATATACATTATAGAATCATCGCATAAAACTCGAAAAAACAGCATTTACCTTCCAAAGTGGAGGCGAAATACATACAAAATTTCAACTACTGACTTTGGCGATTAGAATTAAACTACTTTTCCAATTACTACTACAATTCAAATATTCAACACCTTACTCGTACATCCTGAAACTATACGAGAGAGCGCAAGTTTTGCTCTCAATACATGTAAACCGTTGCCAGCGATATTATTTTCTGCTTCTCTCATAAGACAATTTTTCTAAATGAACCAAAGGATTGAAATCACGAGAGAATTCTTTGCATTTGGATTGGTAAGGATCAAAATTCCACAACTGCTTCATAAATTGCACCAATTTGCAACAACTAGCACATTTTCATTTTCTCTCTGAGCATTGAATTCTCTCATTTGAACTCAAACCTTCTAATTTTCTCTAACAAATTGCCACAAATTACCACAAATCCAATCATTGGCTGCACAATTTGTGTGATCATTGACGATTTTTCTCCTTTCATTTCAGTTCCCCGCAATGAACCATCTGATTTTTAGCAATCTGGCCGCACTGCTTATCGCAGAGAAATCACAAAGTTTGTTTTCTCAATTGAATCCCGCGCGGGATAACAAATTCGCAAACATGGCGGGCTTTTTATCGTATCCGATTTATAAGGACTTAGAGTAACGATTGTTTTCTTACTTAGTAGAAATTGCTATTCGCATAAACATATTTAAAGATTTGAGCTATCATTTCTAATGCGATTTTATGTTTGCTGGGCATAAATCAAATTCAATTTCTTTTCATCGTGCTCGTCAGATTAATCCCAGAGCTACTTTTTTCGATTCACAACATAAAAATGTCTCTTTTTATTATTAAAACTGTTAAAAAGTTTAAAACAAAAATATAAAGTTAAGAAACTGCGTTCTTTGTTCATATATTTAGCAAAAAGGGATAATAAGTGAAAATAAAAATAAAAACCACTGCAAATCAACATAAAGATGGATCACCCAAAATCTGGACGCACTGTTTATTACACCATAGCGCTCCTAGTTGTCCGATCTGGAATGTTTTGAGAGTACTTTGTTCGGAAATGTTTCCTCTATCAGTGCTGAAAATTTCATTATGGTTCGTTTTGTTCCAAAAAAGTTACACGTGATGGAAGCCGCGAGCCGAAAATTAATTTTGGACATCCAATTGCGAAATCTGTAAAAATGGTCAAATCGTCCGTGTGCAGCGTTCTCAAATGGTTCCGTGAGATGCATACTAGCGATCGGCAGATTCATACAAAGCGTTATAGTGGACCTGAGGATCGGTAACTGCATTTGAAGGTGTTGAGAACGATCTAGGTAAACCCAGGGCAGTCGGACATGACATTGCCAAGAAATTCAATGCCGACAATGTCTTATTGAATAAATGTCAGCACTAATAAAGAACGCATTTTAGTAAACTGCTATTAAAATATTCAAACAACTACATTCTAATGAAACGACTGAAGTTTTGTGTGGAGCTGATGATCTAATTCTATACTTACTTCAAAAATGTGCATTTTTTGTCATAATTATCTTTAAACCTTGCTAGACTATTTTCCCCATTTTAATAAGTGTTATTTGGGCTTAAAAAGAAGTAATCAGTGAACAATATGAAAGAAAGGCGACTGTCAGAACAGGATTCATCATTTTTATAAACTTTTTCCAGGATCCCAGAAATAATGACCCATTCCAGCGTGACGTCACAACGCTTGCAAATATTTTTTTTGGTATATTGTATGTAAGTTTTACAGGTCATATCACACATTCAAAAAATTATACCTTCTATGGTCAAAATTTAATTCTCTACAAGTTGAAACCAAAAGTATTTTTATAGAACAAATAGTTAACAAAATACAAGCAAAAGGAATCGTGACGTCACAACGCGCCTCTTTTTCCACTTTTCAGTTTTTTTTTACAACACCGCGTTTTACTGCTCTTCTATTCGATCCAATTTTATGAAAATTTCAGGATAGTATCGACTCATTACAACCAACAAATCGCTGTTTTTGATTTTTTCAAATGTTTATTTCAATTTATTTTAGAGCGATTCAGTTTCGTGACGTCACAACGCACTATTTTTTTAAACAGAGTTTTGCAAAGCGTTTTGACGTCACGAAATTTTCTGGTCAGCTACATGAAATAAATAAAAATATTATCTTAAAATTGATGCTTAATTTACATAAAATTCTTAAAAACTTAACAAATAATGTGATTTGGTGATGATATCGATCCATTTATTCCCAAAAAATAAGGGGAATTAAATCTCAAAGGCCCATATAAGCAGATAAGGTTTGCAACACTGCTCACATAAATTTTATTCGAAGTTTTTTTGTGCGATCATGTGAATATAATTTAGTAAAAACTAATGCTAAGAAATATTTTTTTCGTTAAAGCGTTGAAATGTGTTTCTGAATCTATTTAATCTTTAATTACAAAGGAAAGGAAAAATAAATAATAATTTCAAAAGCCTTCGATCTTTTAAAAGTTAGTTAATGGACACTAGAGTGCCTCAATCAGCCGACTTATGAAAATATTATAAGTTGTAAGCTAAAATTGATCCTAGGCCAAGCACAAAGTCCAGTTCCATATTTGGGGATAAGCCCACGGAAATAGATGGAACAATGTGTATGGAATTATGAGCAATTAGGTTTGGCAGGAACATGAAAACCAAGTTTTGCACCAATTTCTGAAGTCCCTATCGGCTGATTTGTTTTAATTATAGTCATTCACAAAACTTTCGTTAAGACAAATAGTTTATCTCAAGGTCCCATTTCGAGAATAGTTCAGTTAAAAAGGTTTTTGAGTTTTAAAAATTAGCTTCTGATGGGTCAATTACAAAACAAACTTGAATGAAGCTTATATACCCGTTTTGAACGTTATAGCTGTTTTATAATAACTCTTATCTCTTCAGATGAAATATTGTCATAATTAAAGCTTTAAAATTCTCAAATTAAAAGAAAAATTGGTTGATAAAGACCTAAATTATTGATGAAAAACTTTTTTTTTTGTTCATGCCGATCAAAATCCACAAATTCCATTCGAACTTCAGGTGCGTTGCGCAACCTATTTTCTTTGAATAATCTGGACCAAATTTTGCATGAGACCTTCCCAAGTAACACAGATTATGCCAACTAGCATGAGGAAGTTTTATTATGGTTTAATTATGGCATTTTTTTGTGCAGCTCGTTTTATGGCGGTTTTATTATGGTCATACAGAATGTTTATAATTTTTTTTTCGACCATATGTTTTTAGATGGTTTTGAAAACGCTAATAAAACTTTTATTAAACATGCTGTTTTAGTTATTTTGAAAGAGTTGTGAATGCTTTTTTCAAACTATAATAAAACACAAACCTAGAAGTTTGCTCCAAGCTTTCTTTTGCATGTTCTATAATAGCACTCAGTGCATGATTATTAAACCGCCATAAAACTTAGTGACAGTTCTCGATCAAGATGTCAAAACAGGACACGCTCAGATTAGATAGCACATATTTGAATTGGAACTCCCATTTTTACACATTTTTGGTAAGTTATGCGTGTTGGTTTTGAGTTAAAATTTAAAAAAATACATCTTTGAAAACTTGAAATCACTGGAAGTGGTATGAATATCTTTACAATTTGAGTATTGAGTGAAAGGGCCCAAATAGTAGGAAAAAAATTGTTGCTTGACGCCATCATTAATTCAAGATGGAGGCTCCCGCTTTTATTTTCAGAGCTGTAAATTACTGAAAATATCGTGAAACCTTCACAATATGGTTATTAGGTGAAAGTAATAAACGAGTAGAAGTCAAATTTCGTTGCCCGTCGCCATCTTAAATCCAAGATGGCGGCTACCACTCAACTTGAAAATACTGTAAATGACTGAAAATCGCATAAAACCTATATTATAGGGGTATAAGTTGAAAGAAATCAACCGGTAGAAGTTGAATTTCGCTATCTGACGCCATCTTGAAATCCAAGATGGTGGCTTCCGCTAAACTTGAAAATGTAGTGAATGACTCAAAATGACATGAAACCCAAATTGGAAGGGCTTAACGAGTAGAAGTCGAATATTGCTATCTTACGCCATCTTGAAATCCAAGATGGCAGCTTTTTATATACTTTAAAAATGCTCTAAATCATTGAATATCGCATGAAACCTCCAAAATATGGGTGTTTGTCAATTGGGATAAGCTATAAAAAGTTTATTTTTGCATTCTGTCGCTATCTTGAAATCCAAGATGGTGGCTTCAGCTGAACTTAAAAATACTGTAAATGAATGAAAATAGCATGAAACTCCCAAATATATTGTATTGGGTGCTAAGGCTAAAATCTTTTTGCGTTTCTCTGAAAATCTGTAAGTGACTGAAAATCCCACAAAAACCACCACAATACAGACCCCATTCGTTTTTGGCAACATTCGATTTTGGCAACATCGAATTTGGCACATGTGCCTAAATCAGACGGTAAACAGAAACAACATAACTTTATAGTTTTCGCTAGAATAAGACCAATACAATTTAAACATAATAGCATGATAGGAATAATAGAATTACATAAATGGCAAAAAAATCAAAAACTATAAACCAAACAAGAAAAGTGCTAAATGCATTAGAAACATAATGAAAAAATAATAAAAGTGATTTAAAATTATCTAAATTGTCTTAAAATAGTAGTTTTAATGTAGTATTACGTGAAAAAATTTGTGTTCAAGCGATTTTCATTGATTAACAATATTTTAAATTCAGTGGAAGCTGCCATCTTGGATTTCAAGATGGCGTCGGAAAGAAAAAAATCGACTTCTAGTTTAGCCCTTTCACCCAATACCCGTATAGTGGTGGTTTAATGCGACTTTTTGTCAGCATTAAGCATTAAAAGTTGAGCGGATGCCGCCATCTTGGATTTCAAGATGGCGTCTGATAGCTAAATTCAACTTCTACTCGTTTAGCCCTTTCACCCGATACCCATTTTGTTGGGGTTTCATGCGATTTCAAGTCATTTACACCATTTTAAAGTTCAGCGGAAGCCGCCATCTTGGATTTCAAGATGGCGTCAGACAACGAAATTTGACTTCAACTCATGATTTATTCCACGGGTCATTCAAAACCAATCCCTTTTCATTCAAAAAGTCTGTCCTCATTTACTGTACTAATGATTAACAACTCAGAAATGAGGAACTCAACCTTAGCGTGTAATTGGTTGGCTTGCGAGAGAAACGTCAAATCGTAGCTTTTTTTGGGGTCATCATTAAACCATAATAAAACTATGAATTGACTCACGCCATGTTGGTTGCAAAATCGAAGGGCACAAAATGACGCCATGTTGATGGATTCACAATGCAAGCATTGCAAAATATTTTTTCAGGACTTTTTTCATCAATTCCATCATGATTGACCATCAGATTTAACGAGGGGGATTTATTTTAAGATACTATTTCATATACATTTTACCTAAAATCTTGACTGGCAGTAGAAAAGAAGCTCCATATATGGTTAAATCATTGGTTTTTTAGCTATTAATTTTACCAGATCATATCTGAATAATGCAATCATCATTCTTCAACCATTATGGTTGCTGGAAAAAATAAAAAAAAAACTCCGAGAACTGACAGAACCGAAAAAAAAAAACAAAAATTTCTAACATGTTTTATAATAGCTTTTTAAAAGCTTTGGTGACCAAAATTGATGACCAACAATTATATGTCTTGATGACGTTTCTAGGGTAGGGCCAAATAGGCCTGATTTTGGCTTTATTAGAGTCCAGGTGATGTTATAGAATGGGCTTTAGCTTTTTATGAAGATTAATGCGATAGTCCAAACGATATTTTGCTGACCATAATAAAGCTAAAATTGTTACTTGGATTGTGCTAGTACAAATTTTTATTTATTTAAGTTTGCAATTCAGTTAAAAGTCTATTTTGTGAGATTTTATGTGAACACGGATTTCGGTTTGGATTTTCTAGTGACATTACTTGAGGTGGAAATTTCAATAATGGACAGTTTGTTATTAGAATAATTTAATGATTTTATTAATTAATTTTCAATAAAAGTCTTGTGATTTTTTTTATTTAAAAAGTTAATCTTTTAAGTTTACCATGTTCAAAGATTTTTTGAATCTCATTAAATTTATTTCATGGAATTTAATGCCAGAAAGAAAAAGAAGCTACTAGCGGTGTTTTTATTCTATAATAGATATATGAAGAACTTGATATTTCGCAAGATTTTTATTCAAATCCAAATAACTACTTCATATTATCTACTGAATCATAAAGTCACAAATATTCTTTAAAAAAATCGAAAAGGGATTTCATTTGTTTGATAGTTTGTTTATTCTCGAATCAAGTGTTTTTAAGCGCAATTTTATCTGTTTTTTTAGAAATGTATAAAAACAACCGAGTTACCTAATGCAAAAAAAAAATAAGTTTCTTTAAAAAAAACTGATAATAAAATTTGTTTATTGAAGCGCATTGTTGCGTTGAACTTGTATTGAAGAAATACTATAATAGTGTTGAACAAAAAAGTCTTGAACGTTTTCGAAAAAAACTAAATAAATTTTCGTGACGTCACAACGCATTCTTTACCCGGGTGCAACTCAAAACCTTCTAAACCGAAATGGACTTTGCTAAATTTGTTAAATTTTGTCCAGGGGTTTCTGAGATATAGAATGCCGAATTTCAGTGTTTCTAATCATAGATTTCTTTCCGGTCCTTAGTGTGTTAAAATTGCTAGTCAATTCAATTTCCAGAATCCAATTTTCAAACCGAATCAGTTTCAATTAAAAATCACTAATAAATGATAGAATTTAAGTTCTTTGTTTTATCCGAAAAACCCAAATTTTATTTTTAAAAATCATTCACATATTCTGGAATTAATTTTATTATGAAAAATATTTGCTATTATAGAAACATCTTCACCTACAAAATATGAACAAAATTCTTTAACACATTCTTTAACACATTGCGTGAATCTAATAATAAAAACTTCATTCTACATTATATAACACAACACCTCCCGTTACTCAAAAATCTATATTAAACTTGCAATTTGAATTTTGTTTATTGATTTCTGAAACATAAAATGGCGAATTTTGTGTAAGTAATATTTAACTTGTGCCCTTCTGTCTTTATTGTAAATCATGAAAATCGCATTCGAAAAAAAATATTCGAGAATTTCAATTTTACATAACACGCTAAACGCATTGTGCAACGTACTACAGTGAAGAAAAGAGGATGCTTTAGATATGAAGGATAATAAAATAGACGAAATAAAGAGGCAACTGAGGTTTTCAATAAAAATAGGCGATGTAACGACCGTCAAAAATCAATTTTTCTCAAATGTCTAAGGTTTCGATGTGCTGTTTAAAGCAAAAAAAGCTTGAAAAGCAATCATTTTCAAATTGGCAAAAAAAAATTTGCATTCTCAAACATCATTCCAAATCCATTTTTGAGGCAACGTTTGAATAAATAAACATTTTGTTTTTTTTTTAAATTGAGAGTTTCAAAGTGGCTCTGATGAATTTAAATTAAAAACTAAGTATTTTTTACAATAACCTTTAGGAAGACCTTTACACCAAAAAGCATTATATTAAAGTAATAAAGTTCTTTAAAACGGACGTCAACAACCTGAAGCTTGCATTTGAATTTGTTTGATAGATTGCTCCAGTTATTTCGATGTGTTAAATTTTCCAAATAATATACATACAGCACTCCAAACAAATTTTAAACTTTTTGTCGCTACAGATTAGAGTGTCCTTCCCGGGATTATTCGGTCGGGAATTCCCGGGAATTTGAAAAATTCGACAATTCCCGTTCCCTGGGATTCACAGTTTCATTCATGCATGAAATTATTTCTCTTGCAAAGCCTGATAGCCTCCGGAACCATTCTTATTTTTCTTTTTAAAAATGTAGTCATTCAAAAATCATAGAGATTATGCCTATTCTTGGGGCAGTAGACATTTTGCAGCTTTTTGGTGCATCTTTTTATTCAAATGCATAAGTTTAAAAAGACTATATGTATTTCCATACCGTTTTCATTGAATGAAAACCCACAACCCTTTGAAAAATATATGAAAAATCGCTCAGCAGGTAGACAGATTGTGTTTTTTCGAAAGTAACATTAATGCACTTGTTTCTCCCTGGCTTTGAAAGCCAGATGAATTTAAAAATTTAAAAATGACCAAGACATCGTATCAATTATGTAAAGTGTTCAGAAAAACAAAAAAAAATTTGATAGATAAAGCAAAAAAAAATTTTTTTTAAATTAACACCTAATAGCATGAATATCATTGTTGAAAACAGTTTGATTTATTTAATTAAAAATAGGTTAAAAAAAACCTTTATCAAGATTCAATTTTGAACAAATTATGGGCTTGTATGCAGGAAAGTTTCGATAAGCTATATGTCAATCAAAGTGCATATATTTTCTATGTTGTGTTTGTAATATTTACCAAAATCCCTGTAATTCCCGGGAAATAGGCCACCAGATTTCCCGATTTCCGGGAACGGGATAATGGCTGGGAAATGAACACTCTACTACAGATCTCCCAAATTTAAAACAAACCATTGGCCATTTTAAACCTCAAACTACCATTTCGATCATTCGATAGGGCACCGAAAAAAAATTGCAAACAAGGAAAATCCCAGTACTTTCTGTATAATTAACAAATGCAAAACCTCGCCGCAGAAACGTTCCTCTAAGTATAGTAATCAACTGACTTACTGGCTCGCATTTTACCTGACCGACGATTTTCCACCCTAAAATCTAAAATTCAACTTTAAAATTCAGACCATTGAGCCACTCATTCATGCGGGAAACAAGCGTTGTGTTTACTTTTTTTTTATTTAACTTTACTCCACGGGCTTGCTTCAATTATTGCCTGTCTCAAAACCGAAAAAAGATACCTTGAAACGGACGGCTAGCTCAGACGACTTTTCACACTCAGGGTCGGCGTGCTTGGGTAGTGATTCACAAATAACGGCTAGGAGGAGAATAGGCAACCTTCGAAACATTCAAGATAAGCGAAAGTTGGAGAAAGAACAAAGAACCCTTCCGTGGTATATCGGCTCTTGATTGAGAAGAAGGGAAATTTACATTTTAAACTTTTATTTTTTCATTTTAAGACATAAAACATTTAGGGGGAAAGGAACCGATGCGGCCGTTCTCCTATCGCTGACACCTTCGAGACATGGTTGAATTCGGGACTTGATTGAGTTCGGGCTTGATTGAGTTCGGGCTTGATTGAGTTCGGGCTTGATTGAGCTTGGGCTTGATTGATCATGGGGCTAGGGATTCATGCATGGGTACATACGTGTTCCTTAGGCGTCGTCGGATTACCGGATTGTGGCTGGCCTGAGGAACCGTCGATCCTTCTCCTTTTCGGGTTGATGGCAATCGTCCCACGTAGGAATGACCACCCGGGTGAGTAGCAATAAGCGCCGTACCGATTCGCCGTGACGTCAGCGAAGGGTGGCTTGGCGGTCTTTCCTGGTGCAGTAGTGAGTGTGGCCTTGTCGGATATTTACTGGTGCTTGGAGTAGTAATGGGGCAACCTCGTGGTCGAATATTGTACTTTCGACGGAGAGCTGGAATTCGGGCGTCCTTTACCTGTTCGTCTGGAACGGATTCCCGGGCACCTTCCGGCGATTCGGCCGATTGGAATTAGCCCACCACGAGTCCTTATAACGGTACTCTGGATCGTGGCGAGCTGATGCCTCGTGGTTCACAGACAGATACCGGCGGATTCGAGGAAATTTGTGGCGTATCCTCAACCGTCGCTCTGATTCTACCGGTTGATCTACCGGTTTCCACTTATAACTGACTATGTGGAACTTTTACCATAAAACTTAATCCAACACGTGGTATATATTGGATGTCTAACCAAGCGGGGACAAATCACTTTTTGGCCTCAGAAAACACGTCCGTCGCACTCCGTTGACCAGCACTCACTGTCCCAAAAATGGTCACAAGAACTCCTCTCATCCTGTTTTCCGTTCTCTCCTGGCTCAATATCCTCTCCTTGTTCATCGTTCCGGAAAAAGCAATGACAGACCAGCGAATATCCCGCCGTGTTCATCCATGACGTCTGCTGATATCGTCGCATTATTCTGCTGCAGGGGCAAGGATTAGATTCTAGGGTGACCAGAGACATAGCCTCACGCTCGCTTGTCACTAACGAGCCACGGAAGAAGCCCGCATCAAATCGCCGGACCGGTTGGACGTGTTTTTGGGCATCGCGCCCTCCAACACACCGGCCAGGTTACCATCCGTGATGACAAGTGAGCGTGAAACCCTACTTTTTTCACCTATCGGACGTCACAGCTCGGTAACAATTTGTTGATATCAAAATGACAAAAAAAAAGAGCCTTTAACAAACATAACTATATTGATCATTTTAATCCTAACATATACAAGGGATGGGTTTTGTTATTATTTTATTTAATATTTGAATATTTTGTTACCTACGGTAACAACCTTCGAACAGGTAGTGAAGCAAAGCCTAGCGCAAAAAATCGAAAAATAAAGGTTTATAATGTGTTGATTGAAGGAAAAATTAAAACTTCACCTACCTACAGCAAAGCCACCTCAGAAAAAGAAGTAGACTAGCCTAGGGAAGGGAAAAAAGATTAGCCATTTCATTTACGTTCGATACAGTGGTTCATTTCCTTTTTCCGCCAACTCAGTCGAGTCGAGTGCCCTTTTCTGGCAGATTTACTTTTCGCGCAGTCAGATTTTTGTTTTGGATTTGCGAAACGAGATAATCATTGTTTTTTGGTGCCACTTGGCAATAGTTGTTGCTTTTTTTTTTCAATGTATGGGAAATTGTTTTTAGGATCCAGATTTCAGGTTACGTCTTTGTTGATGGAGAAATTGGTAGTTTCGTGTACCGATTGGTGGTTTGGATTTCACTTTTGTTTTTGAATTGAAAAGTCAGAATTGAAAAAAAGCTATTCAAAATTAGGTGTGCCCTTACATTTCAAAATGCCAATTCAAAAGCTTTGAGAACTTGAATATTTCCATTAACGTGTTTTGAGTCGCCTTTATTCTAAATTTCCTTGAAACATAGATCTCAAACCATAAACATGATCAAATCATCAATAACCTAATGAATTGCAAATCAGATAATAACAAGACGATCATCAATGAAAGACCTCAAACCAAAAGACCACAGTTTGTGAATCGAATATTATGATTGTACATTGAATATCCAGAACATAACTCTTTCTTCTATCGTTCATAAACAATTTTGAAAATTTTGACAATTTTGACAATTTTGACAATTTTGAAAATTTTGACAATTTTGACAATTTTGACAATTTTCACAATTTTGACAATTTTGACAATTTTGACAATTTTGACAATTTTGACAATTTTGACAATTTTGACAATTTTGACAATTTTGACAATTTTGACAATTTTGACAATTTTGACAATTTTGACAATTTTGACAATCTTGACAATTTAGAAAATTTTGACAATTTTGACAATTTTGACAATTTTGACAATTTTGACAAATTTGACAATTTTGACAATTTTGACAATTTTGACAATTTTGACAATTTTGACAATTTTGACAATTTTGACAAATTTGACAATTTTGACAATTTTGACGATTTTGACAATTTTGACAATTTTGACAATTTTGACAATTTTGACAATTTTGACAATTTTGACAATTTTGACAATTTTGACAATTTTGACAATTTTGACAATTTTGACAATTTTGAAAATTTTGACAATTTTGACAATTTTGACAATTTTGACAATTTTGACAATTTTGACAATTTTGACAATTTTGACAATTTTGACAATTTTGACAATTTTGACAATTTTGAAAATTTTGACCATTTTGACAATTTTGACAATTTTGACAATTTTGACAATTTTGACAATTTTGACAATTTTGACAATTTTGACAATTTTGACAATTTTGACAATTTTGACAATTTTGACAATTTTGACAATTTTGACAATTTTGACAATTTTGATTGTTTTTGATTGTATTGTAAGAGTTCTTTTATTTGTTTCAGCGCTACAGTGTTGCCTATAATTTAAATAACATGTTATGAAAGGAAAAGTAGTAGTTATAAAATGACCATCCAACTTTTTTTTTATTTCTGTAATTACCATATTTTAAAATATTACCCTTTTCATCACCTGCCAAAGATCTCTGTGCCATGGACTATTAAAAAAGTCTCCAGCTACGACCGACCAAATCCATATAACCTAAACCTGAAAAGTCGAGTTAGTGGTTATAAAAATCAAGACATCTCTCCCGCCGCGCGGGGAGGGATGTGCAAAAATCAATGGTGTGAACTAAACATTTCTTCAACCACTGCAAGCAATCACCAGGTGGCGTGAAATGGCCCGGTTTGTTATGTTTTTTTTTCCTAGCTTCAGCTGTCTCCTTCCTTCTGCGTGTCGCCCAACAACTTGAACGTCAACAAACTATAATTTGAACCACAATTTCATTTCGATTGCGTACCTCAGCAAGACTCAGCAGCAGCAAACAGCAAGAAACATTTCTCCCGAAAACAATTTGCTTCACTTTTGCCAGCAGCACCTTGCCTTGGTTGGGGTCCAAAAAACTCATTTCTAGCACCAAGTGGCAGAAAAGTTTAGAAAAAAAGCATACACAAATTCAAATAGCGGTAGTTCAAAATGTAAGGTTATGATGCCTACGAATAATTAAAAATGGAAGACAGACAGAAAAAAAACTGAGTAAGGCGTTGAAATTCTCATCGTAAAATTCGACCATTTGAAAATGGCGGCAACAGCGCCATCAACTTCTTATGACCAAGCCGTCGTTGGCCATCTGGTCAACGAGATCACCTTTCTCTAACGAGGCTCATATCTTTTGGAAAGTGGTCAACATTATTAAAAACAAAATTTAAAAAAAGTCAAAGAATGGATTTTGTGTTGATCAATTATCTCATTTCTGATAGGTTTACGATCCGATAATTTTTAGTCAACAATAAAGCTTTTTTGTTCCAATTTTGATCCCACAAATAAAATCCCACTATCCCGCAAAACCAATTCTGCCAATCCAATGTGCCGTAATAAAATGTGAAAAGGTTATAACTTTGCCGTAGTTTTTTTTTTTTGGTTTTTTCCTTCCATTTTTATTTGCATCTTAATTATGATTGAACCAAATTAGCCGGAATCAAAATTGGCCGAAGCTGCTCGCCACTCCATCGAAGAGGCAAGGTTAACGTCGTTGTCAAATTTACTTTCGTTGTTCGATGCCTTGAGAGTAGCTGCACTAAGTGAATTGGTGAATATCTGTAGGTATTTCACTTCCAATGAAATTGGGCATCATTGGTTGTGTTGCCCATTAAAAGAGCTTTAAGCAATTCGAAGGATTTAAGTAGCTTTAATGGACAACAGCTTTGAGGGTTTTTTTGCTTATGAGAAGAATTTGTTTTGACATGTTGTTTAATTTTTATTTTTATTTTTCTCTTTTCAGGTAATTTTTACCAGTCTTTATTCGAAGGTCACAAAAATGTATGTCGACAGGTTTGTTCTTGCTTAACTGTCAGTTTTATAATATACATAAAATTGAACAGGTAATTTAAACAATAATTATCATATTCTAATGTATTGACTTAACCCTTTTAGCACCGAGCAAGAAGAGCAGACACTGGCAAAAATAACCAAACCGCCGGATTTTAAGAGGTTTCCTAAATAGCTTACAAAATCGAGAGTAGAAGAGAGATTGACAAAATTTAAAAAGCAGTATGTTGAAAAAAAAATATGACGAGAAATCTCTAGTTGCTTAACTCAATCTATCTACTGGTTCGAGTTACTCTCGCAGAACTATGTTATCTATATAAAGATAACTTCGAAAGGTCATAACGATCCTGGTAAGCCTCATGGGCTTCACATGGATTTGTCAAAGCGAAGACGTATTTTCTCTGAGAAATATTATAAGTTTCACAATTGGACGTAATACTAGCTGGGTTCTCTGTGGCTTTTCCTGTGACATCACTTTGCTATTGGTCAATCTTATATCTGGGAATCACACTTGAACCCAAGATCACCTAATCTGACATCAGTGATAGTTTCCGACCAGTCCTTTGATCCAGATACAGGCGTGGTCCTAGATTTCTTCCTTCTGGGAAAGAGGAGGGGGTGGTTGTTCGATTTTTAAAAAAAATCAAGTATTTTGAAAAAAATCATAATTACAGAAGAAATTTAAAAAAATTCTTTAAAAAAATATTTTGATATCCTGTAAAACAACTTCAATTTGCGAATCTATAATGTTACGGGAAAAAATGTTGATAAAAAGATGATTTTCGTGTATTGAACACATACCAGGGAGTTAAAAAATGTGTTTTAAAAAAATGTCATTTCATAAATGGAAATAATACACATGTTGTTAAATAGAAGAACATTTTAAAAATAGATCACCTCTAGGCGTTTTCTAATATTAAAAAGGTTTAAAGGGGTTTTTTAGAATGTTTCTAGCATCAAGGAATTTGACATTTGTGCTATACAATGGTTTTTCAATTTTATCACGATCAAAAAATATATTTTTAATGTCTTAAATGATAAGTTTTAATGCCCCAAGTAGTGAAAACGTTTTGTAATAATCAATTTTGATCATTTGATGTAATTATCAGAGTTTACTGAACACAAAGGGTCGATTTCAGTTCAAGTTATTTGTTTTGTTCAGGACCTTTACGGATAAGAATAGAAACTTGTTTCTTGTAGGACGTCCGAAACTAAAAATATCGTTTATTTCAATTTTAGTCATTATTACAATTCTTCGCGCGCAAATTGTGGTACAAAACGAACAATTAAAGCTAAAACTGGCAACACTTAATAAAAAATAAACAACAAACGCTTCGCGCGTTGTTTACAAGATTGGTGTGACGTTCGTTTCTAGAGCGACCAGCAGTGTTGAGAATCAACACATTGTTATCTATAGAAATTTAAGGAGTTTTCCTTGAAGTAGAAGCTTATAGAATATAAATTTTAAAAACGAACACTTCATGTATCTTTGAAGAGATCTAAATACTATACTTAAAACTGAAGCGTACATCTTTCAAGGATATAATGGCTAGCATCTTACTAATGCTAACACCACCAAGCCACAGAAAGAGTACTATGTATGCCGTGACTGAGACTCGATCTCATGATCCCTGGCTTAGAAGATTTGAACGCTATCCTCTAGGCACCGGCCGGCGGCCTGGAAATTTTATAGTGTTCATCTCATTAAAGCGAATGATTTAGTTTTTATGGAAATTTAACAGTCATCATCTTTTATCGATTTTGAGAAGGAATTTAAAGAAACTGGATGGAAAAGTATCTTCCACAAATTTCAAACTGCAATATTTTAATCTTCACACCTTTGATTAATGTAAAAATGAATCTTTTTGATTTTTTTAATTTGCCCACGTTAGACTTTCAAAGTGTGTTTCTCAAAATTTTCTTTATGGTCAGATAATCCTTTCTATTTCATATGTAGAAATAAGAAATCTGAATTCCTTTTTCATATTTTAAGGCAATGCTAGAAGAATTTAATCTTGATCAAAAGAAAAAAAAAATCTATTAAGACAATACTAAAGGCTGCCCATTTGGGATTGCGCATGGCACGCTTTCAAATAAGCAATGTATGTCCACTATACAGCTTAATTAAGCAGTTGAATGACATTTTCATATAATCGAATACTTAAACCTTTACCATAACTTAAACTACGAAAAAATATCATGAACAAAGGCGCACTACGCTTTTATTTAAATGAATATTGAGGTTCTGGAAATGGTTTCTGAATGATTTATAAAAAAGCGTGATAAAATTGAGTGTGAATTTGAGAAATATTGAAAAAATCGAACAGTCATTAAATCGATAAACTACTGTAATACTTTATCAAACTGCTTAACTTCTTCATAAACATGACGTAAAATGATGAAACAAACAAGTTGGAATTCAAAAACTTCGACATTTTTTAAGTAAACCACATTTTTTTCTAATTTCACGTGCCGTAGATGGCAGTACTATCTTGCAATCGAGTCTAAATTTTTTTTTTCTGGGTTTGTTGAGGCCAATGTTGGCAGGTAGAAAATGAGTAGAACTATCGGAATACTCATTGAGAAATGAGTACTTTCCCGGTTAGGGAATATGGAAAGTAGAAAGTGACAAATAGCTATCACATATGTAGTGAATACTATTATAGTGACTAGACGAATGAAACTGAACAAAGATTAACTCTGTTCCACCACTGAAACCTGCGTTATTACTGCGTTTTCAACAAATCTTATATAAAGAATTTTGCCAAACGTCCGCAAGCCATGCTTTAGAATCTATTCGATCAAAACAACTATCTTTTTAATATCTTTACCTGAAATTACATTATAATAACTATTATTGAATTATTAAATCACAATTTTGGGTCAATTCATAAACTTTGCATGTTATTTGGTCTATTTGGATTTGGTGGCCCACGATTCCCCACCGTCTTTCAAAAACCAAAAAAAAATCCTTTTTTTAAACAGTCATAACTCGAATTAATTTACTAAAAAAAATTTGTAAAAAATTCCTACGTTTAATACGTTTAAAATGCAGAAAACCAAACCATTTATTTTTTTTCATTTTATCTTTTATAAAATAGCAGTTATGAAGCAAAACAAAAAAGTGACCCACGATACCCCACTCTCCCCTACTAAATTCTTGACCGGGTAGTCGAAAATGGGTCTCAATTCCGTTTAACAGCAAGATAGTGATGCCATCTATTATGTGAAACTAGGATAAATGTAAGTTACTGAAATAAAAAAAAATCTAAATTAAATTCCAACCTGTTTTATTGCTGATTCAAAATTAGTCAGTGTTTTATTTTACGTCATGTAAATGAAGAAATTAAGCAGTTTGATAAAGTATCACTATGTTTTAAAAACTGATTTTAAAACTCTGATATTTTTTTTATTTTTTTTGTTAAATTTATCTGAATATTGATTTGGAAACCGGAATCGTGTTGTTTTAATTTATCCTGATATTCATTTCTCGTTGTGAATTGTGGTTGGAGAATTTTATTTCTAAATCATAACTTAATTCTGATATAAAACAATGAAATATGATTCTGAGCTCTAGTTTTATTGATTTGCTCTTGAAATTCCAAAATAAACAGCCTCTGGACTGGAAAAGACCTTTTTCCGGAATTTGGAAAAAAACGGCAACAAATCGACAAGTATGTTTAACATTTGCATCCGAAAATGTACTAAAATTAAGTTATTTAGCCCATGTTTTTTTTTTGTTTCGATTATAGTCGTTTTACCATCTTTATGGCATCCGCGACTTTGTCAACGTTGTAGTAGGCGGATCGTTATTGAAAAACTTATCCTGTACAACTGTGTTCGATGTTTACTCTTGGGCTCGAACTCGCGGACATCGGCTCAGGAGACAACAGACTTGCCAACTGAGCTATATCTCAAGCCCGATTTAGCTCATGTGGTTATGCAATTTTGGATTAAAAAAAATATGAAAAATATATCATGAACGATAAAATTTTTCGATGGTATTTAATTTTAAAAATAAACTTTCGTGAATTTTTCACCGAAAAATTGGTTTTAGAAGAATAACATTGAGTAATGATTACAATGTCAAAAGAAAAAATAGAAAGTGGGACTGCCAGTAGAAGTTCAAAGCTTTTGATGCGCATATTGTAACATTGATCACCCCAATGAAAATTTGACTGCAATTTGAATTTCTTGAATTTCTTACATCACTAATCACTAATCACTAATCGTACTTCCATAGCCAGAACTTATGTCTGATCCCAAAGAATAATAAGAGTTTCATTATACTTCTTGTCTTTGTTCATGTTTTCCGTTATTTTAACATAAAAATATTAAAATAACCGAAAACATAAATTGGTTGGGCCTACCATGGAGCAGAGAACGCAGAGACATCTGGAGCACAGGAACAGGAAGAAACGTGGACCACCAGTACCATACGTTTCAAATGGGCAATATCGTTGGAAGCATGCTAAGAAAAATGCTCCTTGATGAAGAAACTATACGTTATGTGAAGTTACTTCACGTATCACTAGGACCATTCTTCAGAGGCTGGAAATAATTTATTTGGTACACAGAAATCACAAAACCAGAACAGAAGTATTTTAAAGAATTTGATGGAATAAATAAAAGGATTTAAAGATTCTAAGGTTTACTTTTTCTAAGTTGAACTGTTTTGGATTTTCGTGCACAATCATTTCTGGTCATCGACCAAGGATAAAGCGCCTTTACTCGCTCTTGAAAATAAAAAAGAGAATCGAAAAATATTAGTAGATCATTAAACCTTTCGAGCTCTGTTTAGAACTCGAAAGGTTTTATAAAAAAAAACTTTTATAATAGAATTGTACTGCTATTGAAGTGTGGCTTTCACAATAATTGTAAGAATTTTTATTTAAAGAAAAATTGTACACAAGCTACGATTTCACTAAAAGAGTATACTTTTAAAAATTGTAAATTTTCATGGATTACGAGTATAACCATTTACCTTCAAAAAGACTTAATTGCATGAGTAAAAATATTAAGGATACTTATGTTTGCGCAGCACGTCTCCTTTAAGCGTTGGAATTGAAAACGAAATGCCCTTAATCCAACACAAAGCCTTTCTAGGAAAAACGACGATTTTTTTTCATAATTTTCAAAATGTACAATAATCGATAAAGTTTTTAATTGCTAGGACATTTTTAGGTTAACTTCCTCTTCTATGAATTGCCGTACGTCCAGCAGCTGTTTTTCCAGATACCACTCGTCACCATCCCTCAATCACCTCCTTTGTCAACACTTCCCCACAAAACTCCGCAGAAGTATTCTATTCAACCACAGAAACTCACCAAACGCAAGGCTTCATCAAGGCAGATAAACACACAATTTTTGGAAGCATTCGATACAAAACCAACGCGTCGTATCAATGGCACTTACAGAAAGGAAATTTTCCTTCCAATCTAAACGACGATTACTAGACTTAAATATAAAAACACCAAATTTTCCGAATTTTTATCACAAGGTAAATAAAAATCACTCACTCAAATTTTTCAACAACTTGTTGACCACTTTTAAAACAAAAAAAGAAGATATCTCTAGATTCATACGTTTCCATAATCACACCACGCAAAATTGAAAAAAAGTCGATTCCCAATTGTGGGTCCGGTCCTAGAACAACAGTTTTGCTTACATTTCAGACGAGTATTGTCCAGGGTTGTTCTGGAAGGCGTAGTCAGTGAGCCCAAGACAACTTTCAGCAACTTCCAATATAAATGCTTCTTTTAGCATGCTTTTTCCTGTTAACTTCACTTTGTTTGAAAAGAAAACTCAGAAATAATTCTAAATTATCTATTTAAATTCTCTTTTTCGTATAATTTTCCTTAAACGCAACGAAAATTGACACGAGCGAAAAAACACGACCGCACTCCACCAAGGCTTGCTTAGGTGACTGCAATTTGAATTTCTTACATTAACGGTAATTCAAATAACCTTTTCTGTTTTGTCACAAACTTTTGTGACATTCCCACGGAGTGGAAAATTTTTAAAATTCAAGAGTCTACCGACTAGGAAAAGTTCTAAATTTTTATAGAAGTTCAAGCGTTTTCATGCATTATTAACACAAATCCCTTAAAGACTACAATGTGGGACAATAACTTGTCTGGCGCTGTACTAGACTTTTATACAAAAGTTAGATGCCCAAAAATTGTGTACTGTATAAGTAAACGTCGGGTGGGAGTATGATTTCCACTTGGAATTCCAAATTGTTTCTTTTACGTAAGGACCAGAAGACTAGACTGAGTCGATTTGTGGTCATTTTTTAACTTATCAAACGCTGGGGTCTTCAACGCTTCGTCTTGATCCAAAACTCGTCTATGATTTTCTGTAAAATTTTAAAAAAACGTTTACATGAGTAAATTTGAACATTTAGGTTTGTATGTGAAAATTTAATATTTTGCAGTGAAAAATCAACATCATTTTTGTTTCTTCAGTAGAACGGAGCCTACTGACAGTTTGTGTGCCAATTTATAAAATTCTTAAAAAAAATTTCCATTTTGTCCAAGTCGTAATTTCGTATCTTATAAGACAAAAAAGTTATTTGGTATGTTATTTGGTATGTCTTTTCGTATTGAAAAACTATAAATTCAATGTGTCTAGCGAGGTATTACATAACTACTGTTAGGGCCAATTCCCTTTAAATAACTGGTTCGGAATCACAGCAAAGTTTCCAGACGTTTGAGTGCTCGAAGGTCAATTAAACACGGCACTAAGTTGGTGATAAAATCACGAGGGAACATTTATTCTTAAGAACTTGACTCAACGATACAAAACAATAGTGGACTCAGTGGACTGTATTGAATTTCAACCGACTGACACGGATGTTTTATTGGTTCTGTCTTTTCGTCTCGCTGCTAACCAACAGGGCTCTGCAATAATGGGTTGATACAATTGCTATCGGTCAATCCTTTACTCGCGCTGATGGTTTTTGGCGCAAACAACTACTTTTCCTGCAATACTTCGCGAGGCTCCAGCTGTGATGTCAACTGATTTGTTTGTTTATCAATGACATACTTCTGTTAAACAGCTAATAACTTTTTTGCCTAATAAGATACGTAGTTACGGTTTAGAACAAAGTTGTTCAACAGAAAATTTCATTTAGGAATTTTATATTTGGCACACAAACTGTCAGCTGGCTTGGTTCCACAGAAGAAACAAAAAGGATGTTGATTTTTCAGTACAAAATCATGGATGAGTTTTGGACCAAAACGGAGCATTTTAGACCCCAGGGTTTAAACCAACTTTTGTTAGGTGTGACAGAGAAGAGGTGATTGACATCACACTTTGTTCTAGAACAATTTCTCAGGAAATTTCAAATTGGCATGTGCCTAACGAAGAATCGATTTCTGACCACAGGTTTATCTATTTTGAACACTCAGGTGAGTTTTTAGAAACAATTACATTCAGAAACCCAAGAACAACTAATAGGGACCTATATTTGGAGCATCTTGCTACTCAATTTAATGGATATACACCTGAAATTACTACTCCTCTTGAGTTGGATGAAGTGGTTGCAAAAAACACCGAAATTATTTTGAATTCTTATGAAGAAGCATGTCCCTTACGAACGTTGAAATTCAACAAAAACAGTACACCATGGTGGAACTCAAATCTCAGTAAATTACGAAAAAACTGCAGACGCTCTTGGAACCGAAGGCGCACGGAAGGTTTTGATGCTTTCAAGTTGGCTCGCAGAGCTTACCGGAAAGCAACAAGAGCTGCCGAACGCTCAAGTTGGCAGAGCTACTGCACAAACATTTCAAGCTTGCACGAAGCAAGTAGGTTAAATAAAGTCTTAGCCAAATCAAAAGATTATCAGGTTTCATACCTTAAAACCCCTAGTGGTGATTATACATCAAACGACGAAGAAACATTAAGTTGTCTATTCAATACTCACTTTCCAGGATGTGTTGATCAAGATTCATCGATAGAGCCTGAGTTCTTTTCTGGAAGTCTAGATTCCTTGCATTTTGCTCGGAAAATAGTTACTACAGAATCGATCAAATGGGCAATCGATGGTTTTGCTCAATACAAATCTCCTGGAAGTGACGGTTTATTTCCAGTTTTGCTTCAAAAAGGTTTCGATCATTTCAAACACATATTAAGAAAAATAATGATAAGCAGTTTTGCTCATGGATATATTCCTAAACTTTGGCGGCAGATAGCCGTGAAATTCATCCCTTAAGGGGGACGATCATCATACGACGAAGCCAAAAGCTTTCGTCCTATTAGTCTAAGTTCATTTCTATTAAAAGCACTTGAACGTCTAATTGATCATCATATCAGGCAAGAATGCCTTGTCCAACATCCGCTTAATGCGACACAACATGCATACCAAACAGGAAAATAAACATTAACTCTTCTGCACAATGTAGTACATAATATTGAAAATTGTTTTTCACAGAAAAAAATATGTTTAGGAGCATTTTTAGACATAGAAGGAGCATTTGATAATGTCTCGTTTACATCAATAATGGATGCGGCACTACTTCATGGAGTGCCTAGTGTTATAACTAACTGGATTAGCGCAATGCTAAGTAACAGGAATCTTCATTCGTCTTTAAGACAGGCTTCAATTACAAAAGTTAGCACACGTGGTTGCCCACAGGGAGGTGTACTATCACCTCTTTTGTGGAACCTAGTTGCAGACGGCTTGTTGAGAAAACTCAATGACCGTGGAATACCAACCTATGGATTCGCAGATGATTATCTTCTGCTGGTAAGAGGTTTGTGCATAAGCACATTATTTGATATAATGCAACAAGCTCTGCGCTCTGTTGAACGATGGTGTTCTCATGTAGAACTGTCAGTTAATCCTCTAAAAACTAATATTGTATTATTTACTAAAAAAACGTATCACCCGCGGGGTGCGCCCTCTGCTGTTTTATGGTTCCGAAATTACCGTGTCTGATCAAGTTAAATATTTGGGTGTCATTCTTGACTCTAAATTAAACTGGTCAGATCACATCGAATTCAGAATCAAATAAGCATGCATGGCCTTCGGACAATGCCGACGTGCAATCGGGAAAAACTGGGGACTCAAACCCAAACATATTCACTGGATTTACTCCACAATAGTAAGACCAAGTCTGGCCTATGGGTGTCTAGTGTGGTGGCAGAAAGGAGAAGTTGCAACAGTTCGGACTAAACTAAATCACCTTCAAAGAATGTGTCTTTTGGGGATGTCCGGATCGTTCACTGCAACTCCTACTGCAGCACTAGAGGCTCTGTTTTCTATCAAACCTCTACACTTGTTCCTAAAACAGGAAGCCTTCTCATGTGCTTTTCGTCTACAGGCAGTTGGTCTCTGGCTGTCAGGAAATATCGAAAGATCTTCGAGTCATACAAATGTGTGGCCTGAATTAGTTAAATTAAACAAGTTTAATTTAGCTCCAAACGATTTAACACTCTCGAGTAGTTTTCCCTACATGGGGTTTAAAGTCAAATTTCCTTCTCCTCAAGAATGGTTATCAGGTTTCGTAGAGGACCAAATGTCCTCTCATATTTTATTCTATACTGACGGTTCATTATCAAACGGGCGTGCAGGTGCAGGAATTTACTGTCACGAGTGTTCAACTGTTCAACATGCTCAACCTCTAAGAAAAAATTGTACAGTCTTTCAGGCTGAGCTATATGCTATTAAGTATGGAGTGCAAATTGCACTTCGAAAGAAGATTATGTTCAGAACAATTTATTTCTGTTCAGATAGCCAAGCAGCTATCAAATCACTCAGTGCTTCCAGTTCTAGATCAAAACTGGTAATCGCATGCCGGAAAGCAATCGAAGAACTTGCTGAAGGCAATGGATTAAACCTTCTATGGGTACCCGGACATAAGAGAATTTTTGGAAACGAATGCGCCGACAGACTCGCTAGAGCTGGATCGGAAAAGGAATTTTACGGACCAGAGCCGGCTGTCCCAATATCACCATGTTGGTTCAGAAACCAAATTCAAACTTGGTCCTCTAACCAGCATATACGATACTGGGAAGAGTTGGACACTTGTCGCCAAACTAAATTATTTTTAGAAAAACCATCTCCAATCATATCGAGTTACTTATTAACTTTAAATAAATCTCATTGCAGCATCTTGATCAGAGCACTCTCCGGTCATTGTAAACTCAACTATCACATGCACAACATTCAGCGTGCTGAATCTCCAGTATGTGGTAGTTGTGAATCAGATGTGGAAGATCCCTTCCATCTTATATGTAACTGTCCCTCATTTGCCAGTCTACGTTTTCGTACTCTGGGATCTTACGCTATAAGCGAATCTGAGTTTAAGAAATTAAACTTAAAAAACATTTTATCATTCCTTACCGAATGTAGAAAAGAGCTTTAATGCTAATAATCCCTAGTGGAAGGCTTTATGCCATCTTAAATAGATTGAATTTATTTCTTCCTTTTATAGGTTTTTCAGGTTTCTCAGGTAAATGATGAAATCTTGGATAAAAAAAAGGCTATTTAGGCACAATTTTCCCATATGTTTGGATAACGTGCCGCTATTAAGCCTACCCCAATTCTGATACCTGATACCTGAAGCTGCTTCTTTACCGCATAGTTCCTGCTGAACTAAAGCTGCAAGGTAACACTGGCTAGTGCTCAGGACAATCTCTGCGTCACAGTCATAGTTAGTTGCAGGAAATTGAACCATATCTGTAATTCTACTGGCCATACTACTTCGTATCGATCAAGTTTCGTGATTCGTTCAGGATGAATTCGGTTGATCCTTGCTGTAGAAATCGATTCTGCTCATGTCTTCACATCCGAATGGGCTCGATTCTTTTAGATGGTTGATGTTCTCACCACTTTTCCTTCAAAGAACTACAATTTCAAGGTAGCTGAAGTCAGATATAGCTTTAGGAAAGAATTTAAGGCTGAATTCCAGAGAACTATAAAATTTGAAATGTTATTATTTTGAAAGTTTACAAAAAATATTGCCATTTTTTATACCTTTGAAAATTAACAAATCCAATTTTCAGTAGCTAATTTTCAAAAAGACGCAATCGTAAAAGGCTTCATTAATTTTAAAAACCAATATCTTAGCAGACGGCATTAATTTTTTGCCAGGAAAATACAATTACAGTTAGTTTTAGCTGGTAAAATTTTGTCGTATTTTTCTTTTACTACAGAGGCTGCTTAAAAATACTAATAGCTCTTAAATAATCAGAAGAACCAACTTATAAGAATATTCAGAAAGAATAGAACAAACACAGCAGTATTCTAGGCTTCTCGAAATAAGTGTTTGCTCTGTGTACACCCAAAGAAGAGGTTGCAAAATTTCAATACCGATCGGAGCTAACCATGTGCCGAAAATTCGCTGAAATGTGCACTGCGCCAAAGATGATATGATTGCTTTTCCGTAACAGGTATAAAGCTCTTGAGCAAAATGATGCAGGATCACTACATGCAAGTGAAACAAGAAAAACATTTTATGGGAATTTTGTCTTATTGGATAATTCCTCCCAGAAACAGGAAAATATAACATTTGCCAATATGTATAAACTTGGTTATCTGGTGTACACGGTTATGCAATATACGATTCGAAAGATCTTGTTAAAACAAAAAAAAAAGTTAAAATGGAGCGATAAAATATAACGTGGAAAAAAAGTCATTTATTTCAGAATGTGTACCAGTTTTTGAGGCTTTTGTACAACTTCATTTATTACAACTCTTACCGGTTCTTCTTAGCCAAAACGTGTAAGTATCATGGTAAATGAAAAGACTTGCGTCCTTCATTTTTCTTTTCAACGTTATCTCTGTTACAAAAAACATGCATTGCAGAGATAACTAGGGCCAGGCCAACCATGTGGTAAATAACGCCAAAGATTCTGGAGCAAGGGGAGGAATAAAGCGTGGAGTTCCCTACCAAACGCTTCATATGGATTACTTATACTACAGCATAATTTGAAAATAGCTACACTAATCTAATAACATTGTGTATTAGGAAAATAATACAATAACAACGTTTTATAAAAAGAAAAAGGTTGGATCTCACCAAATAAGTCTTGTAAGCTCTCGACTAGAAATCTCTTCCTCTAGTCCGGACCAGCTGACTTTAAAATTCCTTTCGAACTTCCCCAACCAGGATTCAGCATTCCGAAACAACGCACAAACCACTCCAAGAACTACCGCCAGTCACTTAATCTATCATTTTCCACTGTTTTGTTCTAAAATTTCTAGATTTATTTTAATTTAATTAAACAATTTTATGGACGAAAACAAAAAGGCGTGCGTTGCCCAAAAATCATGGCTTATTTCTGTTATTACAACTCTTACCGGTTAGAAAAAAAACTCACAACATTCTCTAGTTTTCAATTTTTGTATTAGAATCATCTCTGGATCATCTCTGAATGGATCTCTGAAGATAAACTGAAGTTATGAAACTTAACATTGGTAATTAAATTTTTAACCTGACAGAGGTTAATAAACTAATGCAAATTATGAATATTTAAAGCAGCTCCAACTAAGCCAATAGCTTTCGGGAAAGCTTTCCAAAAATTTACGCGAAAACACAGCTGCGTGTCTAATTCCGTTGAAGGTAAAGTCGTCGCATAGGAATTATAATGATGACGATGATGATAATCTTTCACAGCGCGCCACGCGTTGGTCGTTTGCTGAAAATTACCGCACCAAATAGGTGCGATTAGTTCCGAACTTTCGGGGTGCCACCCAAAAGTTTTTTTTAAGAAAGATCTCTCCGTGAAATGATCGCGCTAAAGGCTTAGTAGTCAAGTAAATCCATAATGAAAAGTAAACGCTTCGTGCGATACTTTTCTACAAAGACGTCGCGGCGTGTTTAACAACAGTTTTGTCGAATGGATCCTTTTGCGGTGGCCAAAAACAACGAAACTCAGTCATCAGCTCCGGAAAACGAAAGGAAAAGTGGATGGGCGAGTTGGATCCGAATAAAAAGTGAAAAGTCTTAATTCCACCTTTTTTTTTTTGGCGACTGGCGAAAAGTGACTAATCGGTACCTACCTTGATGTGTTTGGTGCTGGGGTGCCGTTTTAATTTTTTAAGTCTACCCCTCAACAGCAGAAACAATCCACTCGACCGAGCATAAAAACTACTTTAAATTCGCTGCATACATTTGTGCAACAACATTACCTCAAGATAGGGTATGTGATAAAGAAAAAGTTAAATCATCCTACCGACCGGGGCGCATACAAAATGGCGCGGCGTCGATCGTCTCGGAATGATTTCCTCAGCATGGATGGAAGTTTGTTGGAAGTTGACGGCTTCATTTGCAGGCTAATCGACCTGGCCGAAAAAGAAATAGAAGAAAAAAAACCTCTCCGGGCTTGGAGCGTTAAACGTTTTTGGGTGATTAATTTTAAGGCTCCGGAGGAGTCCATTGACTTTGGAAATTATCATGGAACGCGACGCGCATATGCGCCATACCCGTCTACTGAATTGCGCCAAAACAAAAACAACACTTATGAAAAGTTATGCAACCAGGAGCCAGCGTCTTCTTTTTTTCGGTGGTGGTTTTAGATTTCGGAAGCAAGATTAGATTGGGACCCTTGAAAGTTTAGCTCAGATATGATCATATCCACTAAACTTCTTTCTTTGTATTGAATCTGTTTTATCTTTGAAAAAAAAAAAGGTACACACTCAATATGTAAAAAAAGGATCCTCCAATGAAGGTCCACAAAACACAGCCGAGGTATTTTACGCCACACTGTAAATTTTAAATTCTTGTTAAAATTTTGATGATCTAAAAAGATTATTCAAGAAAACCAATCTTGCTCAGAAAATATTCAAATTACAATTGAATTTGTAGTTAAAAAATGAGAAAATCAAGCAGGTCTGTATTCGCATAAATCATTATCAATTTTGACAATTTTGACAATGTTGACAATTTTGACAATGTTGACAATTTTGACAATTTTGGCGATTTTGACAATTCTGACAATTTTGACAATTTTGACAATTTTGACAATTTTGACAATTTTGACAATTTTGACAATTTTGACAATTTTGACAGTTTTAACAATTTTGACAATTTTGACAATTTTGACAATTTCGACAATTTTGACAATTTTGACAATTCTGACAATTTTGACAATTTTGACAATTTTGACAATTTTGACAATTTTGACAATTTTGACAATTTCAACCATTTAGACAATTTTGACAATTTTGACAATTTTGACAATTTTGACAGTTTTGACAATTTTGACAATTTTGACAATTTTGACAATTTTGACAATTTTGACAATTTTGACAATTTTGACAATTTTGACAATTTTGAAAATTTTGACAATTTTGACAATTTTGACAATTTTGACAATTTTGACAATTTTGACAATTTTGACAATTTTGAGAATTTTGAGAATTTTGAGAATTTTGAGAATTTTGAGAATTTTGACAATTTTGACAATTTTGACAATTTTGACAATTTTGACAATTTTGACAATTTTGACAATTTTGACAATTTTGACAATTTTGACAATTTTGACAATTTTGACAATTTTGACAATTTTGACAATTTTGACAATTTTGACAATTTTGACAATTTGGACAATTTTGACAATTTTGACAATTTTGACAATTTTGACAATTTTGACAATTTTGACAATTTTGACAATTTTGACAATTTTGACAATTTTGACAATTTTGACAATTTTGACAATTTTGACAATTTTGACAATTTTGACAATTTTGACAATTTTGACAATTTTGACAATTTTGACAATTTTGACAATTTTGACAATTTTGACAATTTTGACAATTTTGACAATTTTGACAATTTTGACAATTTTGACAATTTTGACAATTTTGACAATTTTGACAATTTTGACAATTTTGACAATTTTGACAATTTTGACAATTTTGACAATTTTGACAATTTTGACAATTTTGACAATTTTGACAATTTTGACAATTTTGACAATTTTGACAATTTTGACAATTTTGACAATTTTGACAATTTTGACAATTTTGACAATTTTGACAATTTTGACAATTTTGACAATTTTGACAATTTTGACAATTTTGACAATTTTGACAATTTTGACAATTTTGACAATTTTGACAATTTTGACAATTTTGACAATTTTGACAATTTTGACAATTTTGTCAATTTTGAAAATTTTGACAATTTTGACAATTTTGACAATTTGACAATTTTGACAATTTTGACAATTTTGACAATTTTGACAATTTTGACAATTTTGACAATTTTGACAATTTTGACAATTTTGACAATTTTGACAATTTTGACAATTTTGACAATTTTGACAATTTTGACAATTTTGACAATTTTGACAATTCTGACAATTTTGATAATTTTGACAATTTTGACAAGTCTGACAATTTTGACAATTTTGACAATTTTTACAATTTTGACAATTTTGACAATTTTGACAATTTTGACAATTTTGACAATTTTGACAATTTTGACAATTTTGACAATTTTGACAATTTTGACAATTTTGACAATTTTGACAATTTTGACAATTTTGACAATTTTGACAATTTTGACAGTTTTGACAGTTTTGACAATTTTGACAATTTTGACAATTTTGACAATTTTGACAATTTTGACAATTTTGACAATTTTGACAATTTTGACAATTTTGACAATTTTGACAATTTTGACAATTTTGACAATTTTAACAATTTTGACAATTTTGACAATTTTGACAATTTTGACAATTTTGACAATTTCGACAATTTTGACAATTTTGACAATTTTGACAATTTTGACAATTTGGACAATTTTGACAATTTTGACAATTTTGAAAATTTTGACAATTTTGACAATTTTGACAATTTTGACAATTTTGACAATTTTGACAATTTTGACAATTTTGACAATTTTGACAATTTTGACAATTTTGACAATTTTGTCAATTTTGACAATTTTGACAATTTTGACAATTTTGACAATTTTGACAATTTTGACAATTTTGACAATTTTGACAATTTTGACAATTATGACAATTTTGACAATTTTGACAATTTTGACAATTTTGACAATTTTGACAATTTTGACAATTTTGACAATTTTGACAATTTTGACAATTTTGACAATTTTGACAATTTTGACAATTTTGACAATTTTGAC
This sequence comes from Uranotaenia lowii, assembly GCF_029784155.1. Lineage (NCBI taxonomy): Eukaryota > Metazoa > Arthropoda > Insecta > Diptera > Culicidae > Uranotaenia > Uranotaenia lowii. Next base: position 34,393,754 of record NC_073691.1, on the reverse strand, counting down.
AATTTTGACAATTTTGACAATTTTGACAATTTTGACAATTTTGACAATTTTGACAATTTGACAATTTTGACAATTTTGACAATTTTGACAATTTTGACAATTTTGACAATTTTGACAATTTTGACAATTTTGACCATTTTGACAATTTTGACAATTTTGACAATTTTGACAATTTTGACAATTTTGACAATTTTGACAATTTTGACAATTTTGACAATTTTGACAATTTTGACAATTTTGACAATTTTGACAATTTTGACAATTTTGACAATTTTTGCAATTTTGACAATTTTGACAATTTTGACAATTTTGACAATTTTGACAATTTTGACAATTTTGGCAATTTTGACAATTTTGACAATTTTGACAATTTTGACAATTCGGACAATTTTGACAATTTTGACAATTTTGACAATTTTGACAATTTTGACAATTTTGACAATTTTGACAATTTTGACAATTTTGACAATTTTGACAATTTTAACAATTTTGACAATTTTGACAATTTTGACAATTTTGACAATTTTGTCAATTTTGAAAATTTTGACAATTTTGACAATTTTGACAATTTGACAATTTTGACAATTTTGACAATTTTGACAATTTTGACAATTTTGACAATTTTGACAATTTTGACAATTTTGACAATTTTGACAATTTTGACAATTTTGACAATTTTGACAATTTTGACAATTTTGACAATTTTGACAATTTTGACAATTTTGACAATTTTGACAATTTTGACAATTTTGACAATTTTGACAATTTTGACAATTTTGACAATTTTGACAATTTTGACAATTTTGACAATTTTGACAATTTTGACAATTTTGACAATTTTGACAATTTTGACAATTTTGACAATTTTGACAATTTTGACAATTTTGACAATTTTGACAATTTTGACAATTTTGACAATTTTGACAATTTTGACAATTTTGACAATTTTGACAATTTTGACAATTTTGACAATTTTGACAATTTTGACAATTTTGACAATTTTGACAATTTTGACAATTTTGACAATTTTGACAATTTTGACAATTTTGACAATTTTGACAATTTTGACAATTTTGACAATTTTGACAATTTTGACAATTTTGACAATTTTGACAATTTTGACAATTTTGATAATTTTGACAATTTTGACAATTTTGACAATTCGGACAATTTTGACAATTTTGACAATTTTGACAATTTTGACAATTTTGACAATTTTGACAATTTTGACAATTTTGACAATTTTGACAATTTTGACAATTTTGACAATTTTGACAATTTTGACAATTTTAACAATTTTGACAATTTTGACAATTTTGACAATTTTGACAATTTTGACAATTTTGTCAATTTTGAAAATTTTGACAATTTTGACAATTTTGACAATTTGACAATTTTGACAATTTTGACAATTTTGACAATTTTGACAATTTTGACAATTTTGACAATTTTGACAATTTTGACAATTTTGACAATTTTGACAATTTTGACAATTTTGACAATTTTGACAATTTTGACAATTTTGACAATTTTGACAATTTTGACAATTTTGACAATTTTGACAATTTTGACAATTTTGACAATTTTGACAATTTTGACAATTTTGACAATTTTGACAATTCTGACAATTTTGATAATTTTGACAATTTTGACAAGTCTGACAATTTTGACAATTTTTACAATTTTGACAATTTTGACAATTTTGACAATTTTGACAATTTTGACAATTTTGACAATTTTGACAATTTTGACAATTTTGACAATTTTGACAATTTTGACAATTTTGACAGTTTTGACAGTTTTGACAATTTTGACAATTTTGACAATTTTGACAATTTTGACAATTTTGACAATTTTGACAATTTTGACAATTTTGACAATTTTGACAATTTTGACAATTTTGACAATTTTGACAATTTTAACAATTTTGACAATTTTGACAATTTTGACAATTTTGACAATTTTGACAATTTCGACAATTTTGACAATTTTGACAATTTTGACAATTTTGACAATTTTGACAATTTTGACAATTTTGACAATTTTGACAATTTTGACAATTTTGACAATTTTGACAATTTTGACAATTTTGACAATTTTGACAATTTTGACAATTTTGACAATTTTGACAATTTTGACAATTTTGACAATTTTGACAATTTTGACAATTTTGAAAATTTTGACAATTTTGACAATTTTGACAATTTGACAATTTTGACAATTTTGACAATTTTGACAATTTTGACAATTGTGACAATTTTGACAATTTTGACAATTTTGACAATTTTGACAATTTTGACAATTTTGACAATTTTGACAATTTTGACAATTTTGACAATTTTGACAATTTTGACAATTTTGACAATTTTGACAATTCTGACAATTTTGATAATTTTGACAATTTTGACAAGTCTGACAATTTTGACAATTTTGACAATTTTTACAATTTTTACAATTTTGACAATTTTGACAATTTTGACAATTTTGACAATTTTGACAATTTTGACAATTTTGACAATTTTGACAATTTTGACAGTTTTGACAATTTTGACAATTTTGACAATTTTGACAATTTTGACAATTTTGACAATTTTGACAATTTTGACAATTTTGACAATTTTGACAATTTTGACAATTTTAACAATTTTGACAATTTTGACAATTTTGACCATTTTGACAATTTTGACAATTTTGACAATTTTGACAATTTTGACAATTTTGACAATTTTGACAATTTTGACAATTTTGACAATTTTGACAATTTTGACAATTTTGACAATTTTGACAATTTTGACAATTTTGACAATTTTGACAATTTTGACAATTTTGACAATTTTGACAATTTTGACAATTTTGACAATTTTGACAATTTTGACAATTTTGACAATTTTGACAATTTTGACAATTTTGACAATTTTGACAATTTTGACAATTTTGACAATTTTGACAATTTTGACAATTTTGACAATTTTGACAATTTTGACAATTTTGACAATTTTGACAATTTTGACAATTTTGACAATTTTGACAATTTTGACAATTTTGACAATTTTGACAATTTTGACAATTATGACAATTATGACAATTTTGACAATTTTGACAATTTTGACAATTTTGACAATTTTGACAATTTTGACAATTTTGACAATTTTGACAATTTTGACAATTTTGACAATTTTGACAATTTTGACAATTTTGACAATTTTGACAATTTTGACAATTTTGACAATTTTGACAATTTTGACAATTTTGACAATTTTGACAATTTTGACAATTTTGACTATTTTGACAATTTTGACTATTTTGACAATTTTGACAATTTTGACAATTTTGACAATTTTGACAATTTTGGCAATTTTGACAATTTTGACAATTTTGACCATTTTGACAATTTTGACAATTTTGACAATTTTGACAATTTTGACAATTTTGACAATTTTGACAATTTTGACAATTTTGACAATTTTGACAATTTTGACAATTTTGACAATTTTGACAATTTTGACAATTTTGACAATTTTGACAATTTTGACAATTTTGACAATTTTGACAATTTTGACAATTTTGACAATTTTGACAATTTTGACAATTTTGACAATTTTGACAATTTTGACAATTTTGACAATTTTGACAATTTTGACAATTTTGACAATTTTGACAATTTTGACAATTTTGACAATTTTGACAATTTTGACAATTTTGACAATTTTGACAATTTTGACAATTTTGACAATTTTGACAATTTTGACAATTTTGACCATTTTGACAATTTTGACAATTTTGACAATTTTGACAATTTTGACAATTTTGACAATTTTGACAATTTTGACAATTTTGACAATTTTGACAATTTTGACAATTTTGACAATTTTGACAATTTTGACAATTTTGACTATTTTGACAATTTTGACAATTTTGACAATTTTGACAATTTTGACAATTTTGACAATTTTGACAATTTTGACAATTTTGACAATTTTGACAATTTTGACAATTTTGACAATTTTGACAATTTTGACAATTTTGACAATTTTGACAATTTTGACAATTTTGACAATTTTGACAATTTTGACAATTTTGACAATTTTGACAATTTTGACAATTTTGACAATTTTGACAATTTTGACAATTTTGACAATTTTGACAATTTTGACAATTTTGACAATTTTGACAATTTTGACAATTTTGACAATTTTGACAATTTTGAAAATTTTGACAATTTTGACAATTTTGACAATTTTGACAATTTTGACAATTTTGACAATTTTGACAATTTTGACAATTTTGACAATTTTGACAATTTTGACAATTTTGACAATTTTGCCATTTTTGTCAATTTTGACAATTTTGACAATTTTGGCAACTTTGGCAACTTTGTCAATTTTGACAATTTTGACAATTTTGACAATTTTGACAATTTTGACAATTTTGACAATTTTGACAATTTTGACAATTTTGACAATTTTGACAATTTTGCCATTTTTGTCAATTTTGACAATTTTGACAATTTTGGCAACTTTGGCAACTTTGTCAATTTTGACAATTTTGACAATTTTGACAATTTTGACAATTTTGACAATTTTGACAATTTTGACAATTTTGACAATTTTGACAATTTTGACAATTTTGACAATTTTGACAATTTTGACAATTTTGACAATTTTGACAATTTTGACAATTTTGACAATTTTGACAATTTTGACAATTTTGACAATTTTGACAATTTTGACAATTTTGACAATTTTGACAATTTTGACAATTTTGACAATTTTGACAATTTTGACAATTTTGACAATTTTGACAATTTTGACAATTTTGACAATTTTGACAATTTTGACAATTTTGACAATTTTGACAATTTTGACAATTTTGACAATTTTGACAATTTTGACAATTTTGACAATTTTGACAATTTTGACAATTTTGACAATTTTGACAATTTTGACAATTTTGACAATTTTGACAATTTTGACAATTTTGACAATTTTGACAATTTTGACAATTTTGACAATTTTGACAATTTTGACAATTTTGACAATTTTACAATTTTTACAATTTTTACAATTTTGACAATTTTGACAATTTTGACAATTTTGACAATTTTGACAATTTTGACAATTTTGACAATTTTGACAATTTTGACAATTTTGACAATTTTGACAATTTTGACAATTTTGACAATTTTGACAATTTTGACAATTTTGACAATTTTGACAATTTTGACAATTTTGACAATTTTGACAATTTTGACAATTTTGACAATTTTGACAATTTTGACAATTTTGACAATTTTGACAATTTTGACAATTTTGACAATTTTGACAATTTTGACAATTTTGACAATTTTGACAATTTTGACAATTTTGACAATTTTGACAATTTTGACAATTTTGACAATTTTGACAATTTTGACAATTTTGACAATTTTGACAATTTTGACAATTTTGACAATTTTGACAATTTTGACAATTATGACAATTATGACAATTTTGACAATTTTGACAATTTTGACAATTTTGACAATTTTGACAATTTTGACAATTTTGACAATTTTGACAATTTTGACAATTTTGACAATTTTGACAATTTTGACAATTTTGACAATTTTGACAATTTTGACAATTTTGACAATTTTGACAATTTTGACAATTTTGACAATTTTGACTATTTTGACAATTTTGACTATTTTGACAATTTTGACAATTTTGACAATTTTGACAATTATGACAATTATGACAATTTTGACAATTTTGACAATTTTGACAATTTTGACAATTTTGACCATTTTGACAATTTTGACAATTTTGACAATTTTGACAATTTTGACAATTTTGACAATTTTGACAATTTTGACAATTTTGACAATTTTGACAATTTTGACAATTTTGACAATTTTGACAATTTTGACAATTTTGACAATTTTGACAATTTTGACAATTTTGACTATTTTGACAATTTTGACAATTTTGACAATTTTGACAATTTTGACAATTTTGACAATTTTGACAATTTTGACAATTTTGACAATTTTGACAATTTTGACAATTTTGACAATTTTGACAATTTTGACAATTTTGACAATTTTGACAATTTTGACAATTTTGACAATTTTGACAATTTTGACAATTTTGACAATTTTGACAATTTTGACAATTTTGACAATTTTGACAATTTTGACAATTTTGACAATTTTGACAATTTTGACAATTTTGACAATTTTGACAATTTTGACAATTTTGAAAATTTTGACAATTTTGACAATTTTGACAATTTTGACAATTTTGACAATTTTGACAATTTTGACAATTTTGACAATTTTGACAATTTTGACAATTTTGACAATTTTGACAATTTTGCCATTTTTGTCAATTTTGACAATTTTGACAATTTTGGCAACTTTGGCAACTTTGTCAATTTTGACAATTTTGACAATTTTGACAATTTTGACAATTTTGACAATTTTGACAATTTTGACAATTTTGACAATTTTGACAATTTTGACAATTTTGCCATTTTTGTCAATTTTGACAATTTTGACAATTTTGGCAACTTTGGCAACTTTGTCAATTTTGACAATTTTGACAATTTTGACAATTTTGACAATTTTGACAATTTTGACAATTTTGACAATTTTGACAATTTTGACAATTTTGACAATTTTGACAATTTTGACAATTTTGACAATTTTGACAATTTTGACAATTTTGACAATTTTGACAATTTTGACAATTTTGACAATTTTGACAATTTTGACAATTTTGACAATTTTGACAATTTTGACAATTTTGACAATTTTGACAATTTTGACAATTTTGACAATTTTGACAATTTTGACAATTTTGACAATTTTGACAATTTTGACAATTTTGACAATTTTGACAATTTTGACAATTTTGACAATTTTGACAATTTTGACAATTTTGACAATTTTGACAATTTTGACAATTAGATATGAGTTTGGAATCCAGCGCATGGCAGGTACCATAAACTGGACATAGTAGACAATCAAGAGAAGGTTGTATGATCCGATGTCAAGGGTGCGCAATTGAGATGAAAAGAGAATTTTTTGCCCATTTAACGATTTTTTGGAAGCTGAATTAAAAGGCCGCTGGAAGCTAAATAGAAAATCATGAAGTCTTGTTTTAGAACTTGAAAGTATCACTAAGAACTTAAATTTTGAGCTGCTTAGAACGTACTTCATATCAATGACGGGGCTGAGTAAGCTTTTTTGTATCTGTTTTATGGGACTTTTGGTAGCTAGGGAAGGTTGCCAGATTTCCCGGTTTTATCCGAGTTTGCCCGGATATTTAGTATAAAATTTATGAAAAGTCCAGTCCGACCTAGTTGCCCGGATTTTGGTCGACAAATTTTAAATCTAATGCCTGGATTTTGCAAGGCTTTTAGATGAAATAACCTTGATGTATCGTTTAACTTTATTATATTGCAGTTTTTTCAAGAGCTAAATTGAAATCTGAAATCTATAAAATGGATCAAGTTTGCACGAATCAGATGTTAACTGCAATGTTTTCATCTATTACTTTTATTTTGAAAATTGATTAATATTTTTTTAAGCATTGAATTTTTTTTTCTATGGCTTTCTAAAGAAACTTGTAAAGAAATTAAGCTCAAATCAAATAAAAGTTCAAAAATTTAACCATCGATGAAAGTGAGCTCCTTATTTGGTTACTAAAGGTTTCATTGTACAAATTTAGCTTTCAAATTTAGCGACTATAGCGTACAAAAGTTACAATTTAATAGAGATAAAATAGTAATGAAAAGTAATATATTTTTAGTAGATATATTTTTTATTCATGCATTATTTGAGCAAAACTGTCCATAAAAAATCTTTCACCAAAACTTCTTCCATTAACCGGTTCTTCCTACGGGCTTGACTTCCAGTATAAGTGACAAGTCGTTTGAAAAATCGAAAATAATTTATTTCAAGCTAAATCGGATATTGAAAACAAATCTATAACTTCAACAAAAAGTTGGTTAGAAACCAGTTCATTATGTTGATTTTTAAAACAATGAACGATTAGATATAGATTTTTCCTGTTTATTTTAGATTTCAGAGATTTGAGCAAGGCTTTGGAAAAAGTGAAATTCCACAATTTTTGGAAAATTCAATACAAAAAGTCACAATAATTTCTGACACCAGTGGGTTCGGTCGTTTCTGGTCATATATGAGGCCCTTGGAGCCAAATGGGTATAAGTGCATAAAAGCTTATTTCGAGAAAACACACACTTTAAAAATTGATGTGTTTGGACATTTTACATATATTTTACAAGAATTTGCACTTTTCAATCGAGTGTAAAAGTATGTAAATAAAATTAAAAAAATCTGAAAAATCATCAACTATAGTTTGAAATGTGAAGAATCGTTTGGCATCATTAACTCAAAATCAATGGTCTTGAATATTTTCTCCTTTTTACCAACTTTGTTAAGAACTAAAAAATGTTTGGATTTCGGCTTTTAGAAATAATAAAGATTTAGATTTGCTTATGCTTGTACTTATGATACATACACAGCCAGATCTTGTCAGCATCCCGGTGAGTAGTAAAAGTACATTTACTAGCCATCTTTACTCGGCCGGGCCCACTGTGCAGTATTGGGCTCACAGAAAACTGGATGGATAATTCTTGGGATTTCTTCCTTCTGTGGATGTAACGGAGGAGGCCCGAAAACTTTTACACATCAAGCTTTTGATATTTTATGGAAATCAGTCTTCGCGTCAAGCATTCAAAAAACCCATGAAAAATACAATATTTTCCTACGTAGAATCACTCCGTTATCAATCTAAAACTAAACACTTTTATGACATTGATCACCAATTCTTCTGCATCTGTGCACATTCAAATATTTACCATTTAAAACCGTTTTACACTTGGTGGAAATTTCTTCACTATTTGTTCCCAAAATTTCTTTTCACTTTTTTTAAAAATCGCCCCCCTCGCAAGACCGAAATCTTTCAGAATGTGAGCACGCCCGTCACACCTCCCGAATTGGCATTGGTATTCTTTCATAAACCAAGAACCACTTTGGCAACCTTCACCGTTCACTTATTGAAACATTTTTCACTAGTTTGTTCAAAAATTTCTAGTTAAACCTAGATTATATTAAAAAAATTGTTGGAAAAAAAGAAAAACGCGTGAGCAGTGATGCCAACTGTTTTTCAGAAATGTCTGGAAGATTTTGAAAAAAAATTCTGGAAAAGTCTCGAAAAGTCTGGATGGCGAACTCTTTATAGGTGATGACCTTTTTTTTTTTTGGTCGCGCAATATTGCAGCCTTCCCAGCAAATAACAGCAAACGTTGATGCTGGTTTCCAGCAATTCAAATTGCTGGAAAATCAGCAATCCAGATTGCTGGAAATTAGCTATTTCTTTAAACACAACCGGCTGTTTTTAGTATCCAATTTATATTTTAATTTAAAATTAAATTAGCGTACGAAACAAAAACAAACTCCAAATTGACAACTCGATTGCTGATTTTCCAGCAAACTAGATCAATAGCTGGAAAGTCCAGCAATTTGAAAATCGATTGCTGATTTTTCAGCATAAATGACAAGAACACAACCGAATGCTGAAAAAATTCAGCAATCCGAAAACCGATTGCTGATTTCCAGCAAAAATGTTGGATTGCTGAACGTTTTCAGCATTTTTTTTTGCTGGAAATCGAGGCAAAAATTTACAGAGTAGGGAATTACACTCATTAATTCATAATAACCATACCTTCTATACACTATCAATGCCTGAAACAGTTGTGGTGATTTCGGCGATACTACGTTTTATGCTTTACTTCCAGTTTTAAAACCATCTTCGTGGCATTCCTCACTCTTCAATTCCAATAATTTCCTGCCATATTGAAACGGAAATTTTAAATTTTGATTGTTTTGTCAGAAAATTCATGTCGAAACTCCAAAGTCTGGAAATATCTGGAAGAAATGACAAAAGACTGGAAGTCTGGAAACCAAAAAAATTGTCTGGCAAAAGTCCAAAAAGTCTGGAAGATCCAGACAAAATCTGGAAAGTTGACATCACTGCGCGTGAGCCGCCTAAAAGTCATGGTTTACTTAGTTTTTGAAAAATCGCTCTTATTTCTACAGATAAAAAAATTCTATACAAAATTTTCAATTTCAATCAATCACAATTTTCTTCCTGCATTTAATGATCAATTTTGAGTAGACATTTTAAAACCATGTTTAAATAAATTATCAATTTCATAAGACTCAAAACTTTAAACAACAGCTTTTAACCTGTTCAGTTTTTCTATTTGAATCTGCAGAAGAAGTTCGAAAGTAGATTTTTCAGCACTTAAACGGTTCTGTGGGCCATTCCATTACAATCTAAATATTCAAATTTTGAAAATATTTTAACTTCTTAGATCCAACCAACCAGGGTTGCCGACATTTTTTTTTTCAAAAATCAGGGAACTGACGAAATAAAATTCAGGCAAAATCAGGCTACGTTAAAGTAACGGAAATTTCGGTCAAAGTGATGACCTTTTTTATTGGTCATCGCTATACATTTTTACTCTAATATGTGTTGTGAGCCTACTTGGTTGAATAATTCTACTGCATCAAGCAATCGAAAGATTCCATTGAAATCCTTTTTTTAAATAAGAATTAACGAGAACCTTTCGATTGCTTTGATTCAGCCACTTTTTCACTTTTTCACTTCAGCTATAGTACCTTCTACTGTTCCTTACCACCCATTTTTCATGACATTCGCAAAAATCAGGCAAACTCAGGCATATTTTCAAAAATCAGGGAAATTCAATGGCTTATCAGGTTGTCAGGCAGAGCCTCGAAAAATCAGGCACATTGGCATCTCTGCAACCAACAGCAAAACGTTGAAAAATGATTTAAATGAAATAAAACAAATTTTCTGTTTGCATGGTTATTTACACGGCTAAAAGGAAATTAAATGGCAAAATGTTTGGACCCCAAAGTTTAGACAAAAGTTTAATTGGTTTACGTACATTTCAAATCTAATCAAATCTCATATCATATATTTTTCATAAATTCAATATACTTTTCATATTTAAAGTTGAATTCTTAACTCTGATTTCTTATTATTTTTGAGAATATATTGACAAAATGATATTTTAAGTGACTTCAGGATGGCCTTGTATATTACAGAACTACTATCTCAATTTGTTTAGATTAAGGTGGCCAGATTGCCCGGTTTTATCCGGGTTTGCCCGGATATTTAATACAAAATTTATGAACAGTCCGACCCAGCCCGGTTGCCCGGATTTCATTGAAAAATGCCTGGATTTTGCCCGGATTTTTTCACTATTTTGGCATATCAAACAAAAAAAAATAGTATTGAAATTTTTTTAAATTCATGCCTCTAAATCGAAATTTTTTGAACTAATTTTATAAAAATAATCATGAAACGTTTTTTTTAAAGCCTTACATACCATCTAAAATCTTTCGATAAGTTTTGAAGGAATTTTTTTTTTTCAATTTTTTTCATGATTTTTGTTGAGTAATTTCTAGGTTTTGACAAAAACTGCCCGGATATTTCCCGGATTTCGGTCGTCAATTGTGAAATCAGATGCCCAGATTTTGCCAGATTTTTATCTAAAATTGCCCGGATACGTGTTGAAAAAAATCTGGCAACCTCAATTTAAATGTGTATTCGTGGCAGAGCGTTTAATTTTGAAAGGATTATTCCAAATGTTATTTTTGAGTTTCACCATTTTTTTCTAATTTTCCTAATTTTCAGGTTTTTGATAAGTTTTTTAGTGAAAGCTTTAGGAAAAACACTTTTTTCTATTTATGAGTTCGTTCAATAGATGTTCATCAAATCACGGTTTAATCCACAGCGAGTGTCTTTCATTCACTCTTCGAAGTCAAATTATGTTCATCGAGAAATCCTCATAATCATCTAACATATTTCCGGTACAATTGTACTAACATGTGACGGAAACAGCTCCGTACAGCCATTATGAATGTAATTATTGTTACGCTTAACTCGCGCGGCTCATGATAGATTCGCTTCATTGATATCAATGCAGTCAATTCACAATCACTCTAACTACACTTACATACGGACATTAAAGTTCATCGAGGATCATTAAAGTTGGTTAAGCCTTTGATAAATACAGCCTCTGGTAGCTTAAAAAAAAACTAGCGCTTGGGGTCCAACTTTGAAAATACCTGGGCTTTTCTCCGGAGGAAATCCAGAAAAACTGGCCTCTTTTCAGTATCGGAACCTTGAAATGAAGGCAGAGAAGAGAAAAAAAAAACTTCAAATCATTCACAGCTCCATGTTCCTACTACTTGTTTGTGCCATCAGAAAACGGCCAAGTTAGGTGAGCTTTTTCCATGTGGTTTGGTTTTTCAACTTTTTCTTCTAGTGTAGGAAAAACTAGCCGAAGCTTCAGCGATTAACCCCACATGAACGGACAGACAATCTGGGCTCCGATTTTACAGCTCGCGATTGCGATGGTTGTTGGTCGATTTGTTGATAGGAGCCACTCTCTTGGGGGCTTTGTAGGAAATGGGCTTAAGACCGGGACCTGGACCGACGCCGTGGCTTTCCGCTGCAGAAAACTGGTCAGGGTACTTTCTACTGGATGGTGTACAAGTGCATTCAGTTAAGGTGGTTCACATTTTAAGTATCTCTCAATATTTGGATTTTGTAGAACGATTTCAACGAAAAAATTTCATTTTGAATTACACACTTTAAACCTTACATATTTTGAAATTAATCAGAAGGAAAATTCATGATCTGCAGGCAACAATTTATTTTTAGGATTTAGGAAATGAATACTTTAATTTGAAACTTGAGTTAGAAGTGGTTATCAAATAATATATAGAGCGAAATTCAAAAATTCTAAGCTTAAAGGTCTGATCTGAAGATAAAAAGTATTAATAAATTAAATTAGTATTTCATTTAACAATATGTTTGGAGGGTTATTTTGTTCCACACTTTTTCGTATTAAAATTCTCAATTCTTATAAAAGTATGAAAACGTTACTTAAAATCTACGTATATTTTTTCATAATGTGGGTTTTAAACTAAAAATGTTTTAAGGCTATTTTAGACTTCCAATTCGTTACGTCTGAGTGGCCTAATTTTGCAAATTTATGAATTGGAAAAAAAGTGATTGATCTAACTGATTCATACCACAATTCAAGAAGACTTTGGAAAAAAAAACTGAAAATTTTTAAGCAAGCCAACAACACTCATAAATTGAAATGTGACTTTTAAAAAAAGTTAAATAACTTAAAACAATTTTTTATAGATGAATACTCTCTTGAGGAAAATAGTAGTTCACAACATGTCGCTTTTTTCAGTAAGTAACGTGTGAAAAAGTTTTATATAGGAGTCGATTTTTTTAATCATTTAATAATTGTTTCTAGAAAATTTATTATTTTGCTAAACTAAGTTAATAAGAGAGTCCTAAACAATCTTAACACATGTTTAGTGTAATACTCACATGTTGATGAAAATTTTGAATATTTTAAATTTCACCTGGTGTGAGTTTCAGTATGCGAAAACGTAAAAAAATTTAACAAAGAGATGACAAAAATATGACAAAACTATGACAAAAAATATTTTGACAAAAAATTGACAATCTCTGTTATAGTTCTGTCGGATTTTTGTCATAATTTTGTCTTTTTTCTTTTCTCGTTTTCTTGTTAAAGTTCAGTCAGATGTCCCTTTAATTTATCGGCCTTAAAGGTGGAAAGTGATGATAATGCTTGTAAATAAATTCTACCTGCTCATCTTCACCATCTTTCAATTTATCTAAAATGTTTTTAAAATTTGTCATATTTTTGAAAAATATTTTTCATTATTTTTTTCTGATTTTTGTCATATTGATGTTAAATATTTATCATTTAACTGTCGGGATTGTCATCCTTTTTTAATTTTTTTTGACATATTTTTGTCAGTATTTTCTTATATTTTTATACCATTACTAGCTGATCCCGTACGAACCTCGTTTCGTTTTTAACTTTCAAACTGATGATTTTGTATTTGGTTAGTAATTAGGACGCATTTTCACCAAAAAGATGCTTAAAATACTAAACAGAATTTGCAAGCGACACATTTGCCTGTCCACCAAACGAAAATTTAAAATAAGAATTTGGTTGACCGTCGTAAAGAACACCCGTGTACGAGTTTTTGTCTTTTTCGGATGCATAACAACGAAATTATGTCTAAAATATTTTTAAGTTAATATTAACGACCCCTTTTCTGTCATCTAATTTAAAATTTTAATTCATAAATCAATTGTCCATTTTGTAAAACATTCGTGAATGAATTTTCGTCTGGATGTCATGCATAATAAAATCAATTATTGCAAAAACATTAAACAGTTAATTTGGAAGACCCCTTTTCCTGTCATCTAATAGAAAGTTTGTTATCAGGAATCGATTCCTCGTCCAGCAAAACTCTCGTGTTTGAATTTTTGCCTCGATATGATGCCTAACAACGTAATTATTGCAAAAAAAAACGAAAATATTAAGACGAACCCTTTAACTGATTCCTTGTCAAAATTTGACACGTCGAATCAATAAAATGTGCAAATTTTCATTATAATCCGATGTATAATCAAGACAATGGCGCTTATTCTGAGAGTCACTTCACGTGATTCACATTGTGCCGACTCCAGAAACCACTCTAGGCTAGAATTTTCAGCTCAAATGTCCTGTGATCGACTTTTGGAGCTCATTCATACTAACGTTTCTTCTCTGAAACATTTCCTGAAGTCAGGATAAAGAAGTGAAATTTTGTGAGTCACGTCACTCGACTCGTAGAATAACCTCCCATATAGCAAAAAAAGTAAACAGATAATATGGACGACCATTTTTGCCGACCCCTGACTCGAGGTTTTAAATCTAAAACAATTGAGCATCCCTGAAAACTTCAGTGTCGAATTTTTCATCTCTATCCAATGTATAATTACGTCAATACCGCAAAAACATTGAACAGTTTATATGGACGAACCGCAGACCTCTGAATTCAAATTTGACTCCTGAAATAAATTACTCGTTCCTTGAAACTCCCACGTACCAAGTTTCCATCTTTATCATTCCATCAGCATTAATATCGCGAAAACGGTGTTAATATCGACGACCCTTTTGGCCGACCTTTGACCATGAATTTGAAACCTGGAATCGATTGATCGTTCCACAAAATACTCTTATGCAAATTTTCATCAAAAACAAATCTTTAATAACGCCAATATTGCAAAAACATTGAACAGTTGATATGGACGACCCCTTCAAAAAAATTTGATAACTGGAATCGATTGTCCGTTCCTTAAAATCCCCTTCTGCAAATTTGCATTTCAATCCAATGCATAATAACGCCAACATAGTAAAAACATTAAAAAGTTTATATGGACGACCCCTTTGGCCGACCCCTGACCCTAAATTAAATACCTGAATTCGATTGCTCGTCCCTCAAAACACTCATGTGCAAATTTTCATATCAATCCAATGCATAATAACGTCAATATAGTAAAAACACAGTTCATATGGACGACCCATTTTGCCGACCCCTTACAAAAAGTCCAATACCTGGAATCAATTCCTCATCTCTCAAAACCCCTATGTGCAAATTTTTGTCACAATCCGACGGAAAATAACGTCAATATCGCGAAAACAATATTTGTCTTGTATGGACGACCCCCTCTAGATGGGGTCATCCAAAAATCTGAATACATTTTTCATCATTCCTGGTCCTAATGAGTAGGGGAGAATGAGGATACTTGATCCCTGGGGATACTTGATTCCTTAGCTATATCTCGAAACTGGAATGTCTTACAAAGATCAAATGTTCTAGAAAAATGTGCCAAAATGAGCAAAATAACAATGCTTGTAGTTTAAAAAATTTTAACAAAATAATTGTTTGAGTAATTGAACTTTGTTAGAAAAATTTCACAAAATGTAACTTGAAGATCTTTTTTCATCACTTTAAAATGTTCCTTACATGGGAAAATTATGAAAAAAATATTTGCTCCAATGTATCAATCGTTCGAGCGTAAAATGAAATTCATAATGCCATATTTTAAAAGTAATGGAAAACTCTCAACTTTTTTCAGAAAAAGTTTTCTAAAATGTTGATTATGGGTACAATTGATCCCCCTTCCAAACGGCATATTCTTCTTCTGAATTGATCGTTACGATTGCTGATTACGAAATTACTAATATTTATCCAAAAACTAATATTTATCAAACAATTGTCTGAAGAAAAGAGCAAAAATAATTAATTTTCTCTTATTCATAAAAAATAGCGCCTTTAAGTTTGCAATGTTATTAGCGTTGAGACAAAGTTATAGAATTTTCTTCTTATGTCTGCTATAAATTGTGAAATGAGAACAAACATGACCAAAATAGTCAATTAACATTTTATCTTGGAGTTTTGTTTGATTTTTATACAAGGATTAAGGCTTCATGAATAAAAGATCAAGTCTCCTTCAATAGGGGATCAAGTCTCCCCTAACTTCAGAAAAATAGCAATTTTTTTACTCCCACGAAAATGCTTCTAGTTCATCAACGGGTTCAAGTATCGTTCTAATTTTTGGAGCATAGAAACTTGAAGTTACAAGCTGTCAGAAAATGTCAAAGACGGCGAGTTGCTAAATTTTTCCAAAAAGATATGGTTAAAATAAGAAAAAGGGATCAAGTATCCCCACTCTCCCCTATGCATGCCAAATTTCAGCTCTATTCTCTCTTAAGATGGCTGAGGCTATAGAGGACAAACAAATCCACAGAAATTGCTTTTTATATTTTTTATACCATTATTCATAATTTTGTCAGATTTTTGTCAGAACTTTGTCATATTCTAGCACATTTGTCATATTTTTGTCATTTTAATGTCAAGTTTTTGCCATGATTTTGTGTTTTTTTTCTGTAAATTTTTTGTCATTGTTATGTCATACTAACTGATCCCGTACGAACTTCGTTTCGCAAATAATTATAAAAATGTTATGAAAAAATTTTACGTTTTTCAAACAAAGTATGATACTCCTTATACACCGAATAAACAATAACTATTCAGTTAGAGTATTCTTATTTAAAAGATGAAAAACCACCACATTAACAACATATCTGTTTATTTCCAAAACACGATCGTCAATTCGTACGTTTACCGTATAATTTCCACAAAACCCTTTAAAACCCTTAAGCGTGAATTTTCATTGAAATCCAATGAACAATAACGTCAGTATCACAAAAGCAGTGAACATGTAATATGGACGTACCCTTTTGCCGACCCTGTCCCAGAAGTTGTATAATTGGAATCAATTGTTCTTTTCTAAAAACTCCCATGTGCCAGTTTTTCATCTCAGTCCGGTGTATAATAACGTAAAAAACACAATGAATAGGTTATATGGACGACCCCTCTGGCCGACCCTTTTCACATAATTTTATACCTTAAATTGGCAGCACATCTTTTGAAACCCACATACGTGAGTTTCCATTGCAATGCAATGTACATTAGACTGGCCCATAACAAAAAAAATCTTTATATTCCACGCGGCACCCCCTAGGTTGGTGTATTTAGGTGAAAAAATGACTTTCTGAAAGTTTCAGGTCATTTGGAAGAAGCACGAGCTGGCGCAAAGGACTTGAAATTTGTATGGAGATTTTCAGCTAAATGTATGAAAAATCGACATACTTTCACTCTTTGTGTTCTAAAATATGTTTCCAGTATGCTAGAAAGCTCAGAATTTCAGGAATTGTAGTTCAAACAATGACAAACAAGTTTGTAGAAAATTGTGACGCAATACGAGTTGACTGTGATGAGTTATCCCCAATTGAATGTGTGATTTTTTCGCATTTCTTCGATATATCGTGAACGGTGCTAATAATCCACCTATAGATTAATTACACTAGTTTACAGCATTTTTGAACTTAGTAAACTGAAGGTCATTTTAAATGTAAAATCGGGCGCTGGATCCGAAAATGAAATTCAAAAAAATCTCAGTAGAACCGTTTTTGAGTTATGCTCCAAATAGGAAATTTTGGAAAAATAAAAAAAGTTCTTGTACTTAGATTAAAATATCTCGGACGACAAAACAGTAATTAGAAATCCCTCTTTTGCATATTGAAGGTGAATAAATTTTCTATCGATCATCTGAACACTGTTTTTGCGTATGATCAACAGTATTGTTGATATTAGTGACTTTGTGAAAGAAAAAATTATATAAAATGCATTTTTTTTAGAGAAAATTTTGTTTCAGCGAAAGTTTTAGACTCGATGGTAACATTTAAAAAATCTGACTTTCTTCTGTGCTTGAATGTTGACTTGAATCAAACATTTCAAGTGGTTATTTATCGAAATCGGTTGAAAATTGAAGAAGTTATGTCTACTTTACCATAACAGTATTTTTTGTAGTTTTTAATAATTTAACGAACCGCAGTACACTTATCACAGTATAGTAAGAATGAAACATGATAAATCTCACTCGCTCCAAGTCAAAATTATTTATTAGCATACCAAAAGGTCACATGCCAAATTTTAGGAAGATCTGACCATAGGAAGGGGTTGCTTGAGTCTCAAACGTGAATAAAATTTTAAGGTATTTTGCCCGGGAGGAACAAAAAATACTGGTTTTTCATCAATAACTTTTTTTCATCACTAGCGGACTGTTTTTTATGGTAAATTTTCTTAAAGCCTTAGTTGAGACAAATATGGTAAGCTAATAAATAATTTTGACTTGGAGCGAGTGAGATTTATAATGTTTCATTCTTACTATACTATGATAGGTGTACTGCGGTTCGTTAAATTATTAAAAAGTAGCCATAACTTCGTCAATTCTCAACCGATTTTGATAAATAACCACTTGAAATCTTTGTTTTAAATTGACATTTAAACGCAAAAGAAAATCTGATTTTTCAAATGTTACCATCGAGTCTAAAACTTTCGCTGAAACAAAATTTTCTCTAAAAAAATGCGTTTTATATAATTTTTTCTATCATAAAGTCACTAATATCAACAATACTGTTGATCATACGCAAAAACAGTGTTCAGGTGATCAATACAAAATGTATTCGCCTTCATTATGCAAAAGAGGGATTTCAAATTACTGTTATGTCGTCCGAGATATTTTAATCTAAGTACAAGAACTTTTTTTATTTTCCCAAAATTTCATTTCTGGAGCATAACTCAAAAACGGTTCTACTGAGATTTTTTTGAATTTCATTTTCGGATTCAGCGCCCGATTTTACATAAAAAATATTGGTCAGTCAATCAAGTTCACGATTTGCTTTAAATTTTGTTAACTAGTGTTATTAGTACTAACTTGATCGCATTGTCACACAATGAGAATTACAGATAGAAAGTTTTTGTCTTCGGCAAAGTTATAGTTTATTTTATAACAAATATCTTTGCAAAAAGCTGAAAAAAGGTTTGAAAAACTATAAACTGCTGCATTGTGCCTCGATCAAGTTAGTGTGATTATTAGCCCATACGCCGTTCACGATATATGTATTAATGAAATGCGAAAGAAAACCACACATTCGATTGCGGATAACTCATCACAGTCATTTCGTATCGCGTCACAATCTTCTACAAACTTGTTTGTCATTGTTTGAATTACAATTCCTGAAATTTTGAGCTTTCTAGCACACTGGAAACATATTTTAGAACACAAAGAGTGGAAGTATGTCGATTTTTCATACATTTTGCTGAAAATCTCCATACAAATTTTAAGTCCTTTGCGCCAGGTCGTGTTTCTTCCAAATGCCCTGAAACTTTCAGAAAGTCATTTTTCCACATAAATGCACCAATCTAGGGGGTGCCGCGTTGAAAAAAATGTTGTAAAAATTATCTCATACAAAGTTGGGCCAGTCTAATGTACATAAACGTCAGTATCGCAAAACAGTGATTAGGTTATATGGACGACCCTTTTTTCCGACCCCTGGCCCAAAATTGGATCATTGGATTCAATTGTTCGTTCCTAAAAACTCTCATATGCCAATTTTCATCTCAATACGGTGTACAGAATCGTCAATATCGCTTAAACAGTGAACAGGTAATATTGACGACCCTTTTTGCAAACCCCTGCTGCAAAATTGGATGATTGGAATCAATTGCTCGTTCCTAATAACTCCGGTGTGCCAATTTTCATCTCAATTGAATGTATAATAACGTCAATATCACAAAAACAGTGAACAGTTAATATGGACGACCCCTTTTGTTGCTAAAACTACATTTGTGTTGTATCGACGACCCCCTTCTAAAGGAGTCATCCGAAAATCTAAAAACATTTTTCATCATTCCTGGTCCTAAAGAGCACCTGTGCCAAATTTCAGCTCTCTAGCTCTTAAGGCGGCTGAACCTATTGAAGACAAACATACAAACGAACAAACAAACGGAAATTACTTTTTATATGTATAGTAAAAATATCGATAATTAAATTACGTTCTTCGCAAAAATTGTGGAAGTTATTACGTACTTCACAATCATTTTCTTTTGGAACCCTTACGATTCGAAAATGAGGAAGATCATGAATTCTTAAGTTACATCAAAATCTATGGGTATAACAAATCTGATGAAAATCACTCGGAAATTTTTGAAGGAAGACGTTAGTATGATAAATTACTATTTATGTCAAAAATTGTTTGTGTTCCAAATTTGATAAAAGCTGATTTAAAATAGTTTTTCAAAGAGGTTCATCATTTCTCTAGGTTTTGAAGTTAAAAATAGTTAGAACTTTATCCAATTTTGTAAAGGACCTCACCGTTTCAAATATGTAGGATTCCTTAAGACCACCCTCCCTTATTTTTAAAGTGCCACATCAAACTTTTCGGTATGTCAAAACTTCCGTGTGTTTCAAATTTAATTCATATGACATGAAAGTTGTATGAGTTATGTCGCTTAATCTTTTTATTTTGTATGGGACCCTTTATTCCAAACTTGAAGGAGTCATTTTGTAGAATTAATGATCAGGTTGTGTCAAAAAAAGTATAAGAATCAATTTTCATCAACATCACCTGGAAATTGTTCGAGCTTTGTCACATTTTAAGACGTTTGTGTATGGGTAACTTTGCATTGCGTGTTTTAGTTTTGACATAAAAATCATGATCCACCTTAATCTTGTGCAAACACCAAACTCTCTGATCGTTACACATTACTACAATAATAGCACCGAACTGTTGTTGCACTGCAATGTCATATGCGGGTCTCAACATACCTACTCTTACACATAAAAAGATGTTGAGAAGGAGAAAGAAAATTGCACTCAAACCGAACTAATGCAACTTGTTCCTCATCATGGCGAAGCATAGCGAATTAGCGGTCTCCAATGCAAAAGATGGAAGCTGATTGTTCGAGGTTGATATAAAAGTTGCCAACTTCCATCCAGTACCAACTACCTACTATTGGCTTAAGCAAGTTAAGTAGTTTGTCTTTCAGTTTTTTTCTGCCTATCTCCATTTGCTTATTACAATGTGTGACTTCTATCGATTGTTAGTCAGTTTTTTTTTCTTCTTCTGGGTGCTACTGCTTTTGCGTCGGATTTTATCGCATCGTATCTGTCGGTTTAGATGTCGATCGGTCGTAAATTATGCTTACTCTATTATGTTTGCGAACAATAATTGATGGCTGGCATGGACGGGAAAACTTGTTTCCTGTTTTTACTTTACTCTCCGGTTTCCGTTGCTAGGATCGAAATCGTGGGGCAGAAAAACCGAGCAGTGACGAGTTCTCGGTGTATCATTTGGCAACTGGAATTTTTTGAACCATTGAAAATTATCATACTTCAAAAATAAGTGAAATATTTCAGCTTATAATGAAAGAAGCTCAAAGCAGTCAAATTTGCTAAAGTGTTGCCTTTCAAGTCACAAAAATTCTCAAATATTCTGGAATACAGTGATAGAAATTCCTAAAACTCCATGTGCTAACTCAAGAATCAACCAAATCATCTCATACTGTGAGCTGATACTTAGTGACCCAAAAGGTACTGAGGCAATCGGACTTTCGGATCACTGATATCTTACTTGATTTGAAGTTGGTTACAGATTGATTTTATTTCTCGAACGTACTTAGGTGGTAACTTAAAGTTAAGCCGAAACGAGTAAAGCGGAATTCAGGAAGACGACGCGCTATTTGATTGGAAAACATGTTTGTAAACATGTGGTAGCAGTTATTTGTTTATGACCGAGTTCTTCTCTGGGTCATGTTTGGTTTTTACGGAATGGCTTAAAAAGTTCTTCTCTGGGTCATGTTTGGGTTTTACGGAATGGCTTGAAGGAATGCTGGCAATGCATAATTTATTGCTCGGTTCAGGAAGGGTAACATTTAAAGTGATTGTTATGTTTATGATTACTGTAAAGGAAAGCAAAAAGGTTTACTTGCTAAGACTGTGAGGTCTTGCAGTTGAATAGGTTTTTACTGCTGCATGTGGGGTCTTGCAGTTTATGATGATTTTGGGAATTTGAGGATTCTGAGATGTGTGTTTGAAGATGATGGTTTGAAATGATAGGATGAAGGAAGGAATGGTTTGGAGGATGCCACAGTACCGAAAAAACATATGGAAGCCATACGTCAATTTCACGCTTAATAAATTTATTATGCTGCAGTGTATTTATTTTGGATTTTTTTTCTCAAAATGGCTCAAATATGTATTAATATTTAAAACGCAATGGTTTGGATTTGCAGTTCTTTCTATTTCAAGTTTTATCTTTATCATATTTAACGTTTATTAAATTTTCTTTTTTTCATGTCTTAGCAGTCGCTTCAAGTCACCTTCTTCGATGTTTATTTCCAAGATATCAATATGGAACTCAAATTTCACTGGGTTAATTTTACGACCTTTCCCGAATGCTGATCAAAATTTTGCACATACGGCTCATTTTCCCTCCCAAAGTGTGCAGATACTGATTGCAATTTTCACTTTCCATCGGCATCGAACCAAAATTTTATATTTTTCGCGCTCTATAAATTTTGCGTACACACCGGTTTTCTTCGACCTTTCGCTGCCAACTGGTACCAAACATTTTGCACCAAACTCTGTTCCGATTTGATGGGTTTTGTTGTGATAAGCCCACCAAGTTCAACTTCCGGTAGCTAGGCATCAATTTGCTGAGGTGTGTTTTCTTTCAACAGAAGGTAGAAACTGAATCACATTGAAAAAAAAACACTCGCCTAGGAAATGGATTTAATTTTTGAGTGGATAAATAAATTTTATGCTACACATCTTGTTAAGCTGATTAACGTTTTTGGTTAAGTGAAGTCGGACTTTCAAAAATGTTAAATTTTTCAACACCCTGGCTCTAGCAATCAAATTTGACGTAATTTGCGCTCTGCTCGACTTTGATTACCATCATTGATTGATCGGAGACCAACCAGACTCCAGTTTGGGGGGCAGATGCCCACAAATTTTTAGACGTAAAATTTTTCTCGGAATCGACTCAATTATGCCATTCCAGTGCAGTGCAATTTTGGCAATTATTCTCATCAACCGGTAACCAATACCCGAAAATTGCGTGGCGTTGTTTGGTCGTTTGTTTTCAAATGATTTTTTTTCGAGGCTTTGAGTCAACTGGGCAACTGGCGGAAAAATCGATTCAATTGACTTTGCGGGTTTGGTTCTGCTGAAACTTGCTGAAATTATTATTCGAAGCAATCATCTCAATTACCAACTGCTGCAGCTGTTCGGTTACCTACTACTTTATTTGGGTTCCGTTGCAGCATCCGATCAGAGATCGGCCTCCAAAACGGTTTTTGGCTAGATAAATCAGCTGATTTAAAATTTGTTCAGCGGGAAATAACATTGTAGATTTTAGAAAAATTAATTTCCTTTTGAAAAAACCAAAATGAAATTAAAATTGTATCAAATTATATTCATAAAATCTTGACAAAAAATCATGTTAATAATAAGAATCAAAAATGACAAAAATGATAAAACTGACAAAAATGACAAAAATGACAAAATTGACAAAAATGACAAAATTGACAAAATTGACAAAAAAGACAAAAATGACAAAAATGACAAAAATGACAAAAATGACAAAAATGACAAAAATGACAAAAATGACAAAAATGACAAAAATGACAAAAATGACAAAAATGACAAAAATGACAAAAATGACAAAAATGACTAAAATGACAAAAATGACAAAAATGACAAAAATGACAAAAATGACAAAAATGACAGAAATGACAAAAATGACAAAAATGACAAAAAAGACAAAAATGACAAAAATGACAAAAATGACAAAAATGACAAAAATGACAAAAATGACAAAAATGACAAAAATGACAAAAATGACAAAAATGACAAAAATGACAAAAATGACAAAAATGACAAAAATGACAAAAATGACAAAAATGACAAAAATGACAAAAATGACAAAAATGACAAAAATGACAAAAATGACAAAAATGACAAAAATGACAAAAATGACAAAAATGACAGAAATGACAAAAATGACAAAAATGACAAAAATGACAAAAATGACAAAAATGACAAAAATGACAAAAATGACAAAAATGACAAAAATGACAAAAATGACAAAAATGACAAAAATGACAAAAATGACAAAAATGACAAAAATGACAAAAATGACAAAAATGACAAAAATGACAAAAATGACAAAAATGACAAAAATGACAAAAATGACAAAAATGAAAAAAATGACAAAAATGACAAAAATGACAAAAATGACAAAAATGACAAAAATGACAAAAATGACAAAAATGACAAAAATGACAAAAATGACAAAAATGACAAAAATGACAAAAATGACAAAAATGACAAAAATGACAAAAATGACAAAAATGACAAAAATGACAAAAATGACAAAAATGACAAAAATGACAAAAATGACAAAAATGACAAAAATGACAAAAATGACAAAAATGACAAAAATGACAAAAATGACAAAAATGACAAAAATGACAAAAATGACAAAAATGACAAAAATGACAAAAATGACAAAAATTTCAAAAATTACAAACATTACAAAAATTACAAAAATGACGAAAAATACAAAATTGACGAAAATTACAAAAATGAAAAAAAAATTACAAAGTAAGAAAAATGACAAAAATTACCTAAAATACAAAAAAGTCACTCAGACTCAAAATCAAAAAATCCTTTTACTTGTTTGTCAAATAAATTGTGTTGATTTCAATTATATGGATTTAAAACAACAAAAATAGTAAGCAAACAAACCATCAAACTTATTGAAAGTGACAAAAAAAAATGACCATATTTTTTCCTGATAGTGGGACTAATCATTCTTGAAACGTTTTTTTGAATAAAATATCATCCTAAATATAAATCTATGAAGTTCAGAAGAAAATCAATATTTCACCCAAGCCGGTTGATCAAATATCAAAGAAAACTCTCAATATCGCATAATTCAAAACGTCAAGCTTCTGAATTCTCAAACCAGCATTTTAAATGAAAAACCTGAGATTCTTTAGGGGCCAATCTGTTAATATCTCTGGCAACACTGAAGAATATGCGAAAGGTTTCTAAATTAAAACTTAACAATGATATTGATGTCATCAAAGTTTTTTTTTTTTTTCATTTCTCGTTGGATAAACTATCGGAATTTTAAGAAATTTCCGAATGACTTTCAAATAGAAACAAAATCTTTGCTATTACTTGAACAATAAATCAAGATTTGTATTAAAGATAATCAATTAGATAAAAATCTATAAAAAGGTGTATATGTATATATCCATAACACAAAAATATATGTTTATTAAGGGGGGGGTAGGGTCTAACACTTTCAAAAAATCGATTTTTTTATTTTTTTATTTTCTTATTGTAAAACATTTCAAGAATGTTGTGTCAAATTTTCAAGTCAATTGAAGCAAAACTGTAGAAGTTATAGGCCTTTATCTCCTCCTATCTAATACTGCAAGAAAGCAAGAGCAGAAACTTCAAACGCGTTTTTCTCGAATGCACATTTTTAAAGTCCGTGGACATCGTCATTTTTAAACGTCTTATCCGATTCTTTTCAAATTTGGAACATATTTTCTACATAAAAAATACCAGACCCCAACGTTTTTCTTTTTTGTTTTTTTTACTTTGGGGAGATTTTACAGGTGAAAAATGGCGGATTTTTTCGTGAAAAATCGTAGTTTTTACTTCAAACAGCCACAAAAATTTCATAAAAAAATTTTTGAGTTAAATAAAAACGTTGGGGTCCAGAAAAACATCTATTAAAAATATTTTGCTCTGATTTTTTGACTTCAGATGATTCTGTGCTGAGATACAGTGTCCACCGCAAATCCTGTTTTCTAAAAGGCCTCCTCGAAAGTGCTCCGTCACCGGCTCATTTTTCAATATTTTTCTACGAAAAAATTACTCAATGTTCTTTTAACAATGCTTTGTATAATGCAAAAAATTTGAATACATTTGTTTGAACGATAGCTCTAGAAAAAAATCGCGAAAATGGTGTTTTTTTTATACCCGTTAGACCCTACCCCCCCCTTAAATAGTTAACAAAATAAGATTTTCTTTAAGTTAAACTTTTTTTCAAATCAATTACGCTTATACCACTGATGCTTATACGTCGCAAAAAGGGAACATCATCTATTGTGAGATTTGAAACAACAGCGGGATCTGATAAAATGCCCAACATCCGTACTTTTTTTACACCACAACTTATTTCTTGTGATTTGCACGAATAATTTTGCGTTGGATACCACTGATTCTGAAGCGTGACTTTGCACAGTAAAAACACAGCTTGAAATTGAGAGGCGAGTTGAGAGCGCAGCCTGAGCGTTTTGATTACAATTTCAAGCGAATTGAGAGGCTGCTTGAAAGTGGATGGCAAGCTAGGAGGACGACCAAGCATATTGATGCGAATTTTAAGCGAGTTGAGAGGACAGCTTGAAATGTAGAGGTGAGTTGAGAGGACAGTCTGAACGTTTTGATTACAATTTCAAGTGAATTGAGAGGCCAGCATTAAACTGAAAGATAATTGGAGAGGACTGCTCAAGCGTTTTGATTACCACATCAAGCGAGTTGAGAGAACAGCCTGAAATTGGATTGCGATCTGGTTGGACGACCAGAGCGTATTTTCGCGAATTTCATGAGAGTTGAGAGGGCAGCTTAAAATTGGATGGAGGATGACTAGAGCATATTGATGTGAATTACAAGCGACTTGAGAGAACAGCTTAAAATTGAAAGACAATTTGAGACGAGAGCATGAGCGTTTTGATAAAAATTGCAAGCGAGTTGTGAATACAGCTTAATGTTGAGAGGTGAGGAGGACAACCTGAGCGTTTTGACTGCAATTTCAAGCGAATTGAGATGACAGCTTGAAATTGGATGTCAAGGACGACCAAAGCATATTGATGCGAATTTCAAGCGATTCTTCAAGAGGCGATTTTAGAGGACAGCTTTTAATTGAAGGGCGAGTGGAGCGGACAGCCTAAACGTTTTGATTGCAATTTTAAGCGAATTGAGATGACAGCTTGAAATTGATGGCAAGCTGCGAACCAGAACATATTGTCACGAATTTAAAGCGAGTTTAGGGGACAGCTTTAAATTGAGAGGCTAGTTGAGAGCACAGCCTGAGCGTTTCGATTACAATTTCATTCAAGTTTAGAGGACAGCTTTAAGTTGAAAGTCGCGTTGAGAGGACAGCCTGAGCGTTTTGATTAGAATTTCAAGCGAATTTAGAGGACAGCTTGATATTGAGAGGCGAGTTGAGAAGCATCCTGAGCTTTTTGATTACAATTGCAAGTGAATTGAGAGGACAGCTTGAGATGAGAGGACCATTTGATAATAATAACGCGAGAACAATCAAGCGAGGTAAAAGAACAGCTTTCATATATTTTATTAAATTTCAAGTGCTTTGGGAGGACAGCCTGGAAAAAAAAACATGTGGAATAGAAAGTTTAATGTCTGTGAAGCGTTTAGAAAATACCTGAACAGCATTTGAAGAGAACAGGTTATGTTTCTTAGAATTTTTTTTGATCATGCGGATTGTGAGGACAGTTTAAGATGAGAGGAAACTGGGATGCGTGTCGAGGAACTGCTTGGATTAATTATGTACAAATCCGAGTTTATCTGAATTAATCTGAAAGATGGAAGTTTTTGTTAAGCAAGCCTGGCAATCTCTTGCTGTTTAGCAAAAGGAAGGATGAAATTTTCTTTTTTTGTCTATTCCTACCGTTGACAAGTGAAGACGATAGTTCTTAATTTATTAAAATTGAAGAGTTGGCCCGGTCTAGAAGCGTTAGTTCCATTATAGTTAGTAAATCATTGATCTGAAAGAAGGTAGTTTTGAAATAATGGGCATTTTGCGTATTTTATCTTTTACAAAGTTTTTTAAAATTGTATTGTCTTCAAGTTTTCTGAACACATCTTTTTGATTGGATGACAAATTCAAAAAATATAAAAAATATCTCACTTTCAGGTGGATCGATCAGAAAAAAATAATGGCAAAGTATGCGCAATTGAAAATAATGAAACATTGTAGAACATGTCATTAAGCTATTTTGACATCTAAAGCATGTAAAAGCCCATGATCACGTTTTTTGAGTTTTAAACCACTGTGCAGTGGTCCAAAAGGGCTAAAAGTGGAACTTTTTCGCAGCGCCTCTGTCTTTTATCTTATCTCTTAGGTGTCTTCAGAACATTTGCTTCTTCAAACATGCTGCATAACTTGAAAGCATCAAAAGTTAGTCAAAGTCCACTATAAAAAAAACAAGAATTCTAACTTTTTTATTTCAATAGATAGAGCTTTACTTTATACTACAAAATTTTGGAATACGTAAAAATATGAAACTTTGTTGAATACATCAAAACTCTATCTCTTTTCAGAGCAGAGTTATAAAGGTTTTATTTT
This sequence comes from Uranotaenia lowii, assembly GCF_029784155.1. Taxonomy (NCBI): domain Eukaryota; kingdom Metazoa; phylum Arthropoda; class Insecta; order Diptera; family Culicidae; genus Uranotaenia; species Uranotaenia lowii. The sequence continues at coordinate 34,364,969 of NC_073691.1, read as the reverse complement.
GAAAGCTGTTTAAAAGTTAGTTTTTTATTTCCAGGCTACGCAAATCCTACGCAAAACGAAGGCAGAAGGCAGTTGAAAATAATTTTTGTATGGAAACACGTAAAACACATCAAATATATGCTTGTTGTGTTCAAATATAAGCGCATGGCGACAAATGACAATAACTTTGTTGCACTCAGTTCAAGATTCAATGTGGTTTATAAGTTTTAAAAATCTACTTGCACGCTTTTGCAAGAAGCACTCGTGAAGTTGAGTAAAAATTAAACTTAAAGTCAATAAGTTGGCTAGGAAACGTCGTAGAATGTCGAAATCTTGTGCAAAACGTGTGATTTGAATTTTCCTACAAATGTTCAGAACATCATATTCATGTAAATCCTCATCTTCCTATAGTTAAGTTTAAATAACTAACTTTGAAATAACTTTCAAAGTAAAACCTTTATAACCCTGCTCTGAAAAGAGATAGAGTTTTGATATATTCAACAAAGTTCCATATTTTACGTTTTCTACAACTTTGTAGCATAAAGTAAAGCTCTATCTATTGAAATAAAAAAGTTAGAATTCTCATTTTTTTTATAGTGGACTTTGACTAACTTTTGATGCTTTCAAGTTATGAAGCATGTTTGAAGAAGCAAATGTTCTGAAGACAGCTAAGAGATAAGATAAAAGACAGAGAAAAAGTTCCACCTTTAGCCCTTTTGGATCACAGTGCAGGCCTTTTATAAGAACAGCTTTACTTAGCTTATTCCACTAAATAGGCCCTCGGCGGTTCTCGCAAAGGGCAGCTTAAAATAAGAATAAATTCCAAGGTGAATAGGGGTAACAACTTGCAATTGTACAGCATGTAAGATGAACATTTTTGAGAGAGAGAAAGTGAGACAATCTGAATATTTTGTTTGTTGACAATGAAAAGAATTTGAAGAACAGCTTTTCTGAAACATATTTTTCGACAGGGAGTGATTTATAGGTGATGTTCGGCTTTCGGACTTTCGATCAAGATTTACAACACTTTTGAAGTGTTCTTCATCCAACGTTTCGAATTAATTTTTATTCTTTTATTATAGTTCCTTGAAAAAGAAAGAATATTTATTCGAAACGTTGGATGAAGAACATATAAAAATGTTGTAAATTAGGACCGAAAGACCAAAAGCCGAACATGACCTTTAAAATTTTGAAATAAAATATGTTATTGATATTCGAACTGATCGAGAAAAAATGTCTTCAAAGCAATTCGATGAATGTAAGTGATTGAACCTTGAACTAAAAGGTTGATTTCATTGAATAAGCATCATTTGCATGGAAAATGTGTAAGAAAGTTCCTTAAATTAATGTGTTGCAATCAGAAAATCAAATCAACAAGTACTGAAAATAATAAAGGTTCATCTCTAACATACATTACCCTTTAAGATAGATATGACTCATATCAAATGAGAAAGTGATAACCCCTTCGACAGTGCCGTCAATGTTCAAGATTACTGACCAAATGTTGTTTCCCTTCGTTTAGTTCAAATTATAAACATATTCTCTGTCAAAACTGAAACAAACCAGAAAGGAAATCCATGCAGATGATGTATTACAGTGAAACACAATTCTCTATGCGTGTGCGCTTAGCTTATTTGAGAGGCTAGACTTGGATCAGGATACACAATTTACCGAGAGTAAAACTGATCCAAAATAAGTTTTTTTTATAAAGTTTTTTAACATGGTGATTCACCCCCGGGTGTTTTTATCGGCAGATTCTTTAGAACCCGAATTGCAACCCACATAACATTAGAAATGTTTGCAAATTAGCAACGATAGTCCTGAGTTGTTCGATGATAATATTTTGATTCTCGCGTAGAGATTTCCAATTGTGAATCTTTTAATTGTTTGAAAAGTTCCTCCAAAGCATTTACCAGAGTATTGCGTTTTAATTATACATTTTCAAAACTTACAAACATAGTTCAACATTCAGCAGTTTAAAACTCGGACAAAAAAGCATAGAAAAAAAAGAGATTTTGGTTTGCTCAATCGATTTTGACGGTCGCCATTCACTGTAAAAAATTGCTTTACATATCTGAAAAGCGCTTCTTCATATGTTATTACAGATTCCTTTACAAAAATAAGAGTTTTACACAGAAAAAGCATAGATGAACTCCCCACCTTTACCAGATCAATGCAAAATCAAGTTCTTTGATCTTTATCAGTTATCGTAGAGATTTGAAAATTAAATTTATCGAAGTATGAGACTGGTGTAATCTATTCGATAAATATTGTTTGCCACTATTTTGGTTTTAAAATGACTCCAGTTTCGGTAAACAAGACGAACTAAAGAAGCGCAGACTGCTACTTTGTTTGTTTCGAAATTACTCCAGTTCCGGTGAACGGTTAACGGGCTGGAGAAGCGCAAATAGGAGAGGTCCAGTTTAATTGGGCTTCAAAAAAAAATTGGAGAAGTTTCTGTTGTTTGTTTTGAAATGATTTCAGTTCATGTAAAAATTTGAAGCGGATTAGAGAAGCACAGATAGGAAAGGCTGCTGCTTTGTTTGTTTGAACTGGAGAAGCGCAGATTATAAAGGGAGGTGCTTTGTTTGTTTTGGAATGATGCTAGTTCCGGTAAATAAGTCGGACTGAAGAAGCGCAAATTGGAAAGACTGCTGTTTTTTTGTTTTGGAATGATGCTAGTTCTGGTAAAAAAGACGGACTAAAGAAACGCAGATTTGAAAGGCTGTTGCTATGTTTGTTTGGAAATGAATCCAATTCCGGTAAACAAGACGGATTGAAGAAGCGCAGATTGCAAAGGCTGTTGCTTTGTTTGTTTTGAAATGATGCCAGTTCCGGTAAATAAGACGGACTGGAGAAGCGCAGATTGGAAAAGCTGCTACTTTGTTTGCTTCAAAATGATTTCAGTTCCGGTAGATAAGACGGACTGAAGAAGCGCAGATTATAAAGACTGCTGCTTTGTTTGTTTTGAAAGGATTTTAGTTCCTGTTAATAAGATGGGCTGAAGAATCGCAGGTTGGAAAGGCTTCTGCTTTATTTGTTTTGAAATGATGCCAATTCCGGTAAATAAGTCGGAATGAAGAAGCGCAAATTGGAAAGGCTGCTGCTTTGTTGGCTTTGAAATAATGTCAGTTCCGGTAAATAAGAATGACTGAAGAAGCGCAAATTGGAAAGACTGCTGATTTGTTTGTTTTGGAATGATGCCAGTTCCGGTAAATAAGACGGACTGGAGAAGCGACGATTGGAAAGGATGCTGCTTTGTTTGTTTTGGAATTATGCCGGTTCCGGTAAACAAGACGAACTAAAGAAGCGCAGATTGGAAAAGCTGCTACTCTGTTTGTTTCAAAATGACTTCAGCTCCGGTGAACAAGACGGACTGAAGAAGCGCAGATTATTAAGGCAGCTGCTTGATTTGTTTTGAAATGATTTTCCTAAACAGAAGACGGGCTGAAGAAACGCAGATTGGAATGTTTGTTTGGAAATGACTCCAGTTCCAAAAATAAGACGAACTGAAGAAGCGCGAATTGGAAAGGCTGCTGCTTTGATTGTTTTGGAATAATGCCAGTTCTGGTAAATAAGACGGACTGAAGAAGCACAAATTGGAAAGGTCCTGTTTATTTGGACTTAAAAACAATGGAAAGGCTGCTGCTTTGCAGATTTTGAAATGAATCATATTCCAGTAAATAAGACGCAATGAAGAAGCGCAAATTGGAGAGGCTGATGCTTTGTTTGTTTCAAAATAATGTCAGATCCGGTAAATAAGACGGACTGCTTTGTATGTTTTGGAACGATGCCAGTTCCGGTGAATAAGACGGACTAGAGAAGCGCAGATTGGAAAGGCTGCTGCTTTGTATGCTTTGAAATGATAGTTCAGGTAAATGAGACGGACTGGAGAAGCGAAAATTGAAAAATTACTGTTTATGTGGGCTAAAAAAATGGAAAGGCTGTTGCTTTGTTTTGAAATGACTCCAGTTCCTGTAAATAAGATGGACTGGAGAAGCACAGATTGGAAAGGATATTGATTTGTTTGTTTTGAAATGGTTTAGTTCATGTAATTAAAACGGATTGAAGAAGTGCAGATGGGAAAGGCTGTTGCTTTGTTTGTTTTGAAATGATGTCAGTTCCGGTAATTTAAACGGACTGAAGAAGTGTAGTTTGGAAAGGCTGCAGCTTTGTTTGTCTTGGAGTAATACCATTTCCGGCAAATAAGACGGACTGAAGAAAAGCAAGTTGAAAAAAAAACCTCTTTATTTGGGCTTCAGAAAACTTGGAAAGGCCTTAAATATCATTGATTGTTTCGAAATGATTCAAGTTCCTATAAATAGATTTTAGATAGGCCCAAAAAATTGACCTGTGAAAAAAATCGGCTCAATCGGACTCGATTTAGGGGTGCCTCAAAGCGCTTAAAGTTTCGGTTTTTTACCCTAAAATTACCAAAGGAAATCGAAAAATCGTAATTTTTAGTTTGATGCCAAATGACTTAAAAATGCGCCAAACATCGAGATCTGGTGTTAACTTGATTAAAAATTTTGGACAAAAATCGACTTTAAGGGACTTTTTCGCCCAGGCCGATTTTACGAAAATTTCCGAAAAAGTCCCAGAAAGTCAATATTTTAAAATTCAAATTTCGATTTTCCAGATTTTCTTTCGTCCGCCCTTACGTGTTTTTTAATATCTTCAAATCGATTTTTGCCACACAATTTTTTTTCGAGATCACATCAAATTCCGACTTTTTTTTGCAAATTGAAATCTCGATTTTCCCGTTTTCCTTTGGCTCCCCCTTTGGTGATTTTTGAGGGTCACAAAGCCGAAACTTCGAGCGCTTTGAAGCACCACTTAATCAAGTCCGCTGGAACTTTGAACGGGTTAATTTTGGATCAATTTACAAAATGAGAATAGTCAGTTTTCAAAATTTAATCATAAAATTTTCTCCATACATCCGTTTCCATTCTTATACATATTGCATTTTAAATATGAAACCTAATTAGAAAAGTATACTCATGCAGTCATCCGTAAACTCCAAAAACCGTTAAAAAATCAACTTTATGCCAACAAATTTTATTTTAATATAAAATAATTCCAGGAATGTTAATGTGTAAATTCTTGTTCAAACTTTTCTAAATTCCAAAACCCGCATCGAATCTGGGTAAATTACAAAACCCATCCAACCAATCGTATAAACTCTCCCCTAATCAACAGGTCCAAATGAATTAAAAAACTGCGAAACAAAATGCTGTTTCGGAAAGACCATCTTCACAATTGTTTTTTGTTTTTTTTTTGGTTTCACATCAGGGCGAAACCGAAAAAAAACTAGCCTTCAGACCTCCGATTAGATTTCGGTTTCTTTTGCTTCCTAACACCAACAGGTATATCCATAGGTGAAAGTCGTCTGTCGAAATTGAAAACCAAATGTGCCAACAACAAAAAGCCGAAAAAAAACAAAACTGTGGGTATCATAAAAGAAAAAAAAAAAACAAAACAAAAAGGCTTCTCACTTCGACCAAAAAAAAAACAACGCTATGGAGGGCATTGTACGCACGTCAATTAAAATTGTAATCATATGTAAATCCAACACCTCGGAATTCAATCAGCGCGGTCAAACTTCCCGAATCATGCTTCCGGTTATGATTTTTGGCTTTTTTTTTGTTTGATTTAATTAAAGAATCACAAGAAAAGGTAAAACAATCGAAAATGGCGTGAAGATGGTACGAGTTTCAAGTTTTTCTAAACAATATAACTTCGATCTGCCTAAAAGTAGGTTAGGTGAAAATCGATCGAGAAAACAAACGATTGAGAAACTTGAACGAAAGGAAAAGTGACCTTGAACGTATTTGATTTTAGGTTTGTTAGATTGACGAATAATTTTTTTCTCATTTCGAAAGATATTGACCAAGGGCTAACTTTCAAACAAAAAGTCGGCAAAGACGATAATTTAAATGTCATCTGAACAATTAACGCAAAGACACTAATTTAAAAAAAAAACTAGCTCTTATTTTCCTGGTGTCTCGAACCGGTAGACTCTATTATGCTAATCAAATTAATTGACAGGCATCAGCAAACGAACGAGTGTTGATGATTGGCAAAGATGGGCTCTTCCGATTGATAATTTGCGTTGCGAGTTTGAGCAAGCAGCGCAGTTCGTGTGTCTGTTTTTCTTGGCTTTAAAATAACCATTATCTGTGGCAACAAGCGCTTCCTGCACGCAACATAGATAACTGATAACTTAATCAGCCGGTTGCAAAACATCGATTTGAATGAAACAATGCAGCGGAGTTTGAACGAAAAACCGAAAAGGAAACAATTTGCTAAACGTGTAGATATAAAAATACGGAAATGAATGTTTGAAAACAATTGTGTCCCCCTTTTTGAACAATTTTTTTTCAATTTTAGTCAATTTTTTCATAATTTTGTCATTTTTTTATATTTTTGCCATGAATTTGTTTTTATTTTATCAGACTTTTGACTCTCACTGAAATTTTTTATTATAATTTTTACATATTTATCATATTTTTGTCACGATATTGTTACATTTTTGTCGTTATTTTGTTATACTGTGGTCATTATTTGTCAGAATTATATTCATATGTTTGTCATTTCCTTACATTTAATTGTACAATTTTTGTCATAATTTTGCAATTTTTATCATTTTTTTTTTCATAATATTGTCATATTCGTCATATTTCCATCTCATCTAATCGAATCATCCCTGGTCGCGTTCTGTTCTTATGCCAATGATGCTACGGTATTGATTACTCACGATTGGCATAGAGGCTGAAATTTGGGTGTATCAAAGCCATGACCTATCGAGCTTGTCACCTTAGACATTATTGTGTAAATACAAAGCAAATAGCGAAAACTTATGCACACAAATGTTATTAACCCTTCGTTTCATGATTTTTTATTTTTCCTTAAAAATCATTTTGAACAGTTGAAAATGATGTGTACATCAAGAAAAAAAAAATGAAATAAAATACGATTTTTCCATTTTTTCATACATTAATTGTTGCAAATTTGTTACTTTATGAAACGAAGGGTTGAAATCATGTTATTATTCGTAGATGTTGGGCATGTCTTGTTCAAATTTAAAAACAGCCAAAAATGAGTTTGAAGGATTTTGCAAAGCCATATAAAATTCAAAAACCCATGACTAAGTATAGAGAAATAAGACCCTTTTTACGCTAATTTCAATACTTTCGAAATTCTTCTTGAAAAATTCACAAAATTTGGATTTTCAAAATATCTTACAATATATACCGCCCAAAAACCTTTAGACCGAGTATTTGGCTTACCGAATTATTGAGCCAATTTTTTTTGAATATAATATTTATTTTCGAAATTCATACAATAACAAAGTTAACAAAATTTTTAAATGATTTAGTATAAAGAAATGTTGGAAAAGCTTCACAATCATCAGAAATTTATGGAATCAGTAAAACATTTTGAGTGAATCCGTGTATCTTTCACTGTAGATCAGGGATGAGCAATGAAGCCATTTTTCTAATTTCTTTTTTTTTTTCGATTGTCATTAAACACTAGTCCAACCAAACCAACAAAATTTGACATGTCAATAACTTGCCCCACACTTATTCAGATGGTTAACTTTTTTCTGGCATTTCTTGTGTTCTTTGAAAGGCAAAAGTGCAATATTACTAAAAGGCGAAACACAATATTTTTTTTTTATTCAGATGACATTTTCCCCCTGTTTTCAACAATCACTTTAAAATTTGAAAAAAAAACATGAAAGCGAACCTGCAGAACAAAGCAAAAATCGGAAGGCTACAGATTATCACAGGCATTTCCAAGTCCGTTGCTCAAAAACTGGGAAAAAAAATAAAACCACAAACAAGAGCACTATTTTTGTTCTTGAACATTGAGAGCTCTTGTCGACAAGATCGGGATGGAATTCCAATCAACATGACTCAAAATCAAAAGAAAAATGTGGTTTGACTGGAGAAGTTTGGGATGACTATTTTCAGAAATTTGACGGAATCATGCCAAAAATTGATAATTTGTGTCGTTTTTCTTTAAAATATTTTTTCGAAGATAAGCACACAATGAAATTTAATTAAATAAGTTTCTGATTAAAAAGGGCAAATAAAATGATGTCTTTCCATAAATTCCATAAAAACTGACGTAGATTTAGTGATGCACCTTATAAATTTCAGCTGGTATTGTCTGCTTTTGATTTGGAAAATCGTGTTCAATTTTCGTTCAAACATTTCAAATAAAGAATAAATTGATTTTCGGCAATTTCAGTCACGAAAAAATCATAAAACGATTTTTATTTCTTCATCCGACGTTTCGGCATTTATTATGCCTTTTTCAAGGAGTCTATTAATGTGTCACATCGCGAGGAATGGCAACACGGTAAATAAGAAGACTGATACTGAAGGGCTCAGTGTCATCTATGCCGGCATTCAACTCCATCAAAAACAAGCATAAACACACCATTACACATAATAATACATCAAACACACAAAATACAACAAACACACAAAAATCAACAAACATCAGTAGTGGCTAGGTGGAAAACAACATCCAAAACAGTGAAAATTATTTTTATATCCGTTTTCGTTTTCAAAACTTTCAAAGTGTTATATCCATCGCAACCAGATCAATAGTAAGTAGAACAGATTCCAAGGAAGATTGCATGCAAGTAGAAAGCTCAACTTTCAATATTTTTGTTATACACCACAGACAACTGGACTTACATTTCCCGATTAGACAGATTAACAGATTCAAAAAACTTTTTGGACAATTAAAACGAGAAATTTCAGTAAGTACACCATATATTGTAACACCTTTTTAAACACATCATTAATTATGTTATATTAATAGACTCCTTGAAAAAGGCATAATAAATGCCGAAACATCGGAAAGAAATAAAAATCGTTTTATGATTTTTTCGTGACTGAAATCGCCGAAAATCAATTTATTCATTACCCATCCAGTCGATAGAATTTTAACATTTCAAATAAGTTATACACGAATTCGTTTTTTCTTTGCTTAATTTGAAATCATAAAAAATGACGTTAAATTTTAAAACTTCTCTATAGCTATCTTTGAAGCTTTGCAAATAGTAAGTGATATTTTGAGTGCGGTCCATCGAAAGGATTTTAAATTCGAATAGGCCCGTAGGCCCACAGGAGTATATAGAACAAACAGTTGACCACAAGAGGTTTTTGTTGTTTATACTCATTCATACGTTTGAATATCTTGGAATAAGACTATTTAAATATTATTAACATTTTTACTATCAATTTTTAACCAATTCAATAACCTAGCAGTGATTTTTAAGCTTTCTGATAGAAAATAGTCAATATCAATATCGAATTCGGTTGATATTTCAAACATTATCTTCCACCTTGAATTATAAAAACACCGTTAAATTATTTTTATAAAAATTCTTTTTTTTTATTACAACTTTATTGTTCTAGTTTCTACTCAAGTTTTGCATCAAATTTTTTTTTGTAGTTTTTATGTAATGTGCTTCAAAAAGATTCTGCAATTCAGCCGATTTGCCAGGTTTCGCAGAAGCTTTTTTGATTATTTTCGAAGCATGCGTATATCCTGCCGCCCTTAGTTCATTTGTGCTGCATAGCTTAAAACATTGATAGGCACGGAGCTCCTGTGTTTTTTTTATGTATTTTTTTATCTATCTGAAGCACATTGTAAAATTTCAATAGGTATTTTCTCGAAAAATATAAGTTTTGCTTATTTAGAGCAGTTTCTATACTGCATGATTTTTTTAGACAGCTGAGCTATGAAAAATGAACGTTCGTTATGCAAACGAAAATTTTAAATCAATTTGAAAAATACTCGTTCGAAACCCGTAACTAAAAATTCCAACAGTTGTGTTTGTTAAAATTTGAAAAAATAGTGAACAACTATCAAAAATTTAAAAAAAAAATCAGCGTCTTTCAAAGATGTTTCACGAGATTAACACTGAAAATGTATCATTAGGCAAATAAATTATTTACAATAAAGATGAAAAAAAAAACATTTTTAAACTTTAATTTGAAAACGTTTAGTTTCTTGAGAAAACAAGATTAAAAAAACATGGCGCTATGAAGAGATTTTACAAAAAAAGGGAGATGAATTTTTCAACTTCAACATTGAAAATATAGGCATGCGGCAGGTTTTTCTTCAAATACTCATATATGTTCAATCAGTTTCATACTCTAAGCTCAATAAACCTTACTTCAAGGTTTATGTGAGATTTGATTATTGCAAAAACTTGCCAACGTAACTTTTTGTGAGTGGCGTTTGAAAGAGCATTGACAAGCTGCCATCTCTCTCTCTCAGATGATATTTTTTCACGAAACTTTACACATTTCAGTTCAGCTATCGAACTAAAGGATACAGAAATTTAAGATTGCTTACCAATAATCATTGTGTTTTTCATAGAAAAAATGGAATTAGGTCAAAAGATGCAAAAATCCTTTATCTATAAACAGTCCAAGTTTATCAAAATCGTTCTAGGCGATACCGGGCTTTAAAATATTTAAAACCAAAAATGTTCAAAACTGATTAGTGATTAGAAACTTCCTACTTTGTTTTAAAACATAAAATGTTTCAACAGTCAGCGTTTAAACACATGTTAGAAGGTTTTATGGAATTTCTCTATCAATATTATCAAGGTAATTGATGAAATTCTGTTATTTTTATTTTTAACGCTTTTTTTCTAGACAAAGCCGTAACAAAGTTTTTATAAATTTGCAACAGTATTATAACAACAAAGAGCGTATGGATCAGATCCAAACAACTATATTTATTGCTGAGTGTTGACTGTTTTTTTCATAGTTTTTTTTTCTTTTTGTTCATTTTAATTTTGGTAAGGCAAAGTTAACGCGATCACGACCTAGGTTTCGGGGAAAACATTCGTATTTTAGACAACAATAATCTGTAATTTTGTGAGTCAACCAAAAACTTTGTGACAGTGTTTTAAGTTTTGTTTAGTAATTAATCAAGTCATGTTTTTCACAAAAAATCTTTTTGTATAACAAATTTCATATCATTTTCATGGAAGACTATAAAAACTTTTACTAAATCTGTAAAATCAGTTCATATATGAAACTTCTATAATTTCTGCAACCTCAATACGAAATTATAATAATTAAATGACGGTGATAAATATTATTATTATCATGAGGGTGATGATAGAGTTATGACAAAGAGATAATTCAAAGGCACAATACCATGTTTTTTAATTGACAATTTAAAAAAATCTATTGCGTTATAAACCTTGAATATTCTATGCCATTACTACTTCAATAAGACAAAACTTTTATCATGAATTCGATATACTTTGAGAAATACCGGTTTTACCGATTTTATCGGTTTTATAAATTTCAAATACCAAAATACCGGATTTGAAAAAAACCGGTAAATCCGACCACCCTAGTTGAACCGTGACGCAATTTTTATACGGTGTGTTATATTGAAGTTCCGTCAGCTGCTGTTGTTAGTAAAAAAAATTAAATATTGAAAAACTGGCTGGTTTATATGGTGCAATATGTATTCAAAAAGCAAATAAACATAAAAATCTTAGTAATAATTAATTTTTTAATTTTGACATTTGGCCAGATTTTCGGGTGAAATACTCCTGTGTGCGTTGGTTCAAAAAGTTGCTCATCCATGCTGTAGATAGTTTCATACTTTGATTAGCTTTTATTCCAAATTTTCCTGATATGCTCGAAAATCCAATAAAGAATTGGGATGCTCAGATATTGTTACAAACTTCCTGGAATTTTCCCAGCTTATCTTATTTATTTCTCTTTGAAATTTTTTAGATTTTGTGTTCACAATCGATTTTTAAAAATTTTAGAATGAACATAACTTTTGTTTAATCTTTAGATATGATCTTTACACTGGCTGTGATTCAATGAAAACGTTGAACTTCAAGCTATTTTCTTTTACTTTTTTCTTGTGTGTTTTAGTCCTAGATTTTGTTCAGATTTGACCTTTGTTTACAAATTCTCCAAGAAATTGTCCTGAATTGCCCGACTCTGTGGTAGAAAGTATAGTTTGCTTAAGGTTAAAGCGCAGCGTTCTTCTTATCTTCCAGTCTTTTATTTTGAAAATCTTTACCTTAAATTCGACAAAAATAATCTTCTGAAAACCATGAGAGGCATTAACTTGAAAGAAATAGAAGAAAATTTAAATAACCGCTTTTACTTTTTCCATTAAAAACTCAAAAGAATGTTCCAATTCGTTTATCCGAATAGTTGAAAAGGTCAATATTCGGTATTCGGTCGTTGGCCGAATACCACTATTCGGTAAATCTCTAATTTATAATTATAGCTGAGGACTATAACGAGTGTTAAATAAAAAATAAGAATGTTTTCAATACCTTTCAGTAACTCAAATAAAGAGCGCAAAATTTTCTTTCTCCAAAAAAATTGCTCTTTGGGCTTCCTAGAAACAGTAGGCGTGTTTGGTTTTGCTAGTTTGAATTTAGTCAAAGCAAAGATGGCGTCAAAACAGCACGTGCTCCGCGAACGCATTGTACGGTTCTACGAAACGCATTTCCAGCAAGGAAAAAAGTTCACGGTGGCACATTTTAAGGAAGAAAATGTAACTGTCAGTACGGTATATCGTATCCTGGGTTCCCTGAACGTAGAGTGGAAGGTCGGAAGTGGTCGTCCGGTGACGATAATGACAAAGCAGAGGAAGACATCGTTAAAGAAGCTGTTTGACAACAAGGACGCAACCAGCCTGCGTGACGCCGGTCGGAAATATGGCTACTCCCACGTATTGATCCATCGTACCCTCAAGATGGAAGGAATCGTCTGCAGGAAGAACACGAGGTCGCCGGAGTACACGGAGGAGCAGATTGAGACGGTTAAATCACAGTGTCGGTGGATGACCAAAAAATACCGCGGGACGTCATTCGTTCTGGCTGGCTGGCGTACCTTGAGGAGAAAAAGATACCTGAAACTTGGCATCTGAGGGTTTTTGGGGCCGGAGATGGTTTCTGTAATAGTTAAAACTCCACCCGACTTAAGGGAGAGAGGGCTCCCATACAACTTTTGTTTTTATTCCTACGAAACAAAAGTCATGGCACCCATTTTGTCAAGCAATTTTCGTTTCCTTTGGCGGGGTTATTTTCACCATCACCATGGGCCGGGCATTAGAAGCAAGCAACCATCTAGAGCTCACGTGTACTGGATAGAACATTAAAGCTTGCTAAGCATTAAAAAGTTGAAAGGGGAAATTTTGGCGGATGTTTTTTTTCCTTCTACTGTTTAAAGCACGTGGAACCGGTACGAGATATTTTGATGCAATAATGAGCCTACATCTTGGATTGAAAAATACTACAAACCTGTTAGGAATATATTGACTAAAATTGTAGTGGCGGAAATCTCTTTAGAAATTTCTAAATAAATAAAATTTAAACAAACCAATGTACAAGAAGATTATCTAGCTTGAAAAGTGGGATAATCTTCAACAGAGATTTTCATTGGATAAGGGATAGGAAAGATAAAAACAGTTTCTTCTTTTGAAGAAAAAAAATATAGGGCCAAATCTATTCAAGCTTCCTAAAAAATGATGGAAGTAAAAAATGTTTTTCGTGAAAGGAGGAATCAGCATTCAAGGGAAATTATTGCAAATTTCTTTTAATCAAAACCTCATAAGAATATTTTTTTCAATAATTTGAAAACGATAAACAGAGTGAATAATCTCAATAAAAACTTTAAAAAGACTTACAAAACTTGCATGGCCAAACTTGGGCCAATTTCTTCTAATGATGAATATAAAGCTTCCAAAATTTCGAAAGGTCAAACGATCCATTTTAAATTTATATTTTATGTGAACCCGAGCAAGGCCGGGTAAAATAAAAAAAATGAATGTTTGTCTGTCTGTTTGTTCCCCATAAACTCGAAAACTACTGAACCGATCAATGGGAAATTCGGAATGTTAGAGTTTTTGGGGTCGGAGATGGTTTCTAAAATACTTTCAACTCGCTCCGACTTAAAGGAAGGGGGCTCCTATACAAAATTCATAAAAATGAGACACAATTCGAACAATTTTTGGAAACTTCTGAACCGATAAACGTAAAATTTGGGGTGAAATCGTTTTCAAGACCGGGAATGGTTTCTTCAACACTTTCAAACCCTTCCGAATCCAAAAAAGCTGGCTCCCATACAAAATTAACAAAAAAAAAAATTACACAATTTGAACATTTTTTGGAAACTACTGAACCGATCAACGTGAAATTTTCATGTAGCTGTTTACAAGACCGGGCATGGTTTCGATAATACTTTAAAACCCCTTCACAACCAAAAAGAGGGGGCTCAATAAAAATTAATAAAAATATGACACAGTCCGAACAATTTTCGAAAATTACTGAACCGATCATCGTGAAATATATAATGTAGCTGTTTTCAAGACCGGGAATGGTTTCTAATATATTTTCAAACCCCTTCGAATCCGATAAGGGAGGGCTTCCATACAAAACCAATAAAAAATTGTCAAAATTTCAACAATCTTCGATAGATTTTTGTTCAAAAATGCCAAACGTAAGCGTTTTGACATAGTGAGATTTATTGAATTGACAATTTTTTTTTAATTCAGATGATATATTGTTTTGATAGACGCTTCCCATTTTAATGAATTAAGACTCTCATATTCGGTAAATGGAACATACATAATATTATCAAAGCCTAAGTCTTAGTGTTTTCATAAAGTTTGACACACTTTTTGACACTGTACAAATTTTCCTGTATCTTAATACTCCTTCCCCTTCAAAAAGTATATTAAATTGTATTGAACATCCCTCCTATTTTTTTTTCTCTAAAGTGTAGTTCCTTCAACCTTCATGCTTTGTTGCGACTCTAGATAATCTAAAAGCTCGGATATCATGAAAAATAGTTTGCTTTTTAAAAGTGATGGAATTTTATTAAAAAGAAAGATTATTTTAATTATAATAATTTTATCGAAATTATTTTTTTTTCATGAAAGGGGTAGCAAAGCACTCCGGGTCAGCTAGTGTTATTAATAAAAAATACTGAATCGATGAAAAAATAACAATTTTTTTATATGTTATTGAAAAAATTCTCATTTTTTATTTAACACCCGTTAGATGAAAATATTTCTATATCCTAAGATCGAATCTTTCTAGTGACAGAAATATCACTTCTACACACATAGTGTTGTGTTTGGCATGAGAAGCTGCTTGCAAATGAATAAAAAGAAACATTGACAAAATAATCAATGAATTTTTCTTAAAAGTATACAAAACAATTCAGAAACAGAGACTGACTAGGACAATTTTTTTTCCATTGAGTGTAAAATTTTATTCGTAAAAATATTCAAAACACTGAGTTCAAGAAGTCCATGTAAATTTAAACATTTGCTTCATATTGCAAAACAATCATATTCATATATTTTTAAATCGATAACTTATCTAACTATTATCGTTAAAATAAAGTTTCAAAAGAGCGAGTGATCAACACTTAAAAATAGGTTGTTTTTTTTCATTATGTAGTCTGACTAGGCCAATATGTCAGTGCGATGCCCTTTTTGACAGCTGTTAACAGCACTGTTTGCATGTTTTCTTCGCTTTTCTCTCTTACCATTTACTGCTTATATTTACCTCCCAAGGTAGAGTGATTAAATAAAAGGCGTTTAATTGTTGCAGCAACATACATAAGTATGCAATTCGTTGAGCAACGAAGCTTTAAGGTAAAAAAAACAATTGCACCGAACCTCGGTGTTGCCTGTTTAGGTCATAGCGCAAAATTAAATGAAGCCACCACCGACTTGAATGAACTAAGCAATCACAAAGGTTTTTACTTGGGTCCGAACTAGGCGTTCACACATTAGCAATTATAAACCGCGACCTCTTCAAGCTCTCTATTTAAGACTGTTTTTAATAATTCTGACAAACAAAAAAGGGGCAGGGTCTTAAGTCAATTGGTCATTTCGTCAGCATTTAGTAGGTACTCAAGATCTTCATTTGCTTTGCAAAAATAAATCTTCCATTGACCCCTTCTAGAAGTCGGATATTAATTTTAATTTTTTTTTTCTTCTTTTTTTTTCAGAACTTCAAGGAGAAAGATGCCGGCAAGGTGGTGGTCTATACGACCAGTATGGGCATCGTGCGGGAAACCTACACCAAGTGCGCCAACGTGAAGCAGATCCTGAGGACGCTGCTGGTGAAATTCGAGGAACGGGACGTCTTCATGAGCAACGAGTACCAGCAGGAGATCCGGGACCGGATGCAGAGTGACCTGATCAATGTGCCGCAGGTGTTTGTCGATGGGCAGTATGTGGGGGTGAGTTTCATTGATCAATTTGCGAATAATTTTTATAATTATTATTTTAATTATAAGCACACAACACACATTCATGCCGAAATTAGATCTTTCAAAATTACAGTTTCAAGTTGTGTTTTTTGTTAATGTTACAATTTTAAATGTTTTGGGCAATTTGAATATCTAGTGAAAGCGCGCTCACCTTCGTCGGGGCGGGGGAACTAAACTACAGGAAAAAAAATTTCTCCGATGCAGAAATTTTGCGAACAGCATTGGAAGGTTCAGAACAATCTTTTCCATGATTCCCATTTGATTTAAAAAAAATTGAGTAACTAAGCTGTTTTGAACCCATCAACAAAAAGACTTTGGCTCCTTAAACCAGTGTAAAAACATTAATATTGACGACATCGTATCCGGATTTTTGCAATCCACAAATCTGCTGTTCCATAATAGCGTGTTTGTCGTCGAATGGCCAAACAAAATTACTTGCGGTAGCACATAATGTTCTGCCCTCATTCCAATGGACCAAGTAACAGAAAAAAAACAACCATCGAAAAGAAAAAAAAACAAATCTCACCCACCAACAAACGACATTTAATTTAGAGGCAAAATGTGTTAATGAAAAAAACAGCTAATTTTTCTACTGACATTCCGCAGCAACGACTTCTCAAGGGAGGGCCCCCTGGCAAAAATTAAACCAGAAATAAAAACCACCATCAAAACAATTGACATTCAAAGTGGCTCCCAATTTTTGACGCGTGTTACGTAACGTTCCGGTAGTTTGGTTTGTTTTTTTTTTCTCAATTTTATTTCACCCGCTCTGTTGTATTTAGACTCTGTTTTAAAGCAAATGACAGCTGTCAGGGAACGACCAATGAAATTACATTAGCTTGGTGGGAAATGTCAAATGATTTGGTACAATTGAAGACGACGATGGGCGTCGGCCGAATGTTAAATGGGTCTTTTCTTTCCATTTCGGCGCGAAAGAAAATTGCAACTCGAAAATTAGCTAGCAAATTGAGACGTTCAGTAAGTTGAGCTGAATTTCTTTGCAATGAATTGCAAAAAATATACATTTGTCTACCGTTTATCACTAAGAGTATTCAAAGCTAATGACACTTTACAGAGTGTTCAATAAGTTTGAATAAAATTTAAATTCACCATTATATATGATCAAATGAATAGAATAAAAAATTTGTAATTCGAATGGAAATGCAGTTTAATGATCAATGATAAAATTTTTTTGCTTAAATTTTTATAACGAGTTTCAGAGGTTTTTCAAGTCCATCTTACGCGGCACGCTCCTATGATATGTTCATTTCTTTCCACATACGAATAATAACAATTTTGTTTGAAGTCAAAATTGACTTGCTCAATTTGACTTTGATTTGATCTTTGATACATAACTTTTAATTATAAGTTAGTTTGTTATATTGTTTATCGAGAGCATAAACTTCGGAAATGCGAAATTTTCAGAAGAAAAATTTATAAAGTATCACTCACATATCAATTAAAATTTTAGTAGAGAAAAAAGTACATAATCAAAATGTGGTGCTAATAGTTTATGATAAGGTTGCCAGATTTTTTTCAGCACGTATCCGGGCCGGACAAACCCGGCAAGTTTTACATAAAAATCTGGCAAAATCAGAGCATTTGGTTTCAAATTGACGACCAAAAATTTGGGCCATATCCGGGCAAATTTTATCCTAACTCAGAAATTCATACACCTCCTATGCTCCTAGACATTTCCTAAGGAAACTCCAATTGTGAGGCATCCAATGAAAGTCTGATAAAAATGAATCGAGTTAAATATTGAAGGCAAATTATAACCATATACATCCCTTGCTAGATAATCTATCCCTCTTTTCTAACAGTGATATCTGTTTGAGCAAAAAAAAAATTAATAGGGCTTTTATGGTTGAATTCGGAAAATAACATTAAGTACTTTTATAGTATTCAGACACAAATTATGCCTCACTTCTTTTCAGGATTATTGCAACATTGAAAATTCTTTGTTTCATTGTTCTTTTTTGCCTCATATATTTTTAAAGTCATTTGGAGCTTTCATTCTTATAAGCAAAAACTATTTTTTTTAAAGAATTGAAAGGTACCTTTTAATTAATTCAATTGTAATTATGCATTAATTTAAATAAACGTTCCTAAACCTTCACATTCGTAAGACCTATGCTCCTAAGTTTTCTATTGAACCTTCTAATCACTCCTTGTAAGGCCAACATTTAAACCGGCGCATGCTCTCCAAATGAACAAACATACAATTGAAAAAATTTCTTATGTTCGTTTACGGCACAAATCTTTTCAGCCTTTTCTAAAAGAACCGAAAGTTATATGTTAAAATCAACGATTTTTATTCTAATTAAATTTAATACGAATGAAGTCATTTACATTGGATTTGCAATGTCCAAGTTCCTTCAAAAAACAAATCCTCTGAAACCTCTTTTCCTCTATATGTGCCTATCTATGTATCACCTCATCTCATGTTTCAATTTAGCCAATTCAAGTGATTTTTACATTCTTCTTGTATCTTATTTTCTTTTTAATTTTTTTACAAGAAATGATTTTCTCCATTCCCTTTATTTCACCTATCAATTTAATGATAATCAATTTAATGATGAAAACTCAAAGTCCATCAGTAAAAAAAATCAAGAATTGCAATATGTAGTGAAGTGATCCGGTAATTTCATTATTTTTATCGTTTTGTTATTGTTATATAAAATGACTTTTTCTTTTCCTTTTATGATTTTTTAAATGCAAATAAACTAAACCATGAGTACATATTAGAATATAGTTTCTAAAATAAAAAGTAAAGAGAACCTATTACCTTTGGCAATCAATATTATCCTTCCCTTTTAACTATAATTGAATTTTTTTTTTTGTAGTATTATATCTAAAATTAAGCTCAAAGTGTCTCCAACATTCATCGGCAAATTTTCATTCAATGAATTTGCACTGTGATTGCATTTACTGCTGCAACACTATTTCATTTGAATGAATGAATGAATGGAATACGAAAGACTGGATGTCACAAATCTACATATCATTCCGATACGAATGAAAAAAAAGAGACAAACACTCGCCAAGACTTCAAAATGGATATGGAGGATAATTTTTCAAAGCGAAAAATTTAAAATTAAAATCTTTAAAGGAACTTTACTTCTGGAATGCACCACTCAATCACTTCACTTCACTATCAAAACTGTACCGCGTAAAAAACACGACTGAGATAACAAATTTGTGAGACTGCTTTGTTAGGTGATTTTGAATACTATTGATGAAAACCGGCTACAGTTCCGTGTTCAATTTTGATGATAACTTATGAACTTCTTAAACTATTTTACCCATTACTTGCTTCAAAAATTCAAACTAAGTTGGGTCAAGATACTTTGAAAACTAGATAACATGTTTTGTGTGCAAAGTTATTGAAAATAAAACTGTAAGCTTAATTTGTATTTTGGCATGGAATTTTGTAAAAAAAAAACAAAATGTTTTAAGTGTTATTGTATGTAACCTAAATCTCATGTCAATCAATAAGTGATCATGCGAACTATCATAAAATAGTATACGAAACATAGCTCTACAGAATGTTCGTGGGATTCTACATTAACATGAATAGAATGCCCATAAGAAAACTATTATGATTTCAACATTTATTTTGTTTAAAGACTGATTTATAATCATTAATTTGCTGCATTTTAACTAAGCTCAAAGATCTCATATTAATTTTCGACAGAACTCAAACTATCAAATCTATCTTGTTGGTTATTTAAAAAAGGTACTTCATACAGAGTTAAAAAACCTGCCGTAGACAATCAGATTCAATATATTGGAGTCACTTTATCCTTCAAAATTGGTTGTATACTGTTTACCGGAATTCCATTTACCGGAAAACCATTTACTGGACTGCTTTTTACCAGAAATTCATTTACCGGAATGAACCGTTTACCGGACTGACATTACCCGGAATGCACTATTTACCGGAATGCCATTTACCGGATAAGGAGTTTTTAAGCACAAATCTGTGATTGTATCCCGTTTACCTGAAAACTTTTGCCCTAAATGATTTTCGGGCAAAGTTTGAGTACTTTTATTGATTTTATGCTAACCAGTGTGTCTTTTAAAAAACTAAGTTAGATTGTTTGCGTACGATTAATTTGAAACACTCATTTTTCAGGGCGAAGAGAAACAGATTCAAATTATAAGATCTTTAATACAAATGTATAGATCAAGATTCAGAAAGTTAGTTTAAGTCATCTTTGTGTTGCAATTCGAAATTCCAGCGGCAGCTCTCATTTTATAGCGGTTGCTTATGAATTATGTTATAATTTGATGTAAAATAATGCCAACGAAACAAAAAAAATTTAAATAATTTCAGAAAATATCATTCGTTTTTAAAAGTTGTAGCAAAGCGCACCGGATTTAGGATATTTTTTATTTAATTTATCAAATTTGTCTTAATAAATACCTTCTTGAAAATCAAAACACTTGCAAAAAAAGACTCGGATGGTTTTGAGGAATCATCAGAAGACTAAATGCCAAATTTGAGCTGAATCTGACAACGGAAAAGGGTTGCACTGAATCTCAAGTGTGAAAGGGATTCTGAGACATTGTGTTCTAAAAAGCATAAAAATTAGTTTTTATCAAAGATTTTTTACTTAACCAATCGATTGCTTAATTATGTAGGTTTTATCAAAAAATCAATCAAGACTAATATTTTATCTCAAGATTGCAACTTTATTGGACTTAAAACCAAAATATTATCGCTGTTCAAAGATTGTATTTTGCTGGCAAAAAATAAGTAGTAAATTTGAACTTTTTGGTTTGTATGGGAAAATCGAATATTTTGTACTGTAAAATTAACATAATATTGGTTTCTTCTGTGGAAGCGAGCCTGGTTTTTGTGGAAATGTTCCGCTGAAAAACTTTCGAAAAAAAAAATCGTTTGTGGTAGGAAATGTAATTTGTTTTTGGCAGAAAACATTGTAAATTGATTAACTTGAACAGTCACTTCGAAAAAACTGTAAGTGAATTTTAAGTTTAAAAGAAAAATTGGAATTTCAATTAAGTTTTTCTCGTTTGCACGTTTTTTCACATGGGACAATTTTGCTCGGAACGGCACTCAAGTAATTAAAATTTCCATAAAACGGTAACTTGAAAACATATTAAGCCTTGAATGAAGCATAAATATAGTTTAGCATAGGTGGCATACATTTTTAGCTGGTGGGCTCAATTGCATAAATAAGATTTGGCCGCGGGCCAATAAAGTAGTTAAAAAAATTCATTTCTTATCATTTTAATTTTTAAAATTTTTATAATTTCTACAGATTTGTTTATCTTATAATATTTTTAATTTAAAGCAATCACAAATGATTGAAGACACTCAATGAACAATGTTTGGTTGAAATTTGGTAAATCGTATTGCAAGAATTTAACAGTTTCTAAAATTATTTTCCGATCAGATCAGCATAGGTTAAGCTTGCCAGATTGCCCGGATTTATCCGGGTTTGCCCGGATATTTGATGCAATATTTAGAGAAAGTCCGGTCCGGCCCGGTTGCCCGGATATCATGGAAAAAGTCCGGATATTGCCCGGATTTTTTTTACAATTTTTACAAAGAAACCAAAAAAATCCAAGTTTTTGAGTAAGTTTCAGCAAAATCGATTAACGGTATGGAAATTTTCAACGGTTGTTTCAAATAATTTCGCTGATTTACTTTTATAAACCTTTAAATATTTAAGTGTTTCAAAAACTTTTTGGAAGTTTGCAATTACATTAATAAAATATTAATTTAATTTTTTTGAATTTTTTCTTTGCTTTTATATATAATAACACCTAAATTTTGAACGGTTTTTGAATTTGAAAAATCGAAAACCATGCCCGGATTTTGCCAGGTTTTTTTGAAAAAATGCCCGGAATTGCTAGGCCCGGATGGGAGTGGATAAAATTCTGGCAACCTTAGCATAGGTGTAGGTTTACTTGCGGCACGTTATCCAAACATATGGCAAAATTTTGCCTTAAAGTTTGATTGATGGCATGTTTCTACTATACTAATTTAAAAAAAAGTCATGCATCAAAAAGATTGATTTTGTCGATGAAATTCAAATCCGAAGTTTTTGAGTTTTAGAGGGATAACTGGGTTTCGCAGTACATTTCACAATGTGTCATTTGTAATGATCCTTGCATTTTTACCACTTTTGCTTACGTTTACGGAAAAAGGTATTGGGTCATGAAAAAAACACCTTGTTTTCCATAATCATGAATTTTTTCTCAAATTCCATTTACTATTTTTGTGATGTCTGGCTTTTGCTGCAAACTGTTGAATAAATTTAAACGTTGAATAGTTTGACGACTTTTGACTGCCTCCGAAATTTCGAATATTTATTTGCTTCAAACTTAAAAGAATAAATATATAAAAAAAGCTTCGAAAAGTCTTTTTAAATTTAATAACCTTGCTCTGTTTAGTAAGTATATTTTTCCACTCATAACATTAAAGCTTACCCAACCTTTCGCAGGCTCAAAGTAGTGTACGCGTGCCAAGGTTTGGCCACCCATGTACTATAGCATTTTACTCAACTCAAGATTCAAGTTCTCAACATTCTTTCGAGTGTCATAGTTGGAGCTCGGAAGAAGGCTGTTCAGCTTTAAAAAGGTACAACGATACAAAATATTTCGAATTAAACCACTGCGACTTGAGCGCTCGAAGCAATTTCTGTCTAAGTTGAAGAAGAAGCAGCTGATGGTCGTTATCTCAAATAAGAAACTTTTTTCGACTGACAGATCAAATTTAATTAAAAATAAAATAAAATAATAGTTGTATTCGGTAATACTGAAGATAAATAAAATAAAATAAATTTCTATGACAACATTTGCTATTTCGGCAACACTAGACAAACAAACTAAACAAAGTAAGTCATTGATCAATTCGTGTGAGCGACAGACGTGTTTAAGTGAATCTCTGAATTGAGATTCGTAAAATCACGACAGATGCCTCCTGTTTTCATAAAAGCTGGGGCAAAAGTTAATACTAGACTCTACATGAACATTTAATTTTGGAAGTATCGGTTGCTTCCGTGTATTCAGGCAAACTTCGGTGAACCCTAGAATGTTGTTTTTCAATAGGATGGAGCCCATAAAATACTTCAAACCGGACCCAAACCTGGCTGGGTATATGAAGTTTAGCTTGAAGGTTCTTTGGCCTAAGTAGTCCGAATTTTCCTTCGCCTTTTTCATATGGGCGTATGTTCAAACGAGGCCTGTGTAGGGCCTGTTTCTCACCCAAGTGTAGATTCTCTGAAGCCTTTCATGTCTGAGGCGTGGGTTTCAATGTCATAGGCTTATATTACGAAGGTATGCTCTCGATTCAGATCTTGTCTGGAGATAGTAGTTGGGAATGAAAGTGGACACATCGAGTTATTGTTTTTGAATAGGTTTATGTAGATAGCCAGAATGAATAAAAAAAGTTTTTTAAATCATGTTTATATCAAGAAAAGTGAATGAGAACCTTGATGATAGATTTACGCATTTTTTATGGGTATATATGTACGTCTACGCACATTTTTTCTGTGTCTTCGAATCTTTAAAGTTTTAACAGTTGCAAAAATAAAGGCCAAGAAAAAAAAATTCTTTGATCCAAAATTTTGCGAAAGGATATAGTTATTTCCACCGGTTATCAAGGTGAATATCTTTAGCTTCACGTAAAATGCTGTGCCTTTGGAATGCGAAGATGGCCAGTTGAACTAGAACGGTTCAAATGAACCGAGACATTTCCCAAATTCAAAAATGTTGAAAAAATCACCTTTTATTCGATGTTCCATTTTGTATGGTATCATATTTTATGAGTGTATTAGTATTAAAGTCTGCTTCATTTAATATTGGAACAAATTCTTTTGCTCATTGTGGCGCTCCTAGTAGACGGATTTGAAAACTTTTTTCACCCACGTGTCGGGAAATTCATTTCCTTTCACCATGTATTTATGTCATAACACCAAACGATAGCATTTTGTAAACAACCGCCATGGAAGCCGAACGGAGAGATCAAATTGTGCACAGTTTTATGAAGAGATTAACCACCGTAATTTTTGTTTGTTACTTTGATTTATCGGCCTAGCGGTGAAAAGTGATGTCCTTTTTAGTAGGGACATCTAAAGATTATGAAATTTTTATATAGATGGATAGAAGGTTAGAAGAAATGAAAGATGGTGAAAATGAGCGGGTAGAATTTGTCTAGAAGCATTACCATCACATACCAAATTTTTGTTCCTCACGAGCATACTACTATGAAGTGGTAGATACAGATAGAGTTGCATCTACCAACTCTATCTGTATCTACCACTTCATAGTAGTAGGCTCGTGAGGAACAAAAATTTGGTATGTGATGGTAATGCTTCTAGACAAATTCTACCCGCTCATTTTCACCATCTTTCATTTCTTCTAACCTTCTATCCATCTATATAAAAATTTCATAATCTTTAGATGTCCCTACTAAAAAGGACATCACTTTTCACCGCTAGGCCGATAAATCAAAGTAACATTGTGCACAGTTTTCTTGAAAATCCATTGTTGTCGGCATCGAAGCTAGCTAAACAGCTTAAAATGCCCAGAAATACCGTATGGCGTGTTATCAAGCAGTACAAGGAAACATTGACGACGGCTCGGAAGCCGCATTCGAAGCGTCGGAGTGGAACTGTCGACCGGAAACTGCGTGGGAAAGTCATCAAGGCCGTCAAGAGGAATCCCAATCTTTCAGACCGCGATTTGGCCAATAAGTTCCAGGCCGCTCACAGTACGGTGCGACGAATTCGTCTCCTGGAAGGAATAAGGTCATTCCGAGCCAGCAAACAGCCAAATCGGACGCTGAAGCAGAACAATGTGGCCAGAATCCGTGCTCGAAAGCTGTACGACCAAGTGCTGACCAAGTTCGATGGATGTATTCTGATGGACGATGAGACCTACGTGAAGGCGGACTTTGGGCAAATCCCAGGTCAAAAATTTTATTTGGCGACGGCTCGGGGGGATGTACCTGCAAAATTTAAGTTCGTGTTTGCGGATAAATTCGCCCGCAAGTACATGATTTGGCAGGGGATATGCAGTTGTGGACAGAAAACCAAAGTCTTTCTCACTGACAAGACAATGACATCAGAAGTCTACAAAAAATAGTGCTTACAGAAACGGATTCTGCCGTTTATTCGTGCCCACGACCGTCCAGTATTGTTTTGGCCGGACCTCGCAAGCTGCCATTACAGCAAAACGGTTATGGAATGGTACGCAACGAACGGGGTCAGCGTAATACCGAAGGACCTCAACCCCCCAAACTGCCCCCAGTTCCGGCCGATAGAGAAATAATGGGCAATCACGAAGCGGAGGCTTAAGGCAAAGGAAAAACTTGTTAGGAACATGACTCAAATGAAGAACTGGTGGAATCAAATCGCCAAAACGGTGGACGAAAAGGGTGTGCGCCGCCTAATGTGCCGTATTACGGGAAAAGTACGAGAATTTCTTCGAAACAGCAATGAAATTTTTTTTAAATTTTTTTTTTTATGAAAGAGTAAAGAAAATGCTACATTTGTATGAAAAACAAATTATGAATTCGTTAATAAATGACTGAACTACACGCAATTGTTTGTGTTCCAATATTAAATGAAGCAGACTTTAGAAGAATTATCACTAAAATTAATCGTTTTTTTTTTCAGAAAAATCATGAACCAATCCTCGCATACCTGTCCAATCGATGCGTGTTATGCGTGTTCGACTGCAATCTTAATTGTCATTAGATGGTTGTTTTTCCTCTTATGGCTTCGTTGTCATTGATTTGCCAATCTTGTTTAATGTTTTGGTGCGCCGCCATTTTCGCTTGCAATGTTAACGGGCAGCCTAATTATGAACTGGTTCCGTTAGGTTGATTTTTCTTCGGAGTGCACCAACATTGGTCGAGGTGCATTTCCAGCCCGGAGCCGTTCAACGACCGATGTCAGTTTCAATGACGGCCAAATGGGCTGGTTTTGAACGCAACCTGTAATTTGGTCCATTGGGAAATTTAGCCGCTTATGACAGCTGATTTTTTTTTTGAAGTTCTGGATTCCGATAAAAACAAGCTGAAATCTGATTTTAAAAATTTTACTCTCTAATCGTCAATCTATAGTTTAAGAAACTACGGGAAAATTTAAAACTAAATTAAACCAAAGAGTGACAGTTTCATGACATCAAACATAATCGCTGACAGGTATTTATGACGGATCTGTTAACGCGTTTTGCCGAGATAAAGCAACTGAAATAGAGACACGCACCTTCCAAATACCAAACACAATTCGCCTCTAGCTAGGGACCCTCCTTAATGGGTCCATGCAGTAATTGTGTCGTGTCTAGGCTTTGTTGCAAGATCAATTGCTCTGGGCAATGGCGGCTTAAAAAAACAACACGAAAACGCTGTAAACTACCTTTTGTTGCAAAAGGTGTGAACATTGTTTTTCTCTCCTCACCCTCCCCTCTCTTTATTTCTTGTCATTTCTGTCGTTCACAAATATTTTCCAAAAGGCGTGACTCGCGGGCTCTGTCGTTAATTCATAAATTTGTTCACGATTGCTCACCAATTGCTGCTACCGTTCGAAGAAGTCGCCCGACGGAATGGCCTTATTTGTAGACCTATGATTTAATGGTTTTTTTTTGGGCTGACCGGTCTGGATAGTTGATGGGAGCGTTTGTGAAACATGAAACGATTATGAACTGGATCAGGAATGTCTTTAATTTCGAAACAAGAAAAGTTCAAATTATTTGTTTACATGGAAAATGTGTCCCGAGTAATAACAAAGTCTACCTTAAACTTGAACTTGAATTTAATGAAGGTGAAAACACACTTTAAATCAATGGAAATATTTTAATTTATAATCATTTTTTTCAAGCCTCATATATGGTAGACCTCACCAAAAATTTCACATTAAAAACAGCACAGAAAAGCCGTGACGATTTTTCTACATAAGTATTATCAATGAGGGCATCATGCAACTGCGGGGTTAGATGCAACATTTGTTTATCACAGCACTGATTTAATTTTTAATTTAATATAACGTAGGTAATCAAGTTATCTTTTAATGACTGCAAAATGATAATGAAATAATTCCTTACAATTAAAGCTAGTTTTTGGAAGTTTTTGATTTTCATGTAAAATTTAAAAAATCGAGCAATGAATGTACATGTTTTAACATTTTACGATGCCGTAATAGCTTTACCCAGTATGACGGATTGGCTTAGTGAAGACCTTCAAGCTTTTCAATGGTTTAATCATCCTATACCAACACCATTTCCTCAACCATATTTTTTGAACCGTTACCAATTTTTTTTAACTAAATGTTTTTTTTTTTAATTCAGTTACCTGCTTGAGGTAGGATGCAACAAAGTGCAAAATCAAAGAGACACCTTGTAAATCTCGTTTCCATATGCTGGAACATGATGTTTTGCTTCCCGCTTTTGTCAAGATTGAAATTTCATTCATCCAAACATTTATTTTTATTATTTAAGCTTGTAGAATTTTTTGTAGTATTTTTCACGCCTAAATGTATGCAACATCCTGATGTTTAGATGAAACGTAAAAGTTAGTTTCAACCGAACCAAAAATTATTTTATTTGCTGTTCTATGCGTAATGGCCTTTATGGCATCAAAAATTGATCAAAAACTTTAAATTTTCATACCTTTTCCTTAGATTTTTCATTGGAAACAAACTTTGTTGCAAGTGACCCCTTTTTTATATAGTGAAAATCGCAATTTTTTTAGAAATTTAAAAATAACTGAAGAAACCAATAATTTTTCAGACTACGTCAGTTTGATGTCCTACCAAACTTAAAACTTTTGATGAATAAGTGGCATGATTATCTGTGAACGTAAGTTTTTTAGAAGCCATTGAAGTTGAAAAGTGTTGCATTTTGCCCCAGTTGACGGTAACCATTAATCAAAATCATCACCAGATACTGAAGTCAAGTGGGTTCAAATCCGGTAACGTTCAAGTCCATTCAGGTGAACTGTTGAAACAAGGCAGAATCTGTTATCACTTTTTCTGAACGATCAATGCTTTCTGGAAGCAAAAACTGTATTTGACCAAAAGCATCATGGCGCAAGGATGCAAATAGCCTTTTAAACTGTGTTAATAGTAATACTCCTTGTTTATTTTCACGCCACTGCTGATTAATAGCTATAGTAATTTCCCTTTCGTCGATATTCTTTGCCAAACCATCATAGCTAACGTATTTTGACATCGCTTGACTTCTCTTTAAATATCTAGGGCAATGTCAGGTAAGACGGACACCCTAAGGTAGAATCGCAATAGAAAATCAGATATTGGTTTTTTCATCGCTGAGTGCTTTTCGATCGACAGTTGCTCTTGCCAAGGTCTTTTGAAGATATATCAAACCGGTGAAAAATTTGAATTACCTGGACAAACTTACGCGTCCATTATACTACCCGCCTTAAAAACTTTTTTTTTCAAAACATTTGTTGCTCAAGCCGTTCGACCGGAATTCGCCGATTTTCCTATACACAGCTAATTCTTTTTGCTGGAAACCAGCAAAATTTTGTTGTTTTTGTCCCGCTGACTTTCCAGCAAAATTTCCAGCAATTTAAATTGCTGGAAAAAACAGCAAACGTTAATGCTGTATAGCAGGCGCGGGGGTGGGATTCTCTAAATCAGTTTCGCGTTCATAAACGAGCGATTTAAGCGCCACCTCTTTCGAGGACCGCTCGTCGAGTTTTATTGCCCGGCGAGAAACCCAACCTCAGGGCGGGTTTTCCTAAGGATCCAAAAGCGGATGCAGAAACGATCGGGGAGACCAAAGTTAATGAGGAGTACTAGGGAAATTACACCTTCGATTCGAAGAGGTAGCTGGGGCGCGAACCACGGTCTATCCGTTTGAAAAAAAAAAAACACACGCTTGCGTGATCGTCACAGGAGGAACTCACTTTCCGGTTTTCCCCTGGGTGACCGAAGCATAAGCGAGGGAACTGTTTTCTCGAGCAGTTCTTCCCGAAGCAAAAAAATAAACTATAAAAAACTAGAACCTAAAAACGAACGGACAAACACGTGAAATTCCCTTTTTCAATAAGACTTAATGTTCTGGGAAAGCATAATTTCTCTTATTTTTCAACAAAATACATAATTGGCGGTTGAAAAAGTTTGTATTAATACGAAATGAAACGAGAAGTACATATTTTACATTTTGTACAATCTTAAGCTAAGTTTTTATTTTTGAATTTTACCTAGGATTACATCATTAGCTTTTTGGGGTTCCTTTTCCTGCTTTCCCTACGTGTGCTTAGTGGGTGAGAATGGGCTGTTATTGGCGCAGCCTTCTCAACTGGGAAACCTAGTGGCTTAAATGGTTTCCAAAAAACTGTGTGTGGCTAATTTTAGAATGGCCAAAATATCTCCTTCACATGCGCATGGGTTATTTTTACATTTGTACTTACAGTACCATTTCTGTTTACGTCGGCAAAGTAGAGCTGATTGTTGCGGGGTTGCCGAAAATAGATTCGACTGCTGGGCGGAGTATCACCGGCTCATCAGTGACCGGGAACGACGTTTATTACGGCGTGTCGATGTTGGCGAAAACTCAGCGGGGATGATGCAGATCAGCAGCGAATCAGTCTTCGTGGCCTGGAAGGGGTTGTAACGGGCAGACCACTGAACCACGTGTTGACGGGTGGTTCACTTCCGACAATTCCTGGTCGGGAAAACCTTAATCCTGTTCCGTGCACCTTCAGCGGGTTCGAGCGGCAGGTTAGCTAGCAATCGCTAGAAGCGTTGTGGTTGCTCCTAAATAAAAAGCCGTTGAACGGCTGTTCAACGAACAAAATTAGCACACACAGTTATGAACACACAGAATCCAAAGATTTTTTACCTTTTTTCTTTTTAAAGGCGAGCACACGATTTTAAGCACACGCACAACTAGCTAGCTAACTAAATCGTCCTGTTAACGAAGGAACAAAATATGGAACAATTAAATCTAATCTAGAAGGACACTTCACGTGTTAATTTACTTCTACGAAACGCGGCCAAGTACAAAAACACTCGCTTGGGCTTAAATCACGGTCAGGATCAAAGTGGAAGAGGTGAATTCCTGGGATCCTCAGTAAGGTCGCAAGTTTTGGAAAATCTGGTTTTTTTCAAAGGGAATGCCGATGATCACCGAAGGCGGTCATCGACCTTTCGAGCGTCGGTTTTTGCCATATATACGCTCTCGGCACGGGTTGGTAGCCTCCCTTTCCTTCCCACATAAAATCAATCTACCCTCTCATTTCGATCCGCCCTTGGATCCCAACATTTACGAGGTCAAACTTTGAAGGCGACGCTAAATCAAGAACGCCTGAAATAGTCCCGGTTAAGTTCGACTTCCTAGAAGAAGAACTGGTATGCAAGCTTGAATGCAGTGTTATGACGTGAAGCGCGTGGTATGAATGCATACCTTTCTATGCAATGGCATTTTGAAAAGGCTTATTTTGTCTTGTTGCTCTTGGTTAATGTTATCAATAATATTTGAACTAAGAACGAATAAATAAATAAATAACGAAATGTATACAAATATATCTAAGTAAATATTTACAACATGTAACAGTGTTACATAATTCCCTACTGAAAATACGAAAATTTGTTTGAATTAATAATTCAAACAAATTTTCGTAGCTTTTTATTGGTCTCCTATACAAACGTCTCTGTTCTGATCGTAACAACCTTGGTTGGCCTACATCCACATTCATACGCAATGGAAAACACAACATGAATCAATTATCAATTGGAGTAGTTTCCTACTCCAAAGATTATAACAAAAAAAACTTCTTCGACATTTTTAATTCATAACCCTTTACACAGAACTTCACAATATATAAACTGAATCCTAAGTCATTCCCCTCCAGAAGTTTCGTTATCCGAAGATCTGGAATGCTTATTCTTCGAAACGTAACCGGTTTGCCTCACTAAAACTACACCAGACCATCCTGTCCGGAAAACGTTTTATGTGGAAAACAAACACGAAAAATAACCGGTTTGCCTCACTGTAACTACACCAGACCTTGTTGTCCGGAAAACGTTACATGTGGAAAACAAACACGAAAAATAACCGGTTTGCCTCACTGTAACTACACCAGAACTTATTGTCCGGAAAACGTTACATGTGGAAAACAAACACGAAAAATAACCGGTTCGCCTCACTGTAATTACACCAGACCTTCCTGTCCGGAAAACATTACATGTGGAAAACGAACACGAAAAAAAACAGCTTGCCTCACTGTAGCTATACCAAACCTTTTTGTTCGGAAAACGCTACATGTGGAAAACAAAAACGAACATAAACAACCGGTTTGCCTCACTGCAACTACACCAGACCTTCTTGTCCGGAAAACGTCACATGTGCAAAACAAACACGGAACAACATGCACGACTCTCTGAAACTAAACCAGTATTGTTCTACTTGAAAACATAACATGAGAAAACGAACACGAATTATTAACTCTTCATCAAAATTATTTCTTGCGAAATAATTTGAGAAAAAAAAATTATTAAGTTTCAATCACATTCAACCCATTCATGAACACACCTATCCTTCATCGTAATGAACATATCTATTCTCTAGCATGTTGGCCGATGAGGCGCGCCACTCACCGCCAACTCTCACGCACACTGACGCAGCCAACGCAAGACGATCATAAACAGAAAGAGAAATGTCAAAAGTGGAAAATTTTCTGAACGGTTCGGAATACTGAGTAGAGTGGAATGCTGATTCAACGTGTGGATTTGTTTCTTTGGCCGCAAAAGGTTACTGGATTGCCGATATTTAAAAAATTGCGAGGACCAGGCGGCCCATGGACCGGAACAACCAGCTGCAGGAGCTGCCGAATCTGCTGTATTTTAACCAGGAAAGTAAACATTATCGTGAGTTAGATGTTTTTTTAATCGAGCATTTTTTTTGGGGCTTTGGGAGGGGTTTTCTGTTTCGTTTCAGGTCTAGTGATGGATAACTGAAGGCAATTACAAACTGCTGATGTTAATGGTTGGCAAGAGGAAACAATTTTGATTTATCTACGAGACTAAACAGAAACCAAAATGATATGATTATGCTTGATGCGCAGCTTGCTCTTCCTTGAGAACCTCGGAACGGACTTAATTGACTGGTATTTGAAGAAGGCTATTTTGGAAGTAACCGTATAAACGAAAATTGAATATCCTACCTAAGAACAACGGAAAGACGAACAAGAAAACATGCAAAAGAAAAACAACAAAAATCGTAAGTGTTGTTAAATTTTCCTACTAATTTAATTTGAATTACTAAAACTAGATTTAATGCAGGCAATAGGCGCGACTAATACTAAATTATAACTACTATTTACAAAATATGTACAAAAGGGGGGAAGCAATTTCCACTCCCAAATTTTTTTATATTGCCTTTTCGGATTTCGATGGTCGTTTGTCTGTTGTTTACCTTTTCCAATGAGGTGTAAACAGAATGTTTTCGAATGATTCGAGCTCAACATGAATGCTTTAAGTATTTTCAATGAATTTGAAAAGACGATTCAAATTTTTTTTGGAATTGTTGCTTTGAGGATAGGCTCATTCTTTGCTTATAACGACCACTACTAAAATGTCGTCGAAGTCATCGCTTAGGCTCGCTTTGGAATTCGTGTTACACGTACTATTGGCAGGTCATCACCTTAGCTCCTTCTTATGCTTCGTGGGCACTACGACTCTTCTGAAATCAACACCTAAACCTTCAAAGCTTCCGCCAAAATTAGTATCGCTTACCCTAGTCTATGAAAACACCCGCGTCAATCAAGTGGATTTAAAAACCAATCAAAAATTCAAATTTTTCTGACGATTTCAGTTTCCAAATTTGAAATTAAGTTGTCACTTTTACTGAAGATTTCCATAGATAACAAAATGACTTTTAAAGTGGTTTCGTTGTCCACTGTGGATTATTTTAAGAATTTTGTTTTCTTGTAAGGATTAATTGTCACTTGTTTCCAAGGTTTACATAGCTTTAAAAAAATAGTGAGCAATTCAATTTTGAATGGGTTCGATGCCCATTTGAAATGGTCTGCGATTCGTTTCGATTTTCTTCGAGAAAATTGTTTGTCACTTGTTTCCAAGTTGTACATAGCTTTAAAAAAAATAGTGAGCAATTCAATTTTGAATGGGTTCGATGCCCATTTGAAATGGTTTTCGATTCGTTTCGATTTTCTTCGTGAAAATTGTTTGTCACTTGCTTGCAAGTTGTACATAGCTTTAAAAAAAAGTGGTTAATGAAGGTTTTAGCTTGTTCTGGGCAGATTAGCTTTTTTAAGGTGATTAGCATAGAATACTCCTAATCTTTTTCCGGTCGTCGACTCGAGCTCGTAACAATGTTTACCAAGTACTTTTCTTACGACGGCGAGTTCAAACTTAGGGGCCAGTTTTGAACAAAATCCTTTAGCCTTATCCGACAGGTCAAATGTTCTTTTAAGAACCGTTTCTCCTTCAGAATAAATAGGGCAATTAGAGTTTGAGCGAAGATTATAAGTTTTCTTGTGACGTTCGTAAGCCTTCGTTAGATTTTTTCGAATTTCTTCGAACAGCTTCTTACGCGATTCGTCTTCTTTCTGAGTAGTTCCTGATAGTTGTTCGTTTCTCATTTGTTGATATTCTTTACCATCTGAAATTCTTTCGCGACCGAATACCACGAAGTATGGTGAATGTTTCGTTGAGTCATGGATTGCACTACGAATAGCACAGGCAATAGTCTGAAGGTCGTCAGCCCAGTTTTTATGCTGATTGATCGTTGCTCTGATAGCCGTCGTTATTACACGATTCACACGTTCCGTGTTGTTCACCTGCGGGTGGTATGCAGGTGTCAACCAATGGTTTACTCCGTATTCCTCCAGAAGACTTTTGAACAATTTTGAAGTAAATTGAGTACCGTTATCGGTTAAAATTACTTCCGGAACTCCGAATAGCAGAAAAATCATATTTTTCACGAATTCTGTGAGTGAACTCGCTTTCGCTTCCCTAAATGGTTGAACTAAAATGAATTTGCTAAACACATCTGTTGCTACAAGCAGACAGGTGTGTCTGGCTTTTCCTGAAGCCGGTAAAGGTCCCACAAAATCCAAAGTAACGAATTGCCAAGGGAATTGGACGAATTCTTTTTGACTTCCCATTGGCGGAGTAGAGTTTATGTTTCCCGCTTTGGATGTTTGGCATTTTAGGCACTCCTGACAAAATTGCTTCACCTGTTTAGCCATTCCTGGCCAGAAAAAACGTACTCGAAGCGCTTGTAGTGTCTTTTCTTGGCCGAGATGGGCGATATCGTGTTCGGCTTTGATTATTTCTTCGCGTTCGTTCTCCCTTGGAAACAACTTCCATTTGAAACGAGGATCATCGGTTTTGATACGATTTGGTTCAAGTTGATAAATTAGTCCATCCGTCACTCGGTGCTTAGGAAATTTATCTGGGTTTTCCAATATTCGTTTGGTAAGTTGATCGTATTCAGTATCCATATTGGCATCAATCAAATCAATCGATCTCGACAAACAATCTGCGGTGATATTCTTAGAGCCCTTACGATACTCGAGTTGAATATCATAAGATTGGATTTTAAGGGCCCATCGGAGTAGTTTTGAATTACCCGACTCTATTCCGATGGTGAACAACCACAAAAGACTACGAGCATCCGTTATTACCTTGAACTTTGAACCCTCCACATAGTGTCTAAAGTTTTCAATAGCTAGTAAGACACCGAGACATTCTTTCTCCACGCTCGCGTATGCTCTTTGAGTCCTACTCAGCTTCTTACTAAAATAAGCTATTATTCTGGTTTCACCTTCCTGTTCCTGGGTTAAAGCGGCTCCAACGGCGGTATCGGAAGCATCCGATTCGATAGCAAAAGGCTTTGAGAAATCCGGGTTTGCAAGAATAGGAGCTGAACACAAAACCGATTTTAATTCAGCAAAAGCTTCTTCAGCTTTCTCATTCCAAGCAAATTTCTTATTCGTCTTCTTGAGCAGATCAGTAATAGGGACAGTTACCTTGCTGTAGTTTTTAATGTACCTCTGGTAAAATCCAGCTAAACCCAACAATCTCCTGACGTCTTTTACATTTTTCGGCCGTGCATAATTAAGAATTGCTGAAATCCGTGAACTATCAATGGCTACTCCTTTTTCTGTAAGCAAATATCCCAAATACCGTATTTGTTTCCGGCAAAACCTGGACTTTTCCAATGATATTGTAAGGTTTGCCTTCTTCAATCGCTCTGCTACTATTTTTACCAATCTGAGATGTTCCGTTAAGGTCTTTGTCGCTATCACGATATCATCCAGGTATACAAATACTGCTGGCATGAGATCGAATCCTATCGTCCTGTCCATGAGTCTGTTCATTGCAGCAGGTGCTCCGGTCACTCCGAACGGGCAAACTTTGAACTGGAACAATCCAAGCTTCGTACGAAATGCTGTATATTTCCTGCATTCTTCTCGAAGAGGAATTTGGAAATATGCATCTTTAAGGTCGATTATGGAAAAGAACTTTGCATGCTCTAACCGTTGGAATATTTCCAGCATATTCCGGATAGGGTATGTGTCCTTCATTGTCAAGCTGTTCAGGCGCCGCGAATCCAAGCAAACTCGGATCTTCCCGTTGGACTTCCTTACAGGAACCAACGGATTCGTCCACTCGCTCACGCACTCTTCAATCACGTCCATGTTTTTGAACCTTTCGATCTCAGCGTCGATTTCGGCCTGTATACTCGG
Source organism: Uranotaenia lowii (assembly GCF_029784155.1). Taxonomy (NCBI): domain Eukaryota; kingdom Metazoa; phylum Arthropoda; class Insecta; order Diptera; family Culicidae; genus Uranotaenia; species Uranotaenia lowii. The sequence continues at coordinate 34,328,963 of NC_073691.1, read as the reverse complement.
AGAGCATCTGTAGATCGGTTGGTTACGAGGTTTTGCCCCCTCTTTTAAAACAATATTATGCTCAATAACATTAGTTCGCCCCAATTTCCCGCTACTTGTGAATTCGAATTCCTTGATGGCTTCTAGAAGCTGACTTTTTTCCTCAGAACTGAGCTCATGTTCAGTCTCAATCATTTCTAGGGTAGGTTCTGGTGGTTTGTCAGGAACATCGAAAGTAGGAATGTCTAATGTTCCATCCGTTTCTTCGATTTTGATTTTAGGTAATTGGTCTATGGGTTCAAGATTAAACGCGATGGATTCCTCCTGACCTTCGAACTCACCAATTAACTCTGGACCATTCCCAAGGTCGACCATCGGCTTGATACCAAAACTCCGCCAGAAATTACAACCCAGTATTGGTTTGGATATTTCTGGTACTACAACGGTTGGTACTACTCTAGTAATATTTTTGTATGTGTATGGAATATTTAAATATCCAACACATTTGTATTCCGTACTATCTGCAGTACAAACTCTCAACTTCGTTGGTTGAATTTTCAACCCATATTTTTCTGCGAGGTGTAAGGAATTTATTACGCTAATTCCGGCACCAGAATCCAAAAGAGCGATGAGTTCAGAGTCAAAAACTTGAACTTTTAGATAAGGACATTTTCGAGAATGAATTTTAATGGTATGAAGTTGATTAACAGGGTCGAAATTTAAATCTAACTTTTCAGAAGGAACTTTTTCTGTTCTTGGGACGCTTCGGTTCCTATCAAGGCATCCCCTTACTGGTTTCCCGGTCTAGAAAAATTCGGATTGTTCCCATTAAACCCGCAACGAGGACAATTTCGAATTGTTCTCCCCAGTTCCCCACAACCGTAGCAAAACACGACCTTAGTTTCTGAACACTCGCGCCAGCCATGGCCTAGCTTCTTGCAGTTCCAACACAAAATCTGCTTGACTTGATCGGACTGCGGTTGACGATCTGGCCTTGATGAATTCTGATTCGTTCCGGGTTGATTGTTGTAGGGCCGCGTTCTGACCTGGTCGGGCTGCTGTTGTCGATCCAACCTCGATGTATTTTGGTTTATTCCGGAATGGTTGTTGAATGGACGCGTTCTGATGACATCTATCTCTTCCGTACCGCTGTCATTGTTGTCCGAATAACCGTGCTCCACATTATGGATCTGCCGTTGATTTCGAGATTCTAGATGACTGTGTAGGTTCATATCCGCTGCGTCAATTCTATGGTTCACCTCAATTAAGTGTTCCAAATTTACTACCTCGATGACTGAGAGTTTCGACTGGTAATGGTGTCGCATATTTTCCCAAATCACCTGAAATTTATCGCGTCTAGACATGGGTCTCGAGAGCATTTTATTAAGTCGTTCAATCTCCGTCACGAAGGCTATGAACGACTCCCCCCTAAACTGCTTCCGTTCGTGTATCTTCTGCCGTATGCCTTGATCTTGGTTCGGATTCCCAAATCGATAACGGATTTTGGCCTCAAATTGATCCCACGTCGAAATTTCCTCGATGTACGTGAAGAACCAATCCGATGCTCGGCCTTCCAGTACCAGATGTACATCTCGAAGTAACGCGTGATCAGAAACCCCTTCCCTATCTGCGATAATTTTCAATTTGAAGAGGAAATCCTCAACGGATGATTTTCCATCACCGGAGAAAGATATCTTCCAATTTTCGATTCGGCGATATTGACGATACTCCCTTTCGCGACCTTGAGTAGAAAATCTTGACTGCAGACTAGTATCGCTGCCTCTAGGGAACCTCCTACTACGATCCCTGAACCCCTGCGGAAAAGACTGGCGTAAATTTGATTGCTGACCAGCATCGCTGCTATCGCTGTCGCCTTCGTGCTGTGGAAAATTCCCTCTACCATGATTAGAAAATCTCGGAATTTCAAACGCCAAACTATTTGGTTGTGGCCCTTCGCGATTAGGTTGCCTGTTTTGCCTTGAACAGTTCAACTCCTGTGTTGGTTGATCCTCAACTCTAGCGCGTGTTAACAGTGACTCTAGCTCCTGAATCCGCCGAACTAAATCGTCGTAAGAAGGCCTAGTATCCTGTTCTACGAAAGATTTCGGTATGGCTCCCTTCGACTGGTCAACTTCTTTTGGAAGTTCCTTGGAGTTCGAACGCTCAAACGCAACCGCTGAATGAAATTGCTCCTCATCCCCTGTCGTTAAAGTCTCACTACTCTTTGAAGGCTTTTTAAGTACCCTACAGATTTCTTTTTTCATTTGTAATCTTCGCGACTCTTCGTTACTATCTGCTCCCTGATGTCTGTTCAGTCTGAAGTAATAATGTCGTAGCCTTGACTCGGTCCTTAGGTCTAGCTTATCACCTGCTAATCCCAGAAGTTGTTGCAACCGGTTTTCGATAAAGTCTGCTTCCTGAGCAAAAGTATAAGGCGGTGGATATTGTCTTCCCTCTGCCTGGTCGTCTTTAAATAACTTTCGTAATAATCTCTGTTTTCCTTGAAAATCTAACGTTTCAGCTTCTTTAGAACGCCCACGCAATTGAATCTCATAATCAACTTCCTCGTTGGTCAAATTATCCGCCGAAGGATACAAAATCGACATTTTTACTAAATACTTTTCTAACTTTTTCAGATGCAATGATATTAACGAGAACAACAACTAATCGGAGGATTAATCAACGGACTCACAAATCTACGAATTCTGCGGACTTACAACCCATACAAGGATACAGCTCACAATATTTGATGAGGATTTTTTTTAAGCACCCAGTAGTTTTAACAGATAACGTTTGATAACAGACCAGTAATAGTTTTTCAGAAAAATTTCGATTATAATTGCTGCAATGTTAATGTAGTATTGGAATTTATTTTTGAAGAATTGCAGTTTAGAAGCAAATGAGCCTAATAATATCGAAAACGATGGAATTGTATATGAAACTAGCCTAAATAGTACGTCTTCTTATAATCAACGAATATTATTTATAAATAGGACGGCTTACAAAATGAAAAGGTCTAGGACAACTACCCTAGATAATTAAGAAATTTGCGTACAAAAATAGTACGGCTTGCAATAAATAGGACAATATGAATAAATTAACGAAGAAGGTAATAAATATGACGTACTGAATAAATAACGAAAATATCTAATAAATAGGACGATATGAAATAAATAACAAAAAAAAAATGTATCGATTAGGACACTATGAAGCAAAAAAAAAAATGTAATAATAATTATGTTCAACCTAGATTAGAGCAATATATAACAATTTTTATAAGACAACGACTGTTTTTTTATTTATATACAATCAGAAGGAAAATTTTTGCTATTTCCCAAAACTAAAGCCTTAATTGAAAAAAAACAGCCTCTTTTAACACGTTGGGCGCCAGTTATAGCAGGCGCGGGGGTGGGATTCTCTAAATCAGTTTCGCGTTCATAAACGAGCGATTTAAGCGCCACCTCTTTCGAGGACCGCTCGTCGAGTTTTATTGCCCGGCGAGAAACCCAACCTCAGGGCGGGTTTTCCTAAGGATCCAAAAGCGGATGCAGAAACGATCGGGGAGACCAAAGTTAATGAGGAGTACTAGGGAAATTACACCTTCGATTCGAAGAGGTAGCTGGGGCGCGAACCACGGTCTATCCGTTTGAAAAAAAAAAAACACACGCTTGCGTGATCGTCACAGGAGGAACTCACTTTCCGGTTTTCCCCTGGGTGACCGAAGCATAAGCGAGGGAACTGTTTTCTCGAGCAGTTCTTCCCGAAGCAAAAAAATAAACTATAAAAAACTAGAACCTAAAAACGAACGGACAAACACGTGAAATTCCCTTTTTCAATAAGACTTAATGTTCTGGGAAAGCATAATTTCTCTTATTTTTCAACAAAATACATAATTGGCGGTTGAAAAAGTTTGTATTAATACGAAATGAAACGAGAAGTACATATTTTACATTTTGTACAATCTTAAGCTAAGTTTTTATTTTTGAATTTTACCTAGGATTACATCATTAGCTTTTTGGGGTTCCTTTTCCTGCTTTCCCTACGTGTGCTTAGTGGGTGAGAATGGGCTGTTATTGGCGCAGCCTTCTCAACTGGGAAACCTAGTGGCTTAAATGGTTTCCAAAAAACTGTGTGTGGCTAATTTTAGAATGGCCAAAATATCTCCTTCACATGCGCATGGGTTATTTTTACATTTGTACTTACAGTACCATTTCTGTTTACGTCGGCAAAGTAGAGCTGATTGTTGCGGGGTTGCCGAAAATAGATTCGACTGCTGGGCGGAGTATCACCGGCTCATCAGTGACCGGGAACGACGTTTATTACGGCGTGTCGATGTTGGCGAAAACTCAGCGGGGATGATGCAGATCAGCAGCGAATCAGTCTTCGTGGCCTGGAAGGGGTTGTAACGGGCAGACCACTGAACCACGTGTTGACGGGTGGTTCACTTCCGACAATTCCTGGTCGGGAAAACCTTAATCCTGTTCCGTGCACCTTCAGCGGGTTCGAGCGGCAGGTTAGCTAGCAATCGCTAGAAGCGTTGTGGTTGCTCCTAAATAAAAAGCCGTTGAACGGCTGTTCAACGAACAAAATTAGCACACACAGTTATGAACACACAGAATCCAAAGATTTTTTACCTTTTTTCTTTTTAAAGGCGAGCACACGATTTTAAGCACACGCACAACTAGCTAGCTAACTAAATCGTCCTGTTAACGAAGGAACAAAATATGGAACAATTAAATCTAATCTAGAAGGACACTTCACGTGTTAATTTACTTCTACGAAACGCGGCCAAGTACAAAAACACTCGCTTGGGCTTAAATCACGGTCAGGATCAAAGTGGAAGAGGTGAATTCCTGGGATCCTCAGTAAGGTCGCAAGTTTTGGAAAATCTGGTTTTTTTCAAAGGGAATGCCGATGATCACCGAAGGCGGTCATCGACCTTTCGAGCGTCGGTTTTTGCCATATATACGCTCTCGGCACGGGTTGGTAGCCTCCCTTTCCTTCCCACATAAAATCAATCTACCCTCTCATTTCGATCCGCCCTTGGATCCCAACATTTACGAGGTCAAACTTTGAAGGCGACGCTAAATCAAGAACGCCTGAAATAGTCCCGGTTAAGTTCGACTTCCTAGAAGAAGAACTGGTATGCAAGCTTGAATGCAGTGTTATGACGTGAAGCGCGTGGTATGAATGCATACCTTTCTATGCAATGGCATTTTGAAAAGGCTTATTTTGTCAAGTTGCTCTTGGTTAATGTTATCAATAATATTTGAACTAAGAACGAATAAATAAATAAATAACGAAATGTATACAAATATATCTAAGTAAATATTTACAACATGTAACAGTGTTACAGCTGGTTTCCAGCAATTCAAATTGCTGGAAAATCAGCAATCCAGATTGATGAAAACCAGCTATTTCTTTCAAAAAACCGGCTGTATTTAGTACCAAATTTATATTTCAATTCTAAATTAAATATTGAATACTGTCTGTGCATATAATGAGCAATGAAAAAGAATTAGTTTCTTCCATTGCTAAATTATGTTTTGTTTATTTTCAAGAACTTTTTTTTTTTTAATTTTCCAACACCGGCTCTGGAGTGGCAGCTTTGTGCCAGAGTGTTGATCATTCGCTACCTGAGAAAAGAGTTCTGATTAGTATCTTTTATGAAATCTGTCCAATAAAAACTCACCCTTGACTTGTGTCTGGTTGCTAGAGTATAGAGGAAAATAAAAATAATTATATTAATCCAACCAAAATTCGTGAAATAAAGTCTCACCTTGCTTCAGCGTACGAAAACAAACAGACTCCAATTTGACAACTCGATTGTTGATTTTCCAGCAAACTAGATCAATTGCTGGAAAGTCCAGCAATTTGAAAACCGAACACTAATTTTTCAGCAAAAATGACAAGAACACAACCGATTGCTGAAAAATCCAGCAATTAGAAAACCGATTGCTGGTTTCCAGCAAAAATTTGGATTGCTGAACGTTTCCAGCAATTTTTTTTTGCTGGAAATCGAGGCAAAAATTTACAGTGTAGATGGTTTAAGAAATACAGGCCCCATTCGTTTTTGGCAACATTCGATTTTGGCAACATCCGATTTTAGCACATGTGCCAAAATCGAACGGTTTTTAGAAGCGACATTATCTTTTAGTTCCCTCTTTATCAGGACCAATATTATTTAGACAAACACCAAAAATACGTGTTTACGTTCAGTTATGATGATAGAGTACAACAACAAAAAAAAAATTAAAAAATTACAAAGTACTCAAAAATTACAAAAAGATGAAAAATTAAAAAAAGTCAAAAACAAAAACCAACAATTAGCTAAAAATGGCAAAATCAACTTAAAAATGATGAAAAATTACAAAAATAGCAAAAATCACAAAAAAAAACAAAGATTATAAACAAAACAAAAATAGTGCAAAATGCATCGAAAACATGAAAAAAATCTATAAAAATTCTAAAAATGGTCGGAAGATGACTTAAAATAACGTTAACGATAGTAAAAATAGTTATTTTGTAATAATAAGAGAAATAAATTTCAGAAAAAATACCGTTCGATTTTGGCAACATTCGATTTTAGCAACACAAAATGTTCTGGCATGTTGCCAAAAACGAACGGGGTGTGTACCCAATAAACACTCAATTTTGAAAAAGTTTAAATTTTCGAAAATTTTGCAAGTTATAAACTATTTTCTGAAGAGAGAAATTACATCAAATAATGGATACTTATACACCCTTATTCTCGTTTTCGATCGAATGACATTCGTTCGAAAGTTTTGCTATTTCGTATTCTTGTTTTCGTTCGAACAAATGCGAACAGTTCGATCTTTCGAACATATTTCGTACGAACGAAACGTAGCATTCCGGTTTTCGATCGAACGTATTTTTACTACTACGTAACAAACGCAAGTCTACTGCTGCGAACGGCAGGCGTTTGATAAAAAAAATATCCTTTAACACAAAAAAAAGCAAAATTTGAAAAGTACCCTGGGGCACTATTAAAGAATGAAAGTAAACGAGTCAAAAAACCAAATTTTCTAGATTTATAATTATTTTTATTTCAAATGTTTCTATTTACATTGGATTTCTTTCTTTATTTTCATTACTCATATCTCCACCGGTGGGGCAATTTTTTCTTCAAGGAATTTTAAGCATCAATGGCTTATTCATCCCGATATGGGGCTTATTTTCAGAAGCAGCAGCGACTGCAAACTTACCACCGACTGGATCCAGCTCCGGTTCGTTAAACAATCGAAGCTCAAAACCCACCGGTACGAAATTTTATTCCGGGCCAGAACCTCTGGCTGTAAAATGTCCTTGATTCTCCGATCCGGTCTAGCCCGGCAAGAGCTTGTTCAGATCCACATAATTCTGAACGGCCATCTTCAAATGACGAGGGATGGTTCTGATTTTTTTTGTCCGCACGTTTCCTATGAACTGTAGCACTTTAGCCGATGATACTTCAAGGCAGCGGAGAAAAATCTTGGGGCACCTGTTCCGAATTGTTCGCCATAGTTGCTTTGTTTAAGGAGTCGATCAATTCGGCTGATCGGGATTTTGAGACCGGCCCGACTGGATCGGTACTGAGACTTGAGTATTCCTTTTCATACGGATTACGGATCCGACCACCCGAAATTTCACTAAACTACGAAAATAAACAGTTGTTTACGTTATGTTGTCATGGCGAAATTTGTTTTTTGACACATTTCTGTTCTTCGAAATTTCTAATTCGATCTGGTAACACCAACATCGAACGTATAACGTTCGAACGAAAACAAGAATACCTTTTTCGAGTTCGATCGAAAGTATCCGTTGAACGAACGACAGATACGTCGTAAGCAAGAATAAGGGTGATAGTTTTTGTTTGTTTTGTTTATTGAAGGGTGTCCACGATGAAATTGCCGCACACAAAATTGATTCGCAAAATTCGAGTTTTCATCCGATTGCCATAAATTTTCAGGGATTTTAAAATAACTATTAAACTTAATTTTACCATTTTATTTACAGTTTATACGCAAATGCCGGGACCTTGGCCTTAACCCCGGCCATAAGATTCTGCACAACCTGTGAATTAACATGCATGTATAGTTTGCATTGTAAACTCATACTTGATCTGTTTGAAGTCGGCCTTCACATATGTTTCGTCGTCCATGATGCAGCATTCAACTTTCGTCAGCATGTTGAGGTACAACTTCCTGGCGCGGATTTTTGGCGGACTTGTTCTGCTTCTCGTTGCGATTAGGGTCCTTTTGTACCTTGAACTTTCGAAGCCCAGTCTTAGTTTTGGTCTTCTGGATAAAACTTCGGCTTAGGTGCAGCTTCATAGCCACATCCCGAACGAAGACGTTCGGGTTTCGGTTGAAGGCCGTGTGTAAGGAATACTTTTTTCCTTCATTCTGGGCTTCCGGTCGGTGGTCAATCGTTCCTCGAACAGCTTAATCATTCGCGACACCGTGCAATTCGCGATTCCCAACGTTTTAGCGATGGCACGATGCGAGAGGTCCTTGTTCTCGTAATGAATGCGCAAGATTTTATCACGCACGAGCTGTTCTTTCGACTCCATTTCCGCGAGTTTTGATTACAAGACTTTAAAACTTGCATGATGTAAACAATGCACTTTGAACTAAATCCACCAAAATTTTCATTAAATTCTACCCAACGGTTAAAAAGTTAGAGCAATTTCATAGTGTGGCAATTTTATCGTGGACACCCTTTATTATGAGACCTTCCTTGATGTAAATGAACAGAGGGTCTCGAAAGTGTTGATACACTAGGTCATATTCCCATTAGATTTGTGCCAAAACATTTTCGAAGTTTTTGAAGGTGTCTTTTAACGTTAAATTATTAACGTTTAACGTTAAGTTTGGTGTGTAGTCGTTTTCAAGACCGGTAATGATATCTATAATTCTTTCAAACCTCTCCCAATCCGAAAAGAGGGGGTCCCATAAAAAACTACCCTAAATTTGACAAAATTCGAACAATTTTCGGAAACTACTGAGCCGATCAACTTGAAATGTTCTGAGTAGCCATTTTCAGGACCGGAAATGGTTTCTAGAATACTATCAAAACCTTCCAAATTCAAAAAACAGGGGCTCCTATACAAAATTAACAAAAATTGACAAAATTTTAACAATCCTTGGTGGATTTTTTGTTAAGAATTGATAAGCGTAAGCGTTTTTACATAATGATATGATTTATGGAATTGACAAATAAGTATAAGTTTACTTAATTATCAAAAAATTGATACAATTCGAACAATTTTTGTAGACTACTGAACAGATCCACAGGAAAATCGAGGTGGAGAAGTTTTTGTGGCCGTTAATGATTCCTACGAAGTTTGGAGCCCCACCCCTTCCTAAAAAGGGGGCCATCATACAAACATTAGGAAAAGTTGAGTAATTGTGAGAATGTTACAATAAAATTAGCATGTACATGTTGTTGTGGAGGAAGGAAACAATTTTGTTAAGTAAATTATGTGGTTTAATTCACTTCAGTAGTATAATCGATTGAAAATTGTAGAAATCATATTTACTAATTTACATTACTCAACGAGCCAACAAATGCTGATAAAGGAAACATTATGCGGGAGTTTTTCACCAGGCGAGGGTTTTACTCCATTTTCCCGAAATCCATTGGCTAGAATGAAAAATCACCAGAATTTCAATCATCAGAAATCCACTTCCCCAGAATTTTTTTTTCCCACAATGAACCATTTCCCAGAAAAATTTTCGCCAGAATTGTCATTTCCCAGAAAATTTAATATATTTATCCAACCTGAAATTCAAAAAATACATATAGATTTTTTCCACAAAAATTGGATTCCCATGATACTATTCTTTTGCGGCAAAGCCGCAACCAACGAGGATAAAGGGGCCGAGGCGGCACAAAGCCGAATATTGGTTCAAAAATAAATTTAGTTAGAAAATTTCAAACCTGTAGTTTCGTTTAAAAAATAATTTTGAAAAAATTAATTTCGAATAATATGAAATTTACAAGAATTCATTAGAAAAAAAAGCATATAAAAATACTAGAGGAAAAAATCTGGGATTTGTGCGATTCTGGGAAAAAAATCTGGGAAATGGTTCATTCTGGGAAAAAAAATTCTGGAAAGTGGTGCATTCTGGGGAATTTTTTTTTCTTGGGAATGGTTCATTCTGGGGTATGATTTTGGGTATTTGTCATTCTGGGAAAAATTCATTCTGGGCAAAAGTTTTCGGGTAAATGGGATACAACCCCAGGCGAGGCATGCTACCTGATTTCGGAAAAAAACAAGTGCCTATCGAGGGCAGATGCAAGGTGTGTATACATATATAGGAGGTGTTACCATATATTAAATTCCCGATTCAGCCATTTTGGTTATTTTGGCTAAGCAATTGTGGAACTCATGGAGTTTGTTTACCAACAAACCACAGAAACTTACTGTCAAAGTCGGAGAACCTCGTGTTTCAAAAAAACCTTGGGTAGATGTTTGCTAGGCAGGCTTGCGAATGTCATCCAAAAGAAAGTCGGGATCGTAACAGTCACATAACATTTCCCTATGACACTCGAAGAGATCTCATTGACATTGGCGGTCATCCAAAAAAAATTGTTACACGACGGGAAAAAATGTTTTTCAGTTTTGAAATGACAGTCGCTCAGAAAAATGTCATCGAACTATTCATCTCGATAACATTTTTGACTTCTAACAGTCGAAGATTCTGCTGGTCTTCTGGCTGTCGGAATGACATTATTGAATTTTAAATTACGTGAATGTTAAGATTTTGACGGTTTTGTAGTTGTTAATTACGAGCAATCGGAACTATTAACTGCAGGGAACAAATCGATTTCTAAAACGGACATTTGATATTTCGCCAGTGAATAAGTTTTCATTTGATGCTGGCCTGGTGCCTATGGCCAGATCGGTTACGGAATCCAAAACATCAAATTGATCAGATTCTAACTTGCGACACATGATTAGAAAGCTCTTAATCTGTACATGCTGGAAAGATGATTATTAAAACAAGGTTATTATTTGTCTTTCAAAAATGTTAATTTTATTCTTTTGAAACGCTAAAAGCTCGAAACCAAAAATGATTAACAAAATTTGAAGCCTTATTTTAGGTTCAGATGTGAAATTCTTCAGAAGTCAGTTCTTATGGCATAGAATTATGTACTTTAGTGTTGTTCTTTGTTAGTTATTATTTGAAGGTCATAAAAAATCCCTAATTTTAATTATTGTCAAAGATTTATTTTGTAAATTACATAACTGTAATTCAACTAAAGCTTAGTTCTTTTAGAAATGGGACACTTTCATTTGCTAATAGCTCGTTAACTAGTTATTGGATATTGAAAATTTTGACAGCATTTTGTTTCCTGTAAAAAGTACTATTCGACCTATTTTTTTCAAAATTTAAAATTTACGCGTTTTTGAGATATGTACGATGCAAGAGAAAAAGAAAAAAATAATTTTGCACAGTTTCCTTGAAAATACGTCATTATCAAATTGATAGCTGACAAAACCGTTGATTATTCAAAGAATTACTGAGTTTTTGTGGTGGATAAGTATGCAAACACTCTCAATAATGTCCACAAAGTTTAAATCAAGCATTGGAGAGAAGCACATGATCGCCAACAACGGTTAAAGATCATCAAGGAAGTCAAGTCTCATACCAGCATTTTTAATTTTCAATAAACGAAAAACTAAGGGTAGATCGCTGAAATGTCCAAAACAATTTTCTCCTTTAAGCTGAAAGTGTTGCCGAGTGATGACTCATTGAAATCCAACATCAAACAACTATTTTTTGATAGTTCCAAAGCTCTTAAGCTTTAAAACCGGTACCGAAAAAAAAAACGTTCAAAAATGTGGTAAAAAATAATCAAATTTGTTCATTTCGAATTAACTGTATCCACCAAAATGCTTCCAGTTTCCAGTTTCCAGAGAAGTATTGGACCAAAAAGTCTCAGAAATTGAAGAAGGAGGGTGAAGCCACCTAAAATATAGATTTTACGAAGTATAAGTTGGAGAAACTGATCAATACCATGACTGAAAAAAGTGTGCGCTGGCTAATGGGAGATACCGAGAATAAAGTTGAAATTTCTTTAACAAAAAACGGTAAATATTTTTTTTCAAAATTTTTCATGAAAGATCATAACATTACCTTCTTTTTCTTCATAGAAAGTATTTCGTTCAAACGAATGGTTTTTTAGATACAGGCATTCGTAACTGTCCCATTTCTAAAAGAACTAAGCTTTATTGCTATTAAATACTCGTTCCAAACTCATTAAACTTTAACACCAGAACTGAAATGAACAAAAAATTTTAGTTGTGTTATCGGTATATTAACTCGACATTTTTCTGATGGTTTCTGATTTCAAATCTCTAAGAATATCCCCACAAAGCGCAGTCGATAGAGTTAAAGTTGTCTAAATCAATGGCCGTTTTTGAAGCGTTAATAAAAGTCTTGAATGACAAACAAATGTTAAAAACAACTTTGAACCGTCAAAATAGCAATAAGCCCAAAGTTAAACGAACACAAAAACGCATAGGATTTCAATGAAACTTAATGTTTCCTCGAAGAGCTTCCATTAACTTAACTCGAGGATATGATGGCTAGCATCTTACAAATGCTAAAACCACTAACCCACAGAACATGTTCTATGTATGCCGTGACCGGGATTCGATTTCATGACCGTTGGCTTAGAGGACTGGAATGCTATCCTCTAGACCACGGGCGGCGTCAGTTATTGAAACTAATAGAATTTCTCATTCTCATAGAACTTATAATTTTATAAGAATTACATGCATTTTTTTGACAAAAAAAAATATTTCTCTTCAACCGGAATTGATGATGTGTGGCTAAAGTTTTTCATTAAATCTATTTGGTATTAGAAATTCTCTCTTTAGATTCATTTGAAAAAGAGCTTTCACAAAAACTTTAAGCTTAAAACAATTTTCAGTTTTGTAAGACAATTTTGTTGTGTTTTTGGAGTTTTAAAATCACGTCCCTAACTCAGGATCAGGGACGGGATTATGTCATAGTCATGAGCCAAAAACTGCGACTAGTAACCAATGTTTTTACTCACATGTCGTTAGTTTAGGATTTTTTTGAAATGAAAGCATGCTATGAATGATTATTTTGGTAAAGAAAGATTTTTCCATTATGTCATTGATCATTGAGATCTACAATATTTCGGTCATGACATGATGGTCAAAACTGGTCATGACATAGATCACCAGTGCAATTTTTGGCTGCATCGTTTGCCAAGCTAATTTTCAATTTGTTGTAGTATGACAAACGCTAACTAGCAATAGTATGTATGGTTTCCCCCATCGGTAGCAAGGTCCTGCCTATGACTGTGTGGCTTGGCCTTCGAATTTCTTCTAGGGCTTCCACGGTCCGATGGTTCGTCGAAGGAAGGCATCCAACCCTCAGAAACCTACAATGGCCAGCTAACCGTGCCGCTTGCAATAGTCTCTTCAGATTAACCCCAGATGCATTCCCTCTGAAATATATAATTATTTATACAATGAAACACATCTTACCTGTCGGCAACTTATGGGATTCGAACCCAAAAGTTTTTCTTGCCGATATCGGGAATCGAACCCAGTACGCTTGGGTTACCAGACTCGCGCCAGCCTATCCGCTATGTCAAACGCATGCGCTATGACAAACGCTAACTAGCAATAGTATTAAAAAATGAAAATAGAGATAAGTGTTTGCTGCGCCTTTTTTAAAGATTCCATTTGGTTCCCAAATTTCATTCATCGCTCACTCTTCTCATACGTGACATTTTTTACCTCACGTGAATATGAATGGAATTTTCATTCACATGATAGGAAGATTTCTGTCATGACATGATCCATGACTGATCATATTTTCTTGGGTATAGTGATCCAAAATAAATTTCGCCGTCCATATGAATGAATGAAAATTTTCAAGCCTGCTCAGGATACATTTTCCTTTCACCTCTAATTGTATGATTCAAGCTTTGCTTGTATTCTGTTACATTTGAATGTCAAAAGTAACTCATCTTTGTTTCGATTGTTCGTACAACATAATAACGAAAATTTTTCTTATTTCCTTATTCCAGGACGCCGAATGCATCGAGCGGTTAAACGAGTGCGGCGAGTTGCGGAAAATGCTGAAACCCTACAAAGTATCAACTCAAAATATCGCAAACTCTATCCTAAAGTTTAACCGTCATTCTAACCCAAACTTGTATTGCCTTTTAGTGCCTCGAATCTTCGTTTACGTGCAAAACCTGTGGTGGCTACCGGCTGCTTCCCTGCCCGAGCTGCGGCGGTTCCAAGAAATCGATCCACCGGAATCACTTCACGGCCGAATTTATCGCCCTCAAGTGTATGAACTGCGACGAAGTAGGCCTGGTCAAGTGTCACAGCTGCTGAAAATAAAACGTCGATCGAGGAAGGTCATCGAAGAAGGCCAAGGTTTTAACGATGAAGCGAGACAATCTTAAGCCGATGTATGAACGAGTGCGTATGTGTGAGTGACCGCGTGTTTTTTTTTGTATCGGTCTGTGTAAGGTAACTGGAACAAAATGGCGTCAGGCAAGCGAACCCTTAATTTAAATCAATCAAGATTTTTTGCGAAAAAAATTTCATTTTAGGTAACCTGGAGTCACCTGGAAACTTAAGAATCATGCGTTAGGAAACGGAAAAAATGCGTTATGGACTGATTCATGATTGGAATGAACCGGAGAAGACCAACAATCGTTGCAATACTAGTTAAATAAGACAGCTTGATAGCAGTATAGTTGTGATAAACCAATCCGAAACCGCTAGAATTTTTACTCATTTTTCATCTCCAAAGTAGCTCAAATTACACATTGTCTGTTTGTATGTTTCAACGCAGCTAAATTTTACAGATTCAACCTTTTTTTGTCATAGATAACCTAAAAACTTCAATGCCAACTTAAACACAACAATACTTTCCGGATCAAAACTAAGGATTATTTCCCTTTCGTAGAATGTATTATTCGTTATGCGTATTCTGATGGTCAAACTTAAACTGCTCTAGCTAAGACCTATTATTTATATTTACTCTCGAGTTTACTCTAGATATCGATATTGTAGAACAATTTATTTTCATGCACTTTACTTAGTTAGTTTAGTGAAGCCTATAGTGTAGCTTTTGTGAGTGCATCATCCTGATTTTTGCGAGAGGAATCCATAAAAAAAAAACAAGCTAGATAAAGAACAAATTTAATCGTTCCAAATCTAAACATTCCATAGGTATTTTTTTACTCGCTTTTGAAGAAACAAAGCTATTTGAACACGAAACAGAAAAGTATTGAAACAAAACAAAACGATAACAAATAAAATGCAGATATTTTTGAAATGGAGGTTCCTCTGATATGTTTTTTAAATCGTAAATTGGGATGAAGATAGACATAAATAACAAATTGTACATAGAAACAGCAACAGTTTTAAAACAACTTCATACTTCTACTACAAACAATGGTTTTTGCTCAATAAAGGAAGATGTGTTTAATAAAACTGGCAGGATAAACAAAACAGGAAAAAAAGAAAACAATAATCAATAAACTGAGTTTTCAAAGAGTGCATCATCGTACGCTGCCCGATACTTTCATGAAAGCTCTGTTAAACTTTTTTTTAAAATGAATAAATTGCTCGCAATGTAAGACAAACAAAACTTTCAAATTTTGTGTATGAACGAAAAGCTTATGTTTTCGGAATAGAATGAAAGAAGTCCCTGAATCCTCGAATCTTAAAATACATGCATAGCCAAGCGCGGTCCTCGCTTTCGGGGATGATGTAGGTTGATTTTTCAAAATTTCAAAAATCAGTCAATAAAAAGGAACTTAAATCACTGATGAACTTAAATATCTGGTTACAAAATCTTCTTTTTTAAAGAGAGATAATTGCAAGGGGCGGAGAGTAGTGTTGGGGATGCACTTGCAAATGAGTTTTCAGTATTTTCTGCACACAGCTTCTCCTGTTCCCCTTGAGTTTCATTGAACATAATCAGAGCAATTGTGGAAAATCTTCAATTCGAGAAGAATGATGGAAACTTTTAACAATTTTTCTCAAAATACTAATTTGTATATCCTTCAATACAACTGATACATCCTTTCTTTAAACAATCTGAGAATTTATAATATTCACTGCGAAAAAATGTTGATAAAAAGATAATTTTCCTAATTGCATATTTGGTATTTCAAAAATTACAACTATAGGAACTCTTTGAAGGATCTCTCGATTGAAAATAATACACACATTTTTGAAGAAGATAATGTAAAAAAAATCTTCAAGATCTCTTTACTATTTTCTCCGAGTTTCTTCATATAACGGCAAGGCTCACAACAAAATTCTAATGATTCTCATTTTGCACCTATACGTTTGAAAAAAAAAAACGTTTAAGTGCTTGTTAATTACTGTTAATTTGAAACTGATTGTGAAACTCTGATATTTTGATAATTTTTAGTAATTTTCACAGGTCAAAATTTTTAACATCCGATTACTGAAAATGAGCTAGCAGCAAAAAAAAGTGTCCCATTTCTAAAAGAGCTAAGCTTTATCATTATGACTATATCAAACATCAAAAAGGAAGTTGAGTAGTATGTAGTGCAGTATTTGATACTGAAGATTTCAATCGATTTAATATAAGTTTACCTGATTTTTTTTTAACTCGCACTCGGGCCGGACAAATTCGGGCTATTTTAGAGATTTTTTTATAGATCCAGGCTAAATTCGAGCATTTGATTTCAAAATTGTCGACGAAAATCCTGGCAAATTCGGTAAAAGCCCAGGAATAGTTCTACACAAATCAATAAAAAAAACTTTTGAATATTTTTTTATTTTATTTTTTATCATAACCTATCAGCAGCGTTTAAATCGAATTTCAGGCTTTTAATAAACCTTTCATGATTATTTTTATAAAACTTGCTCAAAAAAAGCATTTTAGACGCATAACTTGTAACTTAACGAAACAAAATCAGACGTCGAATTTCATAAACATCAAATAATGGTTACAGTGTTGAAAAGAAAGATAAGACTGCCAGTGGAAATCATACGCTTCTGAAGTGCATTATGGAAAGCTGATCCCTCAAATGCAAAATTCGACTGCATTTAAAATTATGTTCCAGAAAGGCAATTAAACAACTAGATCTAATTAAATCGACTCAGCGAAAAAAAAGGAATCCAAAATATCGAATGATTTAATCGAAAATGAACCGATCTAATTCTTTTTTTCATGCTAAAAAATCGAAAATCTGAGATAAAAAGATCGAACTTCTGTAGATCGATCCAGGATCGGCCAATCCCAGGGTCGATGCATTTTCATAGTCACTTGTTGGTATGAAACGACCCATATATTTACACAGAAAAGAAAAAGCGAGATTTAAAATTCAAAGGAAAACCTTTAAATTGTATTACAAGAATTCAGAAAAATGCTTCCACAATGTTGTAGGTACGAGAAAGTTTTTAGCTTGAATATTAAGGTTCCAAGCAACGGTTGTTTTTTTCCTTCGATGGAATTTAATATCGCTCTTCAATGTGTTGCATACCTTTCAGGCGCATTCAATCCGATCAAGTGTCCAATACAGTGTGTCACTTACTTCTGTGAGATATTAAGTGAAACAAATTCTAAGGATTAAAAAGATTAATCTAGCAATTTTAACAGGTCTGTTGTGAATAAATTGGAAATAGTAAAGAGGATTAAAAATTGAAGGAAATGTAAATTACCTTAACACATTGCGGACCAAGTACGCGATATCTTATTTTTTTCGCTTGCCGCTAGTGTGCTACTCCACGAAGCACACCTAAGCCTAATTCGTAACATTGAAGTTATGCTTCGTGGAGTAGCACACTAGCTACTAAAACTATTAGTAGAAGTAGTTTTAGTAGCTAGTGTGCTACTCCACGAAGCATAACTTCAATGTTACGAATTAGGCTTAGGTTTTTTCGCGGTCCTAAATATGTTAATTGAGTATGCTTCATTGATGACATTTTTAGAGCAGCTTCCAAACTCCATCATTGGTTTCTACCATCGACCATTAACACCTTTTTGCTACATTTTGTTAAATTTGTCAACAAAAGTTATTCAACTAAAGACCATTTTTTTAGGTAATTGCAAATTTGTTTTGTTCTATTTGGCACGAATTTTAGACCATTTCATCGAAACTTTTGATCGGAGATGTTCGAAAAAATATCACACTTCTACAGACGCTTGGAAGTCTAATTCGACAATCAAACGATCTTATGAACTGTTTGCTTCCATGCCAGATTCCAAGTTATGGATTACTATAAAAATCGGAATTTATATTTTTTGTGTCATAATTCAATGAAGACAGAATTTTAAACTAAGACTACCGTAAAATGGGGTGAATAGGGACATAGAAGTGAACGGGCCCCAAAGGGGAAAAGTTGTTGGGATTCAAATATCAAGCATATTTTTCTTTTTTATGACCAAAACGTTCCTTGATAAATCGCGATAAAGCAATTTTAAATTACTTTATGTTGAAAATATTAAAATGTTGTTTTGCATTACTTCAAATACTGATGCGACATGTCAACGAATTTTCTATATTGTGAAGATGGTATTTATCATGATTTTGGCGGAAAGAAGAGAATCGTCGAGAGGAAGAACATTATTGAAACATAGATTCCCTAAATATTAATCACATAGGTTATGAAAAATAAAAGACAAATCTTGAATGAATTTGTTCCTCTGTTTCATTTTATTTAGTGAATAACCAGAACAGCAAAAAAAAACCCTTTTAGACAGTGAATGGGAAACCGGTAGAATTTACCTTTTTTCTCAGTGAATTCTAAGAATGTAAAATTTACACTTTTTTATCTGATAAGAAACACGGTATAATTCATCTTTTTGCTAGATGAATGAAAAAGGTAAAATTTACCTCGAAAGAGGGGTGGAAAAAAACTACCTCTTTATTCGGTAGATTTTACCTTTTTATTATGTTCCGTGAATGTATGTATGTATGTAAGATCCACCATGGGTGTACGGATTCGTCGCAGTTTCGCCAACGTATGCACTGAATTGCATTATTGAAATTAGTAGTTCGGCAAATCTGCAATGAAAATCATTTTAAACCCGACACCATGGCTTCGTGTGACCCGTTATGGAATTAATGTATACGCGTATGTGTTATTTGGAAGAATGAGTCAATCACAAACGCAGCAGTTAAAAAAAATTATAATATTTACCAATGATACAATTTTTACGACAGGTATTTCGCACTCGTGTATATACTGTCTGTCTGTTCCCCGTAGACTCGAAACTACTGAACCGATCATCGTGATACTTGGCATCTGAGGGTTTTTGGGGCCGGAGATGGTTTCTATAATAGTTACAAAACGCTCCGCCTTAAGAGAGAGGGGCTCCCATACAACTTTTGTTTTTTTATTCCCACGAACCCATTATCACGTTTTATGCATTACTCGAGAACTAATCGAACAATAAAAAACAAAATTTAACAGGGAAGTATATTCAAGTACGAAAAATGTTATTTTTAGGTTTTGAGCCCTCTCACTTTCTCCAACGGGAAGAGGGGAAAAAGGAGAGAGGTTTTTAAACAATATTTTTGTATCACTCGAAAACTTATTATTCAAATTTAATAGCAAAGGGTATTTGAGAAGAATTTTTTTTCTATAATTGTATAAAGCTTCTACCCACTTTCACTGATTCGATAGGGAGAGGGAAGGGAGCTCTCATACATTTTTTCAATAACTCGATTGTCAATCTAGCAAATGGTAACAAATTGGGAAGAGTATTTAAATTCAAAATGATGAACTCTTGATGATTTGGTTGCCCTCACGGGATGGAAAGAGAAGAGTTTGTTTTGACAAATTCCAGAGCTCATCAAATAAATTTAACCAAATTTTGCAGGGGAAAGTATAAGAAACGAGAAATGATTCAATGGTTATTAAAAAACTCTTTTCACCTTCCAGTAGGAGTTAAAAGATGGGAAAATAGCTCCGTACAATTTTTTGTATTATTTGAGAACTTATCCAACAAATGGAACCCAATTTGAAAGAAAAAGTATTCGAGTACAAAAAATGTTTCTATTTTTTGAAAGAAAAAATCCTTACAGTACAGAGCCAGGAATGGGGGAGCTTTTATCGCATAGTTTTAAAAACTTTTCAAGCAATAGAAACCTTATTTTTCATGAGAGGTGTTTTTTAAAGATTCATGACTCCTCGTTTTTTCAGAGGAAAAACGGGAAAAGGAAAGTATGTAAAGCTTGAAAACTTATCAAGCAAATAGAGCCATTTGTGGAAAATCATAGCATCACATTTGATTACGAAAAATTTATGGCAGTTCGTGGAGCCTGCTCACATTGCTGGGGAGAAAAGCAAATAAAATCGAGTAGATTTCAAAACAATCATTGAAAAACATGTTATGTGAAAGCTCTCATTGTAGATAAAGATGTCGAAAATATCAAACAAATCGTAGTAGGCGACAAACACAGGAGTACGTAGAAGAAAAATATGGCCAAAACTATTTTTGAGGTTTAAAGTCAATAAAAACGTTTATTTTGACTTATCAAACATTATTTAGATGATTTAATCAATTTTTAACCATTTTCGTTATTTTTCACAATTTTCTTTTTAGAATTGTCTACCATATATATGACGTGATGGATACTCTATGCTACAAATGTATACAACAGAAAAGAAAATTCGTTTTTTTTTATTTGCTTTTAATCGTGAACAAACAATTTAAATAATTCAAACAAGAACATAAATTTTACTGAGCATCAGTTCAAAAGAAACGTAGCGTTGTGTGACTCGCTATGATTACAAAAGCTTTAAATTTCAAATATCAAATATCAAAAATATCACAATTCCGCGAATTTGCGCAATTTTTTTTCTTATGCACATAATTCTTGAAGCTATCAATTTTTATATGATCTCAAAAATTTAGCCACTTGTTGGGAGCATAAAAAAATTCAAATTCGTAAAAAAAATAACATTGAAACCACAAATAAAATATATGAATTTTCAAAGCACCGGATACTGTATCTATAAATAATCTTTGATTTTTCACCAATAATACTTTAAATTATTGTACATTTCTCCATTGAAGTTCTCCATTTCAAATTTTCTTTTTTAGTCACTTATTAAAATTTTAATCATAGATTGGGCTTAGCGCGCTGATTGGACGATTTGAAGCGAAATTCTATCTCATAAAAACGCTTAAGTTTCGACAACTGCCACAGCTTATAAACAAATCAGATGTCAAAAAAAATTACCGGTACACCCATAGAAGAGGTTGCAAAAATCCAATGCCTATTTAGCAAATCTCTGTGCCGATAATGCGCTGAAATGTGCACTGTGCCGAAGACGGTATGTTTGAAAAACCGTAACTGGCATAAGGACTCGGCTCCCAACCAAAATGATGACCACTACATTCAAGCGAAACAAGAAAAACATTTTATGGGATTTCCTTCCTATTGGATAATTCATCCCAGAAACAAGAAAATAAAAATTAAAACCCAGCGCTGTAGTGAGAATCGAACTCACATCACCAATTGTATCGTCTTGCCAGTCCGACATTCTAACCAGTGTACTATTCGAGCTTCATGCAGGACGAGGTATATTTGTCATACGCTTTCTGCCACCGATCAATCAAAAAAAAAATCGTACAACGGCGGCTTCCCGGCGTTTGGCCTCCTTTCAATGCATTCCTTTGTCTTAAGATGGAAACGGGAAAGGGAACGGGAGTGAAGGAAAGGGAAACCCATTGAATGAGAACTGTGCTTTGCTTACTGCCTGCTATTACATACACACGCTACATATACACAGCTGCTAAAGCCGGGCAGCTTGGCCGGTGTTGTTTGCCGGTAAATTGAAGGAATGTTGTTGTTGTTACTTTTGCTACATACACACGCACAGCTTAGCCGTGTTTGCCGTTGGATTGAATTAGAAGAATGTTTTTGTTGTTGCTTTTGCTACATTCACACGCACAGTGCTCGGTTCGCTGGCTGCCTGGTGTTGGCCGGTATTTATTTCCATCCTTCTTCGGCTTGTGATGCGATGGGGAGGGACGCGAAAACGTTTTTATTTTGTTTCATTCAGACATACGCAATTCGGTTGCGCTGGGAGTTTAATGCCGGTGGGCGCAAATCGAATCAGTGCCGGTCGCGTTATCTTCTTGTACCAATGATGCTATGAAATTGACTACACGCCATTGGCACAGAGGCTGAATTTTGGGTGTACATGGTGCTAAATTAGTTCAAGAATCATATGAACATTGGCATAATAGTAACAAGTGAAACTTAAATTTTGACTTTTGGCCATGTTTTCGGGCGCCGCTTTGAACAAACTAACAAACGCCCCGGGGCCATTTCCTTTCGCTTCCCATTTGTTATAACTTGCAACTGTACAAATCTAACAAACGAGCATTAACCTTCTTTTTCTTGTTTGAATCTTCGGATCATCACAGCAAAATGTTTTGAATCTTTGGCTAGGTAGAATTCGAATTCACTTTACTTTCCAAATTTTAAGAGTTTAAGGAATCACAAATATAAAACAAAACAGTATAAACAAATAAAAAATAACAAATAATGACACGAATTTGTCGAAATTGACGAAAAGTGAAGTTTATGACAATAACAATACGAACCCCGTTCGATTTTGGCAACACGCCCGTATATTTTGTGTTGCCAAAATCGAATGTTGCCAAAATCGAACGGTTTTTTTCTCAACTTTTTTTTCAGTTATGTTTACAAAATAACTTTGATTATAATCACAAGAGTGATTTTAGTCAATTTCCGACCAGTAATAGTCAACTTTTATTTTTTTCATCATGTTTTTGATGTATTTAACACTTTTCTTGTTTTGTTTATAATGTTTGTTTTCATTTGTCATATTTGCTGTTTTTGCCATTTTTCATCATTTTTCAGTTGTTTTTAGTCATTTTCAGTCTTTTGTTTGAATTTGTTTTTTAACTTTTGGAATTTTTCATCTTTTTGTCATTTTTGAGTACTTTATAAAATTTAAAAAAAAATTTGTGCTTTTATTGTTGCATTTTATCACCATTTCAGAACATAAAAACGTATTTATGGTGTTTTCTAAATTAAATTGGTCCTGTTATAACGAAAACTTAAAGGTAATGCTGTTTCTAAAAACCGCATATGTGCCAAAATCGGATGTTGCCAAAATCGAATGTTGCCAAAATCGAATGTTGCCAAAAACGAACAGGGTCTGTATATTTTTTTGTTTTTCATATATTTTTTTATATTTTTTTTAAATTTTTCTCCTTTTATTCGTTTTTTCTCTTTTTCATTTTAAGCTATTTTAGCATTTTCTTTTTTTATATACTATATTTTTTCTCTTTTTTATATATTTTTTCTCTTTTTTTATATACAGACCCCGTTCGATTTTGGCAACACGCCCGTACATTTTGTGTTGCCAAAATCGAATGTTGCCAAAATCGAACGGTCTTTTTTCTCAACTTTTTTTATCAGTATTTTTAGAAAATAACTGTTATTATTATCAAACACGTTATTTTTGGTCGATTTCCGACCATCTGTAGTCATTTTTTAATTTTTTTCATCATGTTTTTGAAGCATTTTTCACTTTTCTTGTTTTGTTTATAATGTTTGTTTTCATTTGTCATATTTGGTGTTTTTGTCGTTCTTCATCATTTTTTAGTTGTTTTTTATCATTTTCAGTCTTTTGCTTGAATTTGTTTATTAACTTTTCGAATTTTTTATCTTTTTGCCATTTTTGAGTACTTTATAATTTTTTTTAAAAAAACTTTGGTTTTTATTATTGCATTTAATCACCAGTTCAGAACATAAAAACGTATTTATGGTGTTTGTCTAAATTAAATTGGTCCTGTTATAATTAAAACTAAAAGGAAATTTTGATTCTAAAAACCGTGTTGTTGCCAAAATCGAATGTTGCCAAAATTGAATGTTGCCAAAAACGAACGGGGTCTGTATTATATGTTCAGAAATAAGTTTAAAAAAACTGAGGAAAAAACATCTCGATTTAGGCAACACAAATTGTTCGGCAGTGATTTCAACACAGGATTTTTCCGCAGTCTTCAACGTTTAAAGTAAAGCTCATGACTTCAGTATAAAAGTTTCATTCTTAAACTCCAACTTAAGTTTTCTTCTCCAACCGTGTTTGGGCTTAAACCCCAAAAGAGAAAGAGAACCAAACCCCCCTGGGGAGGAAAAGAGTCTTATCAGCGAATGGCTCCCCCACGACGACGACGAAAAGCTCTCTGTTTTGGCTGTTTGATAAGAGGACGGAACGAAGGGGGCTCGCCAGGTCGTGCGGTGCGGTCAAAAAGAAAAGCCGCAACGGCAACAACAACACCAGCCGGCTTTCTGGGGGAAAGCGTGTTGTGTTGAGCTTGTCAATTTGCTCCCCAGGTCCAGGAGAATTTTTCTCTCTCCCACCCCATTTTGGAGCGAATAGCTGATGGAGCCAGCTCGAATTTATCGAGCGCCTACTCAGTTCGAAGTTTGCCGCCGGTCTGCTCACAACCATGGCTCACTGAGATCGTTGGTTTCGCGCGTGTCTCGTTGTTTTAAGTTCGGTGTTTTGTTGTTTTATGTTTTTAAGAAGTGTGTTTTTTTTCGGTGAGTTCTTATTCTTTGAAGATCCTTTTCGTTTAGTTTGTTCAACATTCGGCGGTCATTACTGGAATGGTAAGCAATTTAGGGTTAAAGATCTTACCGATTTAGCGGACTGAGATGAAAACAGGTTTTTTTCTTGATCTTTCCGTTTCTTTTTGTAGGTTATTCTGGCCAAGCCGGTTGTTGCACAATACTTGAGGACCACGAATTCTGTGCTGGAGCGGGGAATTTCTTTTCAACGGGACAGAAGGGCCAACTAATTAGTCGTCTTTTTTGTGCATCGAAGTGGTCCCCGAATGCTTATCGGCGTTGATAACAAAGAGAGAAATCGAAGTGTCAAATTATACCGATCGAGCACGATAACGATCGTTGGTTTTGTTTACAAAGTTTAATTTGGTCATTTCCGATTAAACGTTTGTTTTGGAGCTCAGTGTTGATCGACTAAATTTCTTTTCGGAGGTGCCTACTTCGATCGCAGGTGCTGTAGTCAGTCAAGTAGAAATCACCGAAAGCTCATATGCTTTTCGATGCTTTTAATGTGAAGTGATTTAATTTTGTTTTCTTCGGCTTAACGACGAAAAATCAATGGACTACCGAAAGCTAGTGGAAGTCGGAAGCAAAAGAGAGTTTAAATGAAGGATCGCGCGAATTCGAATGCGACATGATCGCCAATGTTGTTGCAGCAGCTAATCAATGCTCGCGAAAAAGTGAAACTCCTTCGGCAATCTCGGGGATGATCTCGGAGCCGGTCGAATTTTAATCCGAACCAATTTCGTCGGTGCTCAGTGACTGAAGAAGATACTGCGGAAAGCCAGCCAACAAACAGCCACACACACGCCATCGAACAGAAACACCTGATTGAAAACATCAACAATAACAACAAGAGCAAAAACAAAGCCTGATCGCCGAAGAAATTACCACCGATAATGATCTGTCAAACTGCTGGTGCTGGACTCTTCGAGTCTGAGGCCGGGTTTGGGGCCATGTTAACCTAGTAAAAGAGATCAACGCCGGGTGCGTGATGCCGCGATCGCGAAAAGTAATTAATCAGCAATTATTGGTTGAATGGCTGACTGTGAATCGCGATCGCGAAATTATTGTGTGTTTGTGGTCCAATCATCATCATCATATTCCACATACACCACTCATGGGTCAGTGACTCGATGCCGGCTAATTTGCTAAAGAAATTAATCGGAAAAAATCCGCGCGATCAATTTCACAAAGCTGTTGCAGATATGGTTTTCATCTGAAAGTGTTGCGCAACTTGTAGATCTGGAGAAGAAAAACCCCTTTGGATGCATCACTTTCCAATCATCGGGCCTTAAAATGTTATCTAATTGATAAAATCAACCCTACTCCAAGTGCTTTTGTTTACAGTTTTTATTTAGAGTGTGTAACGCATGCCTACTGAGAGACCTTATGAATGGTTATTTTCCCTTCGCAAAATTTACATACATGTGTATGCTTTATCAATTTTGACGTGGGAGTGTTGAGGTTTGTGTAAATTAGTTTCGAAGAAGATTGTGCGTGTGTCTAGAAATTTGTTGAAGAGGTGGAGTTCCGGAAAGGGGCAAGAAGCCCTCTGACGGAGGCAGCCAACAACCAGCAGCCATGGCCTCGTACAACGAGCTCAACTTTGAGTGGTCCATGCTCAGCGGGAAGGACTGCCGGGATTGGAATAGTTCAGGTAGGTTTCACATAAACAAACTTGTTACTTAGGTACCCAGACTCAGGCCCAGGGGTCTTAACTCTGGTGCTATCACCAGCGAGGTATGCAAAGTGCTCTGCACTCTGTGGAATCTGCCCTGTAGGTTGTGGCTTTAGCAGATGCCGGTTTTAGTTGTCTTGTTTGCCATTTCCAACTAACCTACACGTTCATGATAATATTTTGCATTAGCGCAAACTTGAGCTCGTTTCCATGAAGTGATCTTTACACACATATAATGTTACGTTACATAAAAATTTTATGCGATTTAGATGTAGTCCTTCTGTTATTTATGATTTAATTTGATATTGCGCTATCTGATGACTAGAGTTAATATTTTTTTATTTACTTCGTTTTTTATGCATTTTGAGCTCCCGGATATCGAACTTTGCAATTTTTTTTATCTAAGCCAGTGTGGATAAACATCAATTAATTTTCCAAAAAAATATCAGAAAAATCGATTTTTTATTTAAATCGGTTTTACTTTCAAATTCACTGAATATCAGGAATTTTATTAATTGAGTTTGATAGAAACTTTGATTTAAATCATTAATAAAAGTCAAGTGATTTAAATCATGATTTAAATCGATTCGATAGAGAAAATCGATAATAACAACTCTAAGATATGAGAAAAGTGATTTTACAAAAATAAGAAAACGCCCAAAAAACTCACCAAAGAATTTTCAAATGCCGATCTCTGATATACGAAGGATTTGGGGAAGTCCATTGCAGTCCTGTGGTAGGCCACCTGGAATCGCTGCTTCTCCATCTTTAGCTAAAGCTCTCCCTAGGGAGATGTTAACGAAGGTATCCTCTTCAAACTACAGTCACTTAACCACTTCTACAGCTACATAAAATTCATAAAACAATTTACATTTTGAAACATTTGAAGTTCTACGAATTTCTGCTGTCAGAAAAAAAAACTTGTCAGCTTCGATCGGTCACAGCCTACCAAGTCCAAATTGAGCTTTGGACGCCTTTTTGTAAGGTTGCCAGAATTTTTTCGGTGGACAAATCCGGGAAAATGTGTAAACAAACCTGGCAAAATCCGGGCATTTGAGTTCAAAATTTCGATGAAAAATCCGGGCAATATCCTGTAAAATTAGAAACTTAGAAACAACTCAACAAAAATAAAAAATAAAATTGAAAAAAAATGTTCATCAAATTTTACCGACAGATTTAAAATCTTGTATTTAGGCTTCCAATAACCCTTTATGATTATTTTTGCCAAACTTGCTCGAAAAACTTCGTTTTGGAGGCATGAATAAGTCTGCTTCATTTAATATTGGAACAAATTCTTTTGCTCATTGTGGCGCTCCTAGTGGACGGATTTGGAAACTTTTTTCACCCACGTGTCGGGAAATTCATTACCTTTCACCATGTATTTATGTCATAACACCAAACGATAGCATTTTGTAAACAACCGCCATGGAAGCCGAACGCAGAGATCAAATTGTGCACAGTTTTCTTGAAAATCCATTGTTGTCGGCATCGAAGCTAGCTAAACAGCTTAAAATGCCCAGAAATACCGTATGGCGTGTTATCAAGCAGTACAAGGAAACATTGACGACGGCTCGGAAGCCGCATTTGAAGCGTCGGAGTGGAACTGTCGACCGGAAACTGCGTGGGAAAGTCATCAAGGCCGTCAAGAGGAATCCCAATCTTTCAGACCGCGATTTGGTCAATAAGTTCCAGGCCGCTCACAGTACGGTGCGACGAATTTGTCTCCGGGAAGGAATAAGGTCATTCCGAGCCAGCAAACAGCCAAATCGGACGCTGAAGCAGAACAATGTGGCCAGAATCCGTGCTCGAAAGCTGTACGACCAAGTGCTGACCAAGTTCGACGGATGTATTCTGATGGACGATGAGACCTACGTGAAGGCGGACTTTGGGCAAATCCCAGGTCAAAAATTTTATTTGGCGACGGCTCGGGGGGATGTACCTGCAAAATTTAAGTTCGTGTTTGCGGATAAATTCGCCCGCAAGTACATGATTTGGCAGGGGATATGCAGTTGTGGACAGAAAACCAAAGTCTTTCTCACTGACAAGACAATGACATCAGAAGTCTACAAAAAAGAGTGCCTACAGAAACGGATTCTGCCGTTTATTCGTGCCCACGACCGTCCAGTAATGTTTTGGCCGGACCTCGCAAGCTGCCATTACAGCAAAACGGTTATGGAATGGTACGCAACGAACGGGGTCAGCGTAATACCGAAGGACCTCAACCCCCCAAACTGCCCCCAGTTCCGGCCGATAGAGAAATACTGGGCAATCACGAAGCGGAGGCTTAAGGCAAAGGGAAAACTTGTTAGGAACATGACTCAAATGAAGAACTGGTGGAATCAAATCGCCAAAACGGTGGACGAAAAGGGTGTGCGCCGCCTAATGTGCCGTGTTACGGGAAAAGTACGAGAATTTCTTCGTAACAGCAATGAATAATTTTTTTAATTTTTTTTATGAAAGAGTAAAGAAAATGCTACATTTGTATGAAAAACAAATTATGAATTCGTTAATAAATGACTGAACTACACGCAATTGTTTGTGTTCCAATATTAAATGAAGCAGACTTAAAAAAATTTTTACTTCATTTTTTTTTATTTGCCAAATAAAGTGAATGAATCCGGGCAAAATTTGAGCTTTTTCTAATGAAATCCGGGCTACCGGGCCGGATCGGACTGTTCTCAAATTTTGTTTTAAATATCCGTATTTTGTACAAATAAAAAAAATCCTGGCAAACCCGGATAAAACCGGGCAATCTGGCAATCTGGCAATCTTTGGATATTAACTTGACCGTTTTCGGAAACAAGGGTAATGTTCTTCCGATAGTGAAATTGATTGCCCAGCGAGGTATTGCATGACTACTTTACAAACAATACCTCGCTACACACTATGGAAATGAATCTGTAAAATTACATCACGTATGATGTTATTTAAAAAGAAGCATCATTTATGACGGAATTTTCAGGCGTGTAGGTAATATAAAAGTGAAGTTAATTTAGCAGGGAACGTTCCTATCGAATTTTTTTCGTTTACATTTACGTAATCTGAAATTATAAAGATTTCCCATCTATAAATAAAAAAGCAATCTTTTTGTAAAGAAAATTATTTATTTGTTTTAGCAACACACAAGTTTTTGGGTTTACACATTTATTTTTGAGGTAGAAAATTCGACTGGAAATATGTTTTTTCGGGTTCTTTTTTTGACTTGCAGTCTTGTTTTTTAGCATTGTATTGATTCACGTTTCCAACGTTTCGATCCTCATTGGAACTTCTTCAAAGAGAGTTTATTTAATTGTTTCTGCTGGTCATAGTTTATGCCTTCTTACCGAAAAGATGTCGTTTTCCAGCAAACATTTCTGTAGCTATATTCTTTTGCTGTTTTGATATACGTTCCATATACATTACAAAAAGATCGTATGAAAGTTGAAAAAACAGCATTTGCCTATCAAAGTGGAGGCAATATATAAACATAAATTTCCTTTCTTTATGAGACGGCGAAAACTGCACCAATTAGGCGCTATCCGACACCTTATTCGTACCTATCGGAAGAATGCAAGAGAGTGCAAGATTTTGCTCTCATTGCCTTCAAATCGTTGCCAACGACAATATTTTCCAATTCTCTCATTGGTCAATATCACTCAATTCCCATCTCATTTTTAGTCATCTGGATGATGGAGAGAAAATGATGATGATTTTCTCACTTGAGCGGGAGCAAAATCATTTCAAAATTTTCATACATGGCGGATTTTCTATCATATCCGAATGAAACTGAATTCAGACGACATTTCATACGATCTTTTCACTACGCAGTTCGAATTGCGATTCGCAACACCATTGTAAACAACTTAAGTAATCATTTCTGATACGATTTCATGTTTCATGGGGGTTTCTTGTGAGTGTCAACTTGGCTGGTAGCTGTCTTTTGATCTGTTTCACGAATAATTAAAGTTGATTCGTGTTTTTTATACAAGACGTAAATACTCTAGTAACATAGATTAAGCCAATTGGCTTTTTTTTATTTTTAATATTGCTTTATGAAGACTTTTCCATGGCATCCAATTTTTAAAACGGTGTTATTGTAATATAAGAAATGCTTCATTTATAGTGTGTTTTAAAAGAGCCCTGAAAGTTTTGCTAAAACTTGAATAAAACACTATCTTAAGAGTGTTGTTAAAAAAGTTGCAAAAGTATTGCTATAGCTTAAATAAAATACATACATTCCTGTTTTTAAACCGCAATTCAGTCCACATCATTAATCGCTCTATTCTAAGGGTTTGAATAAAAGCACACTGTGAATAAATTATAATTTCTAATTTTAGAAAACTGTTAGCAGGCACAGACGAAAGAACACTGATGTTGATTTTTCAGAACAAAATATTGTATTTTAGCATACAAACGGAAAAGCTTAAATTTATTCATGTAAACGTTACTTAAAATTTCTGCAAAAAATCATGGCAAAGTTTTGCTCAGAAACAAATCTTTTTAGACTCCAAGGTTTGTGAAATTAAAAAATGAATTCAAATCAACCCAATATAATGTACAGTCAGGACTTCAAAAATTTGACTATTCTGGTAAAGAGAATTTTGAAAAGAACTCAATCACAAAATATAATAAGTATCTTCCATAATAAACTGGAAACACGATTTTATACTCTTGAGAAAAGATTGTAGCATTTCTTACAGTCTGTTATTTATATGTGGATACATATTGTACAAAATTATAAAAAAATAAAGGTTTTTTTAAACTCTGAATCATCAAATTATGATTAAAGAATTTCTAAGATAGTAAATCCAAAATTATTTAAAAATAAGAAAATTCAAAATTGTATATAAGATAAAAGTATTTGAAAATTATCGAAAATTTTGTAAAAATAAGTTTATTTGCAGTTTATTGGTGATTTTTCAATTACTGGATCCTGGAATATCATGTATGATCCCGTTCTATCCCGTTTTTTTTAAACAATCATGATCTCAATGAGCTCTTTTCGGAGTGACAGCATATGGTATATTAAAAATAAGAATTAAGAATACCTACAATTAAAAAAAAAGCTCAACCTTGTGTTTCAAGTAATTGAAGATTTGTCCGGATTGACCTCTGATGTGAAGAAATCGAGTATATTAAAAATATAATTGGGTAAAATTACAAGCGCCGAAGTAAAACAGGATTTGGTTACGTAGGATCCAATAATCGATCAAATAAAAAATTGATTTTGAAAATTTTGATAATTATGACAATTTTGTTCATATTTTCAATTTCGCCGTTTTGGCGTTTTTTGTCAATTTGATTAAGTTTTCAATTTTGTTATTTTTGAGAATTTAGTTATCATTGACAAATATAAAGAGTTAAAAAAACGAAAATTTAAAACAAAATAACAAAACAAAAACTGACAAAATTAGCAAAAAAAAACTGACAAAAACTCGAAAAATTCAAATCATTAACAATTTAGATAAAAAATTACTTAACATTAATCACATTGACGAAACTGACGTCAACAAAAAAACTGACGAAATTGACAACATTGACAGAATTGACCAAAATTTTAAAATTGATTACATTGACAAAATTGAAAAGAGTACAAAAAAGACTAAATTTGCACAAGGCAAAAATTGTTTGAAATAACCAAATTGACAAAATCTTACAAAAGTGACAAAATTGACCACATTGGTAGAGCTAACTAATCTTACAAACCAACAAAATTCATAAAATTGTTAAAAATGACAAAATATATATAATTGACATAAATGACAAGAGTGAATTTGGTCTTTTTTGTCACTTTTGTTAAAAATGAGAAAATTGGCATTTGTCGTTGTTATCGTTTTTTTCATTTTTAATGTTTTTACCATTTTTGTCATTTTTGTAGTTTTGGTCATTTTAGTCATATTTGTCATATTTGTCATTTTTGTAATTTTTGTCACTGTTGTCATTTTTGTCATTTTTGTCACTGTTGTCATTTTTTGTCATTTTTTTTTTAATTTTTGTCATTTTTGTCATTTTTGTTATTTTTGTAATTTTTGTCATTTTTGTCAATATCGTCATTTCTGTCATTTTTGTCATTTTTGTCATTTTTGTCATTTTTGTCATTTTTGTCATTTTTGTCATTTTTGTCATTTTTGTCATTTTTGTCATTTTTGTCATTTTTGTCATTTTTGTCATTTTTGTCATTTTTGTCATTTTTGTCATTTTTGTCATTTTTGTCATTTTTGTCATTTTTGTCATTTTTGTCATTTTTGTCATTTTTGTCATTTTTGTCATTTTTGTCATTTTTGTCATTTTTGTCATTTTTGTCGTTTTTGTCATTTTTGTCATTTTTGTCATTTTTGTCATTTTTGTCATTTTTGTCATTTTTGTCATTTTTGTCATTTTTGTCATTTTTGTCATTTTTGTCATTTTTGTCATTTTTGTCATTTTTGTCATTTTTGTCATTTTTGTCATTTTTGTCATTTTTGTCATTTTTGTCATTTTCGTCATTTTTGTCATTTTTGTCATTTTTGTCATTTTTGTAATTTTTGTCATTTTTGTCATTTTTGTCATTTTTGTCATTTTTGTCATTTTTGTCATTTTTGTCATTTTTGTCATTTTTGTCATTTTTGTTCTTTTTATAGTTTTTGTCATTTTTTTAATTTTTGTCATTTTTATAGTTTTTGTCATTTTTGTAATTTTTGTCATTTTTGTCATTTTAATCATTTTTGTCATTTTTGTTCTTTCTGTCATTTTTTTAAAATTTTTGTCATTTTTGTCATTTTTTGTTGTTTCTGTCATTTTTGTCATTTTTATCATTTTTGTCAATTTTGTTATTTTTGTCATTTTTTTTTTTGACGTTTTTTTTAATCAATTTTGTGATTTTTGTCAAATTGACTTATTTTTGTCATTTGTTAAAACTGACAAAATAAACATGATTGACATAATAAATGACAAGAGTAAATTTGGTCTTTATTGTCACATGTTATTTTTGTAGTTTTTGTCACTTTTGTTATTTTTTTAGTTTTTGTCGTTTTTATCCTTTTTGTAATTTCTGTCAATTTTGTCTTTTTGTTAATTTTTATTTTTTTTTTGCAATTTTTGTATATTTTTTCATTTTTGTTAATTTTGTCTTTTTTGTCAACTCTTGATTTTTTGTCTTTTTACAATTTTTTTAAGTTTTCGACAACTTTTTTATCAATTAGATAATTTTCGTTTAATCGATCTATTTTGCCAGTTTTTTCAGTTTTGTTAAATTTGACTATTTTTTCATTGATTTAAATTTTGTCAAATTTGTCAATTAAAGCATTTTTGTCACTCTTGGCATTTTTGTCAAGTTGTCCATTATGTCATTCTTGACATTTTTTGCCATTGTCAATTTAGTTAATTTCTTCATTTAACTTCTTGTCATTTTGGAGAATTCGAATTATTACGTCGTCTTTGACCATTTTCACAATTTAGCAAACTTGTAATTTTTGGCAAATATTTTTTTTTGTCAAATAAGTCATTTTTGTTATATTTGTAAAATCTGCCAAATTAAAAAAAAATGTCTTTGAATTTTCTAGGCTGAGAAATAATTGAACATTTGAAAATAGAGTGAAGTATCTTTGACGTACTTTTATTATGAAAAAAAAAAAATGTAAACAAAAAGGTTAAAGTTTTCAACGAAATTTTATTTTATTTTTCTATAGCTCGTTTCTCCAGAGATCTCTTAAAAAGCAAGTAGAATACATTTTGAGGTCTTGTTTTAGAGTTTCCATTTTTTTTTGAATTTCAAACATTGATAGCTGCTAAGCGCTCTACTCAAAGCTACAATGCTATATAACTCGTGTGGAGCACATCTCTCAGATTTAAGCTTTTATGTCAGATTCAAGCTTTTTTTTCTCAGATCAAAAAACACACTGATTTCCCTCTTGCCCAAATAGGCGATCGTATATCTCTTTGCCCTATCGGGCTAATCCAATACCCAAGCAACCAAAATTCCCATAAAACAGGTACAAAAGCGCCTATTCAGCCCCATCATTGATATGAAGTCCGTTCTATGCAGCTCAAAATTTAAGTTCTTATTGATACTTTCAAGTTCCAAAACAAGTCTTATGATCTTCTATTCAGCTTCCAGCGCCTTTTTTATTCAGCTTCCAAAAATTCGTAAAATGAGAAAAAAATCTACATCAGAATGGTCACTCAATTACCAAATTACTTATTGAAAAAAAAAACTTGCCCGGCTTGGGGATCGAACCCCAATCTTCGTGGTGAGAATCGAACACGCTACCACAAGACCATGCCTGGGTGTTGTTCTAACTGAAACTAAAATCCGATGTGGTTATTTGAATTTGAAAGCTCCTCAATGCACTTTTTGTGACTTAGTAAATCCAGTTTTGAGCACTTTTGTGCCCTTTATGTAACTTAGTAAATCCTGTTTTGACCACTTTTGTGCCCTTTATGTGACTTAAGTCCCATACAATGTATATATAAATCACTTTTGCAGCTTTCAAGTTCCTTAATGAGTACATATAGTTCACTCATGGGAATTGGGTAAAATAAGTCACATAAAACGTACAAATTAATCACTTTTGCAGCTTTCAAGTTCACTAATGAGAACATAAAGTTCACTTAAGAAAATTGGGCAGTTGATTCTCTTTGTCAGCCGTTATGTAACTTCCAAAGCCTTCAAATATGTGACTTTTGGTTGCTTGGGTGCCTCTTGCCTGTAAGGACTTTGTCAATTTCTTGAGTTGGGCACCACTCCAACTCATTCTCCGTTCCTCTTCCCATTCAGGGCGAACATTAACCTCTTGCCAAATAGGGCGATTAAACGCCAAAAATTTCCTAATTATCTGCCAATATGGAATCTCGGACGGCCCGTTTTCAGGGCTCCTCCAGAGATTGACAATATCGATATCTAGTTATTACAGCGATCAGTTGTGCTAGCGATTGCTTGCGCTGATGATGAGAGGTTGCCTCTTGATAATATTATGGCTCTAGAAGCCAGTGGCATATCTAGGATGCTACAGCCAGCATACACTTCGTCTTGGACGTATTCATCATTAACCCAATCCTTCCTGCTTCGCGTTTCCACTGCCGCAGATTATCTGCCGAGGTGTCGAATAACATCTTCTTGAGCCACGTTGAACATCATGCAGGATAGACCATCGGCTTGTCGAAGCCCCCAGCGAGATTCAACAACATATTGAGAGGATCAAGCTACAGTCTTATGTCACATGCCAAAGAGATTCAGCTTCACAATATTTTTAATTGACACGTTGAGACATCTTTTCCAAACTTCAGAAGGTTAAATCAGCAAGTGTGAACGTTTAATCAATGTTTCGCCCATGTTACGAAAGTTAACATTTCGATTAAACTTTAAAATTGACCCACATGCCTGAACACTCCAAAATTAACCTAATCAACTTCAGCCTTGCCATGAACACCACCCACAATTCACATATGAGTATTACCTACATTTATGTCCGATCCACTGGCATTAGTCGCACAATCAAGTCACGCGCGCCTCGAGAAGAACACCTTAATTTAGATTTTTACTATTTGCGAACCTTTATGGTTCCCGCGGCTCTCACGGGGCGGCAAAAATGTGAACGGCTCATTGGAACCTGACCAAGGGATGAAGAAGGCTCAAATTGATTCTTCCTCCTCCTTTTTCTTTGTCGGTCGTAGCACATCACACACGATATCGATCGAGGTTGACCAAAATTATAGGCTCTCAGCTCAGTTCGATCGATACAAAAAATACACACGTTCCGGCACGACTTTTGACCAACGACGAACGCCACTCTTCTAGAGGTTAGCCATTCCTTCGTTGTGTGATCTCATTTGCCTATAAGGTTTTTATTCCTTCTTCGAAAACCGCGAGAGAGTACCTTTGTTTTGTAAGGTGGCCAGGCAGGCCACGTGTTGGCCAGTCTCTTGGTTCATTTCTTTCTTAACAACCTATCATTGAATTTCGATCGGCAGCATCATCATCTCCATCCGACGATCGGCAAAAAGGAATTTCGCACACAAGTGTCCGCGGGGAAATAAGACACCCATTGATTCGGGGTCACAAGAAAGTGCCCTGATCAGGACCGCCGTCCGTGGAATTTTACCCTTTAGAATTCAGTCTTCGCGTTCATGTTTGGGGAGACTCTTTCCATGGGGTAATGAACCATCGATTATCATTTCAATCACGATTTTGTTCAGTTTGTACTTAGTAATTTTTTTATATTTCTTTTACTTTTACTACATTTGGCAATTGTGTAATTTTTGTATTTTTTCCTCTTTGTCTCCTGATTTTGTGCCGTTTTGTTCCATTTTTGTCATCTTTGTCATTGTTGTTTTTTTGTCATTTTTGTATTTTTTTTTTGTCATGTTTGTAATTTTTGTCATTTTTTGCAGTTTTTGTCCTTTATTGTAATTTTTTGTCATTTTTTGCAATTTTTGTCATTTTTGTATTTTTTTTAAAATTTTTGTCATTTTTGGAATGTGTTTGTTATTATTGTAATTTTTTAGATTTTGTAATTTTTGTCTTTTTTATCATTTTTGTTATTTTTGTCATTTTTTATGATTTTTGTCATTGTTGTCATTTTTATCATTTTTGCCATTCTTTCAATTTTTGTCATTTTTGTCATTTTTGTTATTTTTGTCATTTTTGTCATTTTCGTCATTTTTGTCATTTTTGTTATTTTTGTCATTTTTGTCATTTTTGTCATTTTTGTCATTTTTGTCATTTTTGTCATTTTTGTCATTTTTGTCATTTTTGTCATTTTTGTCATTTTTGTCATTTTGGTCATTTTTGTCATTTTTGTCATTTTTGTCATTTTTGTCATTTTTGTCATTTTTGTCATTTTTGTCATTTTTTAATTTTTGTCATTTTTGTCATTTTTGTCATTTTTGTCATTTTTGACATTTTTGTCATTTTTGTCATTTTTGCCATTTTTGTCATTTTTGTCATTTTTGTCATTTTTGTCATTTTTGTCATTTTTGTCATTTTTGTCATTTTTGTCATTTTTGTCATTTTTGTATTTTTTTTGTCATTTTTGTCATTTTTGTCATTTTTGTCATTTTTGTCATTTTTGTCATTTTTGTCATTTTTGTCATTTTTGTCATTTTTGTCATTTTTGTCATTTTTGTCATTTTTGTCATTTTTGTCATTTTTGTCATTTTTGTCATTTTTGTCATTTTTGTCATTTTTGTCATTTTTGTCATTTTTGTCATTCTTGTCATTTTTGTCATTTTTGTCATTTTTGTCATTTGTGTCACTTTTGTCATTTTTAGCATTTTTGTATTTTTTTTGTCATGTTTGTCCTTTTTTCGTTTTTGTTTCATTTTTGTCATTTTTGTCATTTTTTAATTTTTGTAATTTTTGTCATTTTTGTCATTTTTGGCATTTTTGTATTTTTTTTTGTCATTTTTGTATTTTTGTCCTTTTCTTTTTTGTTTAATTTTGGCATTTTGCAATTTTTAATTTTTGTAATTTTTGTATTTTTTGTAATTTTTGTAATTTTTGTAATTTTTGTCATTTTGATAATTTTTGTAATTTTTGTATTTTTTTTTGTTATTTTTGTGTTATTTTTGTGCCATTCTCGAACCTTTTACCCTACCCAACGCGCTCCCTTTGGCACCTTCTGTAGTACCTTGAATCGAAACAATCGTAGGGACCGGGAAGAAGAAACCGGTGTGGATGCCGGCCATGGGTAACAACTCTCCCTGAGACCGGTATCGATTTGATGGCCCCTTCGGCCGGCTCGGTGTTTCTTGTTTTATTTTTTTTTTTTTCATTATTACATCTTATGTTTGGGTCTCAAATACCGTTATGGGAGCGACGCAAAACCTTGTTTGGTTCTGGTTGCATTCCTTGTAAGACATACAGTTTTGGTTTTTGTTTCGCTGTTCCGTAGAATTATATGTAGGATTTGTTTTTAAGCTCTTTTTCATGTGTTGGTTGCCCCACTCGAAACAAAAGCTCGAAGCACTTTGACGTGACATAAGACTTGTCAGGTCAAGGTTTTTGGGGTCTTAAAAAAAATAACATAAAAGGAGAGCTTTTAATGTCTTTCATATAAATCAATTTCAAATAATCACAGTTTCTTTTACTACTAAATTTGCATAAAACAGTAGTAACAAAATTTCCACTCTAATATAAAGCAAGAATATACTTACTTATATAAAAAATACTTACTTTTTCCTGAAACTGTTTTGAGTTTTGGTTCGACAAAAATATTTGTCTGAGAAACCTCAGAGAACAGACGTACAAGCTCGAACAAAAAATCTTCAAAAAGTGTGTAAAATTTCAAATGCTGACATAAAAAAAATATGTTGAAAATTTACTTGAAATAGTCAAACAGTGCCATCTATTGCGCCTTTCAAGAGTTACAAATTATATTTTCAAGTGCCCAGTTTTCGAAATGGCGTGAATAATCGTATATGAACTCATCAATAATTAAACTAATGCCGCTTAAAAATAGACGGGTTCAATTTACTGCTGGATAAATGCAATAAGAGTTACTTTTGACTGGACAGAATTTCACTCCCTTTGTTTCATACGGTTTTTGTTTATTGACTTTTTCGGTGCGTGAAAATTATTTTTTTTAGTTACGTAACGTTTCGGGTTACTTTTCTTCACTCATAACCAGAGTAACCCGAAACGTGAGGTAAATTTAAAAAAAAATATCTCTACAAAAAAAAAAAACAAATAAAAAAACCAAAAAAAAAACAAAAACCAAAAAAACAACAAAAAACAAAAAAACAAATAGTACAGAAATACGTGAAACGATACCGCCAATGGGGATGAATAAACCAATTGGTTTAAAATCCCAAAAAAAAAAAAAAAATTAAAAAAAATTAAAAAAAGTTGTTTTACTCACCGTCAGTGAAGTCAGTGAATAAAACCATATAAAAGTACCGATGATAAACTTTTATTCATTCATTTATTCTTGCACTACTGAAGCAGTCTAAATAACTAACAGTTATACAATCAGTTTGCACTTCTTAAATGGTTCAGAGGACAAACCGACTATATCCAGTCAATTAGGAACATTATTGACGATATCAGTCTTATCCACTAGAACTGATTCTAGATCTCAAAGCAGGTTACTTTCAAGTATAACATTTGCATCCAATTGTCCAAAATTTAAAATTTCTAACTGGAAGGAAATAGCGATTAACTTTTTAGATATTTTTCCATTATGCAATCGGACGAAAATGTTACGAAACTTTAACAGCAATTTTCTTGAAACATGTCAAACAGTTCATACGCCCTATTTGGTTTTTTTTTTGATAAACCAATTTCTAAAAAAATCAGCGATAGTTACAGTTTTTTCTCAACCAGGCAAATATCGTTTGTTGCGATAATATTTCACGTTAATGCCAAATTGGCATTCATGAATTTCGAGCACAGCTAGCATCATCAGGTTTCAGATTAAATTCATCCGCATACAATTTAGCAAACCGTCATATATTTACGTCTATATTTTTCTTTGTACATACTTTAAAGTCAACGTAGTATTTTTGCATTAAAATTATATTCACATAAAAGGTTACTTCATACCAATTCTAGTTAAGATATTATATTTGCGCCGCGATGTTTCACAAAAATATGATGGGAGAACTCAACTGTATTTATCGAATAAACAAGTTGCCTATACACTCCTTTAAAATAAAAATTCTTTTCGAAAATATGAATGTTTGGAAATATCTGGATTATAAAATTGGGATTTCGAGTCCCATTTCCAACATTTGATTCATCTATATATATAAAAATGAATTTCTGTCTGTCTGTCTGTCTGTCTGTCTGTCTGTCTGTCTGTCTGTTCCCTATAGACTCGGAAATTACTGAACCGATTTGCGTGAAAATTGGCTGGTGGGGGTATTGGAGGCAGGGGAAGGTTCCTATTGTGGTTTGAGACCCCTCCCTCTCTCATGAAGGGGGGGAGGGGCCTCCCAAACAAAAGACAATTTTTAGCATAACTCGAGAACCAATCAAGCAAATGGTATAATATTTGGCATGGGATGGTATTTGGGAACGAAGAATATTTGTATGAATATTAATACCCCTCCCTCCTCTCAGTGGTGTGATAGGAAGGGGGGAGGGGGGCTACCTTACAATTTTTCATATAACTCGAGAACTAATCAAAATATTGGATCCAAAGTTGGCATGGGAAGGTATTTGGATACGAAAAATATTTCAATGTTTATTTGAGACCCCTCCCACTTTTCAGTAGAAAGGGGGGGGGTCCTCTTTCATATTTTTTACATAACTCAAAAACTTATAAAGTAAATGGAACCAAATTTGGCATGGGAAGGTATTTGGATACGAAAAATATTTCTATGATTATTTGAGACCCCTC
This sequence comes from Uranotaenia lowii, assembly GCF_029784155.1. Lineage (NCBI taxonomy): Eukaryota > Metazoa > Arthropoda > Insecta > Diptera > Culicidae > Uranotaenia > Uranotaenia lowii. The sequence goes on along the minus strand of NC_073691.1, from coordinate 34,288,394 downwards.
CCTCTTTACAGTAGGAAGATATGAAGGGAGGAGGGGCCCTCTATTTAATTTTTACATAACTCAAATACTAATAAAGCAAATGGAACCAAATTTGGCATGGACGGATATTTGGGAACGTGATATGTTCTAATGATTGTTTGAGACCCCTTCCTTCTTCCAGCGGGGAGAAAGGAAAGAGGGAGGGAAGTTCCATATAATTTTTATTGCATAACTCAAGAACTACAACAGCAAATGGAACCAAAATTGGCATGGAACGATATACGAGAAATGCTTCTTTGAATATTTGGTGTCCCTCAATCCTTCAAAAAGGTGGATGAAAAGGGGGAGAAGAGATTTTCCTTACAATTTTCAGTATAACTGGAGATCTGATCAAGCAGATTTGAGCCATATTTGGCATGTGAGGGTATTTGGATTCGAAAAATGTTTCTATTATAAATTGAAGCCCCACCCTTTTTTCAGCGGAAAGATAGAAAAAGAAAGGGGTGCTAGCATACATTTTTGCATAACTTGAGAATTAATAGAGCAAATGAAATAAAATTTGGTATCAAACATTTTTTGAGTACAAAAAATACTTTTATGAGTATTAAGTTCTCACCCCTCCATTCAATGGGGCGAATGGAAGGGGGTTAGTACTCCCTTTCAAATTTATGCATAACTCAAGAATTTACATCGCAAATAAAATCAAATTTGGCAAGGGATGGTTTTTCAATACGAGATTTTTTTTTTATGTCAAACAATTCCTTTCTTGCAGTGGGATGATACAATTGGAAATAAAGGAAGGGAAGAGGAAATCTTACATTTAACTTTTTTTTTAAATTCGTGAAATGGACAAAATTTAACATGGAAAATCTTTTTGGTATGATTCTATGATTATCTGGCAAACCATCCTCCTTTCAGTGAGTAGGTACATAGGAGGAGGGAGGTGAACCCAATACATGTTTTTAGCATAAGTTCTAATTTTATGCTAACGAAGCCAACAATGGAAACAAATATGGCATAGAAAGATACTTGGTTACGAGATATGTTGCTACGATTTTTATAGACCCTTACGCTTTACAGTGTAGAGAGGAGAAGAAAGAAGAGGGTTCCATATTAATTTTGTTGTACAGCTTAAAAAATCATCAACCAATGGAACAATATTTGATACAAGAAGATTTTTGTTCCAATGGGTATGATTATTAAAAATCACGATCTCCATTCAGCAGGGAGAAGAAAGGAGGGGGGGGGGGAGGTTTGGGCTCTCTTATCAGTTTTTTAGCATATATCTAGAACATATTAAGCAAAACCAACCAGATTTTATCAGTTGGATTGTTTGCGTACGATTTTTTGAAACCTTCCTTTTTTTAGGGCTGAGCTCAAAGAAACAGAATTGAATTATCAGATCTTTAACACAAATCAAGATATAGCGGTTGATTATGAATTATGTTATATTTTGATTTAAAATAATGCCAACAAAACAATAAAAATTTGAATAAATTCTGAAAATATCATTCGATTTTGAAAGGTGTAGCAAAGCACACCGGGTCAGCTAGTCTATATATATAAAAATGAATTTCTGTCTGTCTGTCTGTCTGTCTGTCTGTCTGTCTGTCTGTCTGTTCCCTATAGACTCGAAAACTACTGAACCGATTTGCGAGAAACTTGGCAGGTGGGGGTATTGGAGGCCGGGGAAGGTTCCTATTATGGTTTGGGACCCCTCCCCCTAACAGGAAGGGGAGGAGGGGCCTCCCAAACAATAGATAACTTTTTGCATAGCTCGAGAACCAATCAAGCAAATGGTATCAAATTTGCCATGGGGTGATAATTGGGAACGGGAAATATTTCAATGAATATTAGGTACCCCTCCCTCCTCTCAGTGGGGTGATAGAAAGGGGGGAGGGGGGCTACCTTACATTTTTTTATATAACTCGAAAACTAATCAAGATATTGGAACCAAATTAGGCATGGGAAGGTATTTTGATACGAAAAACATTTCAATGATTATTTGAGACCCCTTCCTCTCTGCAGTTGAAAGGGGGAGGGGCCTCTTTCATATTTTTTTACATTACTCAAAAACTTATAAAATAAATGGAACCAAATTTGGCATAGGAAGGCATTTGGATACGAAAAATATTTCTATGATTATTTGAGACCCCTCCCTCTTTCCAGTCGGGAATTATAAAAGGGAGAGGGGACCTCTTCTTAATTTTTTACATAACTCAAATACTAATCAAGCAAATGGAACCAAATTTGGCATGTGCGGATATTTGGGAACTTGACATGTTCTAATGATTGTTTGAGACTCCTTCCTTCTTCCAGCGGGGAGAAAGGAAAGAGGGAGGGAAGTTCCATACAATTTTTATTGCATAACTCAAGAACTACAACAGCAAATGTTATCAAATTTGGCATGGAATGATATTTGGGTACGAGAAATGCTTCTATGAATATTTGATATCCCTCACTCCTTCAAAGAAGTGGATGAAAAGGGGGAGAAGAGTTACAATTTTCAGTATAACTGGAGAACTGATCGAGCAAATTGAACCATATTTGGCATGTGAGGGCATTTGGAAACGAGAAATGTTTCTATTATAAATTGAAGCTCCACCTTTTTTCAGTGGAAAGATATAAACGGGGAAAGGTGGCTTCCAAACAATTTTTTTGCATAACTCAAGAATCAATAGAGCAAATGAAATAAAATTTGGTATCAAAAAGTATTTGAGTACAAAAAATACTTTTATGAATATTGGGTTCTCAACCCGCGGGGCGAATGGAAGAGGGATGGTATTTACTTTCAAGTTTATGCATAACTCAAGAATTTACATCGCAAATAAAACCAAATTTGGCATAAGATGGTATTTCAATACGAGAAATTTTTCTGTGTGAAACAATTCATTTCACATAGTACAGTAGGAGGATTGCATTGGGAATATAGGAAGGGAAGAGGAAAGCTTTAATTTACTTTTGTTTTACAAAATTCCGAGAAATGGACAAAACATAACATGGAAAATCATTTTTGTATGATTCTATGATTATCTGACACACCATCCTTCTTTCAGTGAGTAGGTACATAGGAGGAGGGAGGTGAGCCCAATACAACTTTGTTAGCATAAGTTCTCAATTTATGCTAACGAAGCCAATAAATGGAAACAAATATGGCATGGGGAAGTACTTGGTTATGAGATATGTTTCTACGATTGTTATAGACCCTTACGCTTTACAGTGTAGAGAGGAGAAGAAAGGAGGGGGTTCCATATAAATTTTGTTGTAAAGCTTAAAAACAATATTTGATACAAGAAGATTTTTGGGAACGAAAAAAATGGGAATGATTATTAACCCTTCGTTTCATAAAGTAACAAATTTGCAACAATTAATGTATGGAAAAAGTGAAAAATCGTATTTTATTTTAATTTTTTTCTTAATGTACACATCATTTCCGACTGTTTAAAATAATTTTTAAGGAAAATAAAAAATCATGAAATGAAGGGTTAAAGATCATGATCTCAATTCAGCAGGGGAATGGAAGGACAGGGGGGGGCGGGTGGTCTCTCTTATCAGTTTTTTAACATAAATCCAGAACATAGCAATCAAAAACAACCATATTTTATCAGTTGGATAGTTTGCGTACGATTTATTTGGAACCCTTCTTTTTTAGGGCGAAGCTTAAAGTAATAGATTAAAATTATCAGATCTATAACACAAATCAAGATTCAGAGTATAAGTTAAAGTTATTTTTTTGTAGCAATCCGAAACCCCAGCTGCAACTCTCATTTTATAGCGGATGCTTATGAATTATGTTATATTTTGATTTAAAATAATGCCAACAAAACTATAAAAATTTGAATAAATTCTGAAAATTTCATTCGATTTTGAAAGGTGTTGCAAATCACACCGGGTCAGCTAGTAAAAAAATAAAAATTCAAGGACGACTTATGTATTCAGTTTATTTTCCAATCCTCTATGAATACAATATTTTTCATTCAAACCCTGTATGAAGCACTAAATTCGTGGAGAAATCATCAAACTGGAAAACGAACTGGTCATATTTAATCTTATGTTTTTTGTAAACTTCATATTTCTCAAAAGCAACACTAAAATAATAATTTGAACAATCTTAAATTAACTGAATTTTAACCTATTTGAGTATGAGCAAACATTTTCCATTAGCATTCATAGTCTATGAATAAGTTCTTAGGGCTTGTGTGCTCGAAGATTTAAGTCGATTTTTCGTTCTATTCATTTCAATTTTTTTTAAATTTGGTTGATAGAAAACTTATTTTAAAGGGGCCACTTGTATGCTCAGATTCATCAATCTTTATGTTATTACAGATTCTATCGTATTAGAATTGTTATTCTAATTTTTTTTAACTTTTTTTTATCACCTTTATGGAGCCATGATGAAACGTTCACAGCAAAAAAAAAATGTAACGATGGACGATGTAATTTATGGAGACGATGTAGTATTAGGTATTTCCGTTGCAATAATACATCTAAACGATGTACTCAATGCGAACACGTCGTGTGATGTAATATCACAACCTTCTATGTCAGGTAGTCAATGTTTTCTCTTATTGACGTCTGAAATTGAATTCATTTCCAAAAGTTTGAATCGGATTATTGAGTTCAGAAGCACTTGTTTATCTTGTAAGTACTACCAAAATCAATTAAATAGCTAAGCAAAACTATTGCTTTGAGTTTCATTTCATTCTTTCTCATTTTTAGAGAATTGGCCCATTTGCATCAGTGGTAGAAGATTTTATTATTTGAAACACCCGGATGAAAAAGTGTATATGTTATTTGTGTATTTATTCATCTTTCCTGTGAATTTTTCTTTTACAGCTTTGGGAAATTATGTGCTCCGGCTTTCAAAAAAAAATACGGAGTGGCTTAAACCAATCGGTTTGGGAATAAAATTTAAGAAGGTAAGTGTCCAGTCCAGTCCAGTCCGTTTCTACATGAAGTCTGAACCCGAATATTCAAGCTGATTCAGCGTGTTGTCTGAGCCCGAACATGAATGTCCTCCTTCAAGATAAGGGGAATGCTGAACAGAAAATGTGGATCAAAGTTTCATAAAGTTAGACTTGAGGCTCTGTATAGGATAATTAATGTTAACAAACATTAGCTTAACATAAGTTATAATAAATTTATAATTAATTTGAAGTTTATGGCTAAGTTTATTTTAAATTGGATTTCGACAACCCTTTTCGAATTGATAAAAACCCCTAATCTGGATTCTGAATCAATAAATGTATCACAAAGTCTAAAGAAAAACACTAAAAGATAGTTTCTAGTATATTATTTTCATGCTCTGATTTGTCTATCACGTTACATTTGTGGAGTAGCTGATACATCAAAAGAATGTAATATTAGATAACATTTGCGACTCAAGTTATGTGCACGTTTTTGATGTAATATCGCAACACTTTTTTTGGTGTGTGTTACGTAGTGGATATTTTACCCCTTTTAACTCAATAGTCGCGAATGTTACTACCAGCACTTTTGCGCCATCTGCGAATGCAGATGTGCTAGCAGCCAAGATACTTTGCCCGGACTCTTACCACAGGGGGGGGGGACAATTTGTTTTCGCGCTCTACTGAGGGAAGAAGCAAACTGGCAATACCGTTGGGAATATAGGTCGGCTCTTTGAAAATCAATGCAAGCGCATTTCAATCCCAAAGATCTCAAAAGAATCAATAAAGTACAACGACTTACCAACGAATTGCCATCTACGACTTCCGGGTGTCCAAACATAGGCCGTCGGATTGCCACTTCAGTCGGACAGGGGGTTAGTTTTGAGCCACCACGACTACGTTTTTGACATCCGTCTTACAACTCAGTTCCAGGATTAGAGAGCTGGCTCATGTCTTGCCAGCTTTCAGGAAAACTTTTCCCACCGCCCTTCTTCTGAGGTTTTCCTCAAACCCAATACCCAGACAATGCAAAAAAGACGCGCGAGTAGTTTAAGCATTTTTTTTGGTGGTCGTAGTCGACCATCCCTTAGTTAGCCATTGCGCTTTAAGGACGCCCTCTCGATCTTAGGTCAAGAAGCGTCGCTTACACTGAGTAAATCTAGATATTCAAAGAGTTTCACTAAAATTACTAACGATATTGCCAATAAGCTTCGGAAGCATTTGTTGCCACGCAACATGTGTTATTTATAAGAAATAGTAAATTTCATACAATCCAATACTTTTCTCATTACGTAGGTCTCGGTTGTCGAGTGGATAGTGCGGTAAGACGGTAATCGCTGGTCCACTGATGGCACGGTATCGATTCCCATCTCGGTACTGGGTGTTAAATGTTAATTGTCCACGTCATTTATTCAGTCTGTAAAGCCTAAATCGACTATGTCGGTGTATGTCTTTACAATATTTGAAATTCTTTGGAGAATGAACTTAGAGTTTAGCAAATTATCGAGCTGAATTAATAGATAGAGCTATAAAAAGTGGTTAAAAATCCTTAATTTATTATATTACCATGATCGAAAACTAAACATCCGCTTTCCCTACACCATGGACACGCCACCACCGCAAAAGCTTTTGCCATCTTTTGTTTCATCCGGAGGAACACCGCTGATTTTGAAGAAATTTACTGCCTCAAAGCTATTTTCTGTGCCTTGGTTCGTAGTGTATTGGAACATGCCGTGATAGTCTGGACACCTTATCAGGAAGTACAAATCGAAAGGATTGAAAGGGTTCAAAAGAAGTTTTTAAGATATGCGCTTCGACGACTGTCATGGAATGATGCCGTCAGACTATCACCGTACGTAGAGCGATGCACTTTATTATCCCTCGAAACCCTTCGTTGCAGGCGGACATACATTCGAAGAATGTTTGTCTTTGACCTGTTAATGAATAACATATAACATATAGTGTTAATTGTTACTTCCGGATCTCGGTAACAATGAAAGTTCGTTTTCGGATTCCTAACGTTCCCTTTTATTTGTCCGTTCGAAGCTCTACTGGGACACGTTTTAAATTTCTACGGTATTAATTACAATTAGGTACAATAGAAAATTCTGAATTATAATTTGTTATCTTACATTCAGTGAACTTTCTACCGTTTTATTCTGCCTCGATTTCAGCCTTTCGCTTCCGCTAGTCCCTACACCTTAAAAGACCTAGGTTAGAGATAAAATCTACTTTCTCTATCGATTTCTCACCTTAGTTGGAGTTTGGTATGAGCTGGCGATTCCGAATTTAAAACACTTCGCTGCATGGTATTGTGACCTAAATCGAATGGTCGCACATTACTAATATCTAATCATTTTTCATATCTAAGTATAAGCATACCTGGGTTCAACTCTCCTGCGCAGTTTTACTTCGCACCCTTCCGTACTAATAAGTACTTGCAATTGCCTAGATAAAGATTGATTTTTGATTTAGAATTTATGCTACACAATTCCAATTTCATTCCGGGCCTACCGCGCATTTTTATTTGTTTTTTTCTTAAACATTGTTGGTTTTTCATATGGCTAATCCGTGATTTTAAAATAAAATAAAATAAGTTTCCCATAGCCTGAGAACAGAATCGAAGCAATAACTTTCTCAACTTTCTGCAATCATTTCTTTTCCTTACCGCTTGCACTCATATATAATAAGATTTGAAAGCTGAAATGGCCAGCGTTGAGCGAAATAAACCATCAATCAAATAAAGAACACCAACTTAGGGCCCATATTTACCTCGCACATCAAAAAGCCATCGGATTTGTAAGTACCTACTAAATTCAAATATACTTTAAGTTGATTTGGTTCTATTGATTCTTATCAAATTCACATCCCACTTTGGCCAAACATCAATTAAAGTCTCAAGTTTTAACTTAATTCATACGACTATACCACGTGTAACTATAACATGATAGCGATGCTTATTTTTCATATTAAACGATAACTTCTAAACTTGATTTCCATTCAGTTATGAGTATTGAAGGACAATTTGTACTCTGAGTTATAACGGGTCACGGCAACGGAGTGCTTTCGTGTGTTTATGGAAGGTGATGCTCTGGAAACAAGCTTTAAAACTGACATAAACCTGAGAGGGCGGTAGAACATAGCCATAGAAATTAAATCGAAAGGTGGATCAATGATGGTGCTTTTTCTTTAATGATAAGGTAAATGACAGTTGAAACACTTGCCCGCGTTCCGTTGGAAAACAACAGTATTGCGCAAATATCTCAATGAGCCGTTATTTCCACATTTTCACAATGCGCAAGTTAGATAAGACGGACAGTATTGTAAATGAAAGATAACTGCCAAAAATAAAAAGGCAATTCAATGGTACAATAATTAGTTGGATAAAGATGTTGACAATAGGCTCATGGTAGGTATTGATGAAATAGATAGAAGTAGAAAAAATAACTGTTCATTGTGTTATTCAGGCAGGGTAAAGGTAACAGTATTCGCATCCCCAATGCGCTTGTAAAGTGCGCAATTGCGGTTTATGAATTTGGAAGGTTTATTCTTAAATCAAGCGTTTTACAGAAATTAGAGGCCATTAGATCAGAATGCTTTTCAGACAATTTTCTGTCAACAATAAATTCTTTCTTGTTTCAACACTTTTTGGCAGATTTGTTAGGTTTAAAATTCAAATAATGAAGTAGAAGCTAGATGGTATAATTTTGAAAAACAATTTTGAAAAAGTAGTTTAGAAATTTTTTGTAGAGAAATGAATCCAACTTAGATTAAATTTCAGGGACTAGATAAGAGAAAATCGATGTTGAAAAACATGCGAAAAAAAAATTCGCCTTGTCTCCCGGTAGGACTTGAACCCACATCTTGCGCCTCTCCGGGGCCCATGTATTAACATTCTACTACAGGAGACCAACCTAGCGTATGAATATTATACTGGTTGAGTGTCGATGTCTATCGGAATGAAGGGAATAGTTCTCCCTGTAGTAGATATAACACAAAAAAAAGTAAAAGTAAAACGAGCAATCAAATTGTCAACAGTGAGTGACTTTAGATGGCAGTGATGGCAGAAAAACAGTAGTTGAAAATAACGGAGCCAAGGTTCTTAGAAACACAAGGTTCTCCGACATTCACAGTGAAGAGGCGAAAAGTGCGCGGAACACTCAATGAATAAAAATATTCGCTAGGCTGTCCTGTGGTTTATTGAATGGTAATAGTTTTATTAGAATAATGCAAAATCTATTATCAAGTTATTCTAAAGAGAGCTAGAACATAATATGCCACGGCAATCAAAATGTATGTCTCTATCAATGTTTAATTTTTTGTAAACTTTAACTTATTTTACATCTTGTACTGAAATTTATGTGGAAAACAGATTAGAAAATTCAATCACTTTTTTTTATATAGAAAGAAAAATGTTTGTAAGTAAGTTTGAAAATAACAAATCGTGAGAAATCAGCATGAAGGTGAAAAAAAAAACAAATAATATATTAATGATTCAGCTCATTATTAGAGTGGAGGAGGAAGCGAATGTAGTAGATATATCCAGATGATTAGTATTCATGTTGGTTGACCATTCAATTTACTTAGTTTTTATTAGAACAACTGTTAGATAAGTCCTTGATAATGTCTTTGTAAAATGCTCCGGTTTATCGGTTCAGATGTCAATACTTTACTATGTTATTTTGAACAGTGCTGAAATGAGTCAAGTTAAAACTATATATGATTATGCCAGTTTAAGAGTGTTTACTGAGAGACGAGTCATGAGTTCTTGAGTGACCAAGAGTGAACTTAAATTTGAGATCTGTTGATAAGCATGTTGTGGTTGTCATTCTAGATTCGAATTTCAAAGCGAAAGGTAATATCAAATTTTGAAAGATTTCGTAGTGATTTGGAAATGTTTAAAAAAGGTTTTTAGGATAAAGTGAAATTGAGAAAAAGTGTGTTGAACTGAAGAACGGTTACTACACTCCCATGTGATCATAATCATTTTTCTTGGTCAATTTCTATTCCCATCATTTCATCTTACGGTAGTTGGCGAATCTTTTTTCGCATGTTTTTCAACATCGATTTTCTCTTATCTAGTCCCTGAAATTTCATCTAAGTTGGATTCATTTCTCTACAAAAAGTTTCGCTGACTGAATGTTTGAGTCAAGACCCATCTCTGGATCGCAGTTTAAAAAGTAGTTTAGAAATTTAGTTTATTTCAACCGAAACAGATTGAGGAAAGTTGCTCTGAGAAGTTGTTCAGAGTTAACGATGAGGTTTTAGAAGAACATCATTGTCTTTAGCGGTATGGTTCTGTTTGGTATTTTAATCAATTGATTGTATGGATACCATCAATTATAAATCAATGGTATCCAAGTTATTGATATAATTACAGTGCAGCCGCGCATTTAATCTGAATTTCTAAATAATCAAACATTGAGAAACATCTCCAGTAACGCAATCTTTGTTATTTTTGAATAAAAACTATTAAATTTCAATGTTATTGAATCGAGTAAGGTAAGGAGACAGATGGGGATAAATAAACGACCGTAAGATTGTTAACCCTTCTTACAATGATATCGAGCTACCATACTGTTACTGCTCGGTTGAATTAGAGGTTGGGTAACTCGAAGGTCAAATAGGACACAATTGGCCCAGTCCATAGAGCACTATCTTAAAGCTTCCTACAATTGGTGCTTCTGAACTCTAAAGTTCTGTTGCCGCTATTCTACTCTAAGCTATTCTACTCTCATGTAAATTTTGCTCTTCTGTCCCCCGATCAGTTTATTTTTCTGGGCCGACCAGGTAGCTCATAAACCCATACCAAAAAAAAAAAATATGAGCACTGGAGGAAAATTATTATTTCGGACTTTCTAGCCAATTTTAATTTGTTAATTTTGCTGAGTGTAAGCAAAACAGATTCTTTTGAATTTTTTCAAAACAAGTTTTTGAATGGCAAGCTCTTATTTTTAGAAAAATTTGTAAGAAAGTTCAATATGGAAAAATTTTCGTACATCCACCTCGATTTTCATACCAATATTTAGAATTAAGTTATCGAAATTCTGAGGATTTTTCATTCCGGGCAATCGTTTTCGGGGATATGGAGTACAACCCGGGCTCTAGTATTATTAATCTGCATCTGTGGATTCATTTATAATTTTGTTCATATCGGCTGGGAATAAGCCAGAATTGGACGTTTTTTTTAACGGGGAGTGTCAAATTGATATCCTAGAGCGCCAAAACGATTTCATTTAATATTCTAGTACGGATAAGAGTCAAAAAGATTTAAAAAGAGCTTGAAAGATTTTTCAGGGCAGAAATAATTGCAAAATTAGGTAAGTGAATTATCAGCTGATAGTTTGAGTTAATATTAAACGAAATCTGAAGTGGGAAATCAATCAAAAAAGATGGAATTTTTTTTTTAATCTTAAATTTAGACCAGATAAGAAATAAAAGATCGAAAATTATTTGGCATCATAAATTTAAAGTTGATTTTTTCCATTTGACACCTTTTTGGCTTTAAACGCCTAATACAATTGGGAAATTTATCTGTTGAAAAACGCAGGTTTCAGTGGTGGAATAGAGTTATCTTTATTGTTTGTTTGTTTTATTTTAGAGGCTTGCTGGGTAGATTCGCCTCTGTTTAGTTATCTTTATTCAGTTTCGTCAGTGAGGTTATTAGAATACAACCATATTAATTAGCGATAGCTAATTGTCACTTCCACATCTTATATTCCCTAACCGGGAAAGTACTCATTTCTTAATGAGTACTTTGATATTCTTACCCAGAATATCTGGCAACACTGTTGTGTTACCATGAACCCAATTTGAGTTGTTTGGCTTCACAGTGTGATGATGTAAACATTTGTACCGTGTTTACCATCATCAGCTGTCATCATCAATCATCACCGCTATTGTTTCAATTGCGAATTGACTCAAAGCATGCGGAACCAAAACAAACTGTTTTGGTTTCGCCGACGGAGCGGCAGATTTCCTCTGCCGAAACTGTAAGTATCAACATTATCTATGTCCAAAATAATTTGAAATAAATCAAATAAAAATAAGTTCTTTTGTCAACATTGCAAGCATTTCTCAAAGGTTGTCAACATTTATTATGCAACCCGCAAACAATCCGAATAAAACTAATTAAAATTTTCCGGGAACAATTTGTATCACAAGAAGTTCAGCATGTTTTTCTTCCTTGATAGCAGCATAAAAATGCACACGCACCGCACGGTCAATGACTCATTCAGGCAAGCCCATTGAGGTCGAAAGCACAGGTTAAGAAGAAGATGAAGACAGCAACAGGAGTCACTCGCATCTGCTGCCATAAACAAAAGCTTAATCATCGCAAGTCTTCGTGGACCCAGCCAGACCCGGACCGATTAGCATAATCGTGAAGAGGCTTAAGAATGAATCATATGAAAAATAAAGAAGCAATCAGTCTGTTTTATACTTAACCACGCACACTTTATGACTTCTCGAGAGTGATTTAACGCCAAAGCTGGTAAGTTCGAAGCAGGAAAAAGGTAGAGAAGCACTAATTTGCCAAGAATTTCTCAAGTTCTTACTGGATGTATTTTTTGTTGAACCTCGGAAACCAACGACGAGAGATCTGTCTGCGTCATTTGCGGTTGCGTTGATGGATGTTCTTGTTGTCGAGTTGATTTGAGTCTTGAGCAATTGCAGCGTACTTTCGATTGAGGAAGTAACTCTGAATGAGAAACGTGTCTTATAACTTTGTAGGTTTCCTATAAAAATCATGTTAGTGCTTCAAGGAAATGGTCCCTTCGACAAGTCAATGATCAATGAAGAAAACCATTTACTTGATAATTAAAAAAAAATTACGAAAATGTATAAGTGTGAAAATATGAATATTTTACAACACGTCCGTGGTTGGAATCCCTTCGTTTCTAAACAACGATTCATGCTTCTTATGGATAAAAAAAAACACACTTAACCTTCGACACTTTTCTTCTCCTTTCGTCTTAAAAACTGAGCCTCCGTGAAATATTCGAAAGCACGTGCCGCGCATCACCTGGTGAAGCTTCAGCCGTTTAATGTTTCAGCAGTTTATCCCAGCAGGGCTCGTAATTGGATCTAATTTATCAAAATATAAGCCACAAATGGCCGAACGTGATGCTGTTTTTCTCCCCTTAAATGGCTTAGCAGGAGAAGAAATAAAGTACATACATTTCAGCCCAGAGAAGGCACTTTGCCAACTGACTGACGCCACCTGCTGAGTAGTAAAATCGAGGGTGTAAAAACAGCCCGAAAACAATTTCGAGTCGTGGCACTTGATCTTGACCGTCACCTGAGATGCTGAAACAGACTTTTTTCTCCTAAATTTTTGTGCGCATCTGCAACACCTAAAACGCTCCCCAGAGTATTGCACACAAGGGGGCATTGCAGGATTAAAATTTATCTACGGTTTTACTAAGCTGTCCGGGAATTTGACAAGTTTCTGGCTCCATCGGCAAAGCCCGATTGGACTAGCCTAGCCAGTTTGAGTCGTGTGTGGTTGGGTCATCACAATTGGTTAATAAATTGTTACATGGGTGAAGACGACTTTCGCCATTTTATCCTCTTCTCAAGGAATGACATGTTTAAATAATCATACTTTTGGCACCAATGTAAAGTTTTTCTCTAGCGATTGTACTGAGTTCATGGCGTGAGAACACATGCACAACGAAAGAGTAATCAACTGAATAGAAAAGTGTAAAAATATTTCGTTAAGTTTGAAAAATACTATGGCAAAAGTAAACAAAACATAAAAAAGGGCTCGTGTAGCTCACTTGGAAATAGCAGAACCTTTTTGAGAAATCTCTAGTTTACCGAACTTTTATCATGAAAAATTTATAAAATTTTGACAATTATTCCGTTTTGTTTACACAAAAGAACAGCATGTTTCTTGCCCATCTTTTAATAACAGTTGAAAAAAAAAAAAAAAAAAATTAGCGGCTCATACCTTCGAGGACCTTCAATAAATTCTTGTAGTCTTTATTTTTGCTTCATTAGTTTTTTTATGGACGCATCCTGAAAACCTAGGAAAAAATTCCTCTAATAAAACCTTCAGTGTTAATTTAACACTCCTCGCTTAAAACCACTATATCTCTCTTGTTTCTCAAGCGAACCTTACAAAATTTATTGTTCTGGAAATCTCGTAATGTGACTCAAATATGTTTTTCAGACATCATTCACCTACAGTACTTTAGTTTTTCGTTATTCAAAGTTTTAGAAAAAAAAATCCGAAAAACATGCTTCGGAAAAATTGTAGATCCGCTCCGGAATGCTAAAAAAATTCATTTAGTGTCCAAAAAAGCTGAAGTTAGAAGCTGTACGTTGCACATAAAGATATATTTTTTTTAATTATTTATTAAAAGATCATGACAACAAAAAATATAAAAAGTGGTGTGCAAACCGTAGTTTTGGAAAAGGATTTAAAATTTGACTTAATTTGGCACATTTTCGCATCTTTAGATTTTCAAAATCCGAAACATAGGAATGAAATCGCCTTTCCGGTGAGTATAAATTCATTGCGGAAATCTTGCGTTAATGTACTTAAAATTCGGTGCAAAGTTTAATTGAGGTGAAAGAAAATCGGAGAAATTGTATATTGACAAAAAGTTCGAAAAGGAGATACCTTTGAAAATTCGTCAAAAGTTCTGTGTTTCGTATTTTGCAAATCTAAAGAAGCGCCAAATTTCGTCAACTTTCCAATTCCCTTTTCTAAATTAATCTTTAATTTTTCGAGCATTCCATAGCTGATCAAAACTGAAGCAGCTCAATATTGTGTTTAAAAAATATTTGGGTTATATTGCGAGGTTTCCAAAACTATTTACTTTGTAAAAATCAATTCGGAAACAAGAGAGATATATGGGCTTTAGTCAAGAATGTCAGATTGACACTCCAGGGATTGTAACGGGTAAAAATTTCTGGGACGGATGAGGGTTAAATACTTTGCACTACGGAGAAATGTGTTTGTGTTTGCTTAATTGTTCCGGAGAAGACGGCTTAAAAGACCAGATTATGATTCTCCAAAAGAGATGAACCAGTGAAAACTGAAAACTTCTATTATAGAAATATTTCAAAAAGAATATGATTCACCAGAGAACGAATTGGATCTTTTCTGTAATGCTACTGATGGGAACTTCTCGAGATTTTGATGAAAACTGCCACCTTAAACCCTCCCTATGAGGAGGGTCCCAAAATACCAAGCGAAGTGTTTTTCTCTAAACTCAAAGTTTCAAAATCTTAATGAAATTTTGATGAACCATTAAATGATTCAAGAGCAACAATCTCGACTCAAAACTAAAGCCAAAACCTCAAAATTTTTTTCCAGGTCCACAATTGGAGTGAAGTTTTACAAAAACATTCTCACTTGTTGATTGAAATTTAGTGCCGAATATCCCAAATAAGATTGCCCAGATGTTGCTTGATTTTGTTTACTTTATTTACAAAATCTTACAAAAATTTGATTCTATTCATTAGAATTATGTATTTTGCGTCCCATTTTTTTAGCAAATTTCATCAGAATCAACATGAACGAATTTTGGGAAACTTAAAACGTGATTTCAAGTTAACTGACGTGTTTTAAAAAAAATTTTCAAGTGCATACTTTACAATTTTTATTGAACAACTCGGATATTGACGAACATTGGAGAAAATAAACCGAAATCGCACGGATATTGGCTGAAAGATATCCGGTAAGCATAGTTGGAATAATTCCGGAATTTGTCTGTGTCGATGTCTGTGTTCAGATTTCGCATCCTTTATTCAGTGTTTTACTCTTGAAATCCAGTTTGGATCATCATTGGAAATACATACCTGATTTGAATCTTGTATTTGAATTTCAAACCTCAACTACCTAGATGCATTTTCTATATTTGAAACTCATCAAGTTTGAATGTGAAAAGAAAAAAATTACAGCAATTACAATATTAATTATTTTATTCTTTTGCAGAACTGGGACCTAAGAAAGTTTCATAATGGTGATCCAGAATTGAAAAATCTGAATCAGTTTCATCATTCGCAATATTCATTTAGATTTGCAAATTGCATTTCTGATATTTAACTGAAAAATGAATACTGTATGTATTGCCGAAAATTAAGAAGTCAATTAAAAAAAATCCTGTTGACGGTTCTGATACAATTTTCGCTTTTTGGTTTATAATTAAAAGAAATTATCATCTGGAGCATAGATTAAAAAATTGGTTTCAGATTCGAAATTCAGTTTTTGAATTGGGGTTCGAAAGGCAGGATTCAGATCTGGAATTGAAATTCAAAACAGATTCAGATTCAGCTCGAAGTTAAGTTTAATAATCAAAAATGTGAGAACGATCCATGAGTGAATTTCATTAGGGATTCGAACTGCAGGAAATTGCAGTTTCATAGTTTTAACACTAGTATTAATCCTGGATTCGAAATTTATATCTAATTATCAAACAAAGTTAATTTGAAAAAAAAAACAGAAAAAAACCACGAAAATAAAATAAAATTTAGATTCATTCTGAAGATTTCATCCTTTGAAAAATCTTCAACAAAAATGTTCAGCAGGAAATTTCTATTAGAGAATTTATGAATTGTTACAACACCCATTAGCTGGCTTGGATCAGTTTTGATCCTTTGGAAAAAGGAAATCCGGATCCTGACCGGCCATATTCTCTCGTTATGTTGGGTGATACTGATAAGACTGTGAAAATCTTGAAATGGTATTGTTTCCCATTTTTTAATTCGGGTAAATAAGAAAATTTCATCTTCCATACCTGAGATGTAGCATCGAGCAGGTACATTTCAAAAAGATTCAAACCAATGAGGATTTACTATTCTTCAATAGAATGCACAATTTTAATTGTTTTTTTTTAATTTCTTTTGCAGGTATGTGCAGCAATGATGTTATTTTTATATTTGTAATACTGTACGACTTGATAGAAGTTTGGAGCTTCGAAAGTAAGTAATAATTAATAGAAATTGTTTTTTTTTTTTCAGAATTTCAACTTATTTTCATCTTTTTTATTGATGATTTTATGATTTCAAATTTAAAAGATTTTTTTTTTCGTATTATAGCGGTCTCAGTTTTTTTTTTAAATATTTCGATGTTTATATTGTTTTGGACTTCTTTTTAAAACCATAAGTACAAACGTGCGTTCATGAAGTGCAATGAACTTTTCAACTTATAAAGAATGAGCACAAATTTTGTCAAATCATGATTTTTCGTCAAAAATCGAGTCACGATTATTCTGTGTTTTGGCCAAAGTAAAGACAATGACTCAAATTTCATAAATTTAATCAACCCTTGCCCATCTCCATCGGAAAGCAAAAACAAATATCAAAAAATGGTTTACCAATTCTTTTGAAACGAAAATACTACCAACGTACCAGATACAAAAGTAGAGAGAAGAAAAACTTAGTTCGCACGTTCATCAGTGATGCGTTCGATTCTCATCGCCTACGCTCTGATACCGCAAGGTAGTCTCAGTTTTTTTTCGTTTTGCGTGCTATTTCGTCAGCTCAATGGCGATACGCGTACCTCACTAGGTATAAGATATCTTAAGATATCTTACGATCGCTTGACGAAACGCAGCCAAGCATCTCATTCATCATCAGAAGTCGATAGACGACCGGCGGACTCAGGTATTTGTCGAAATCTAGACTCAATAGCAGCTTTGCTGCTATTATTGCTTCAATTCTTTTCAAGCCCTTTCTCGGATTTTGCAAGTCATGAGTGCAAATGGGAATGGTCGCAATCGTTTTGCAGTTTTTTTTTGTTTCAACCATACTCTTATTTCTGAGATTATTCTTGTTCTTTAATAAAAAAAAGTCGACTGATTAAGTCGACTTAAAAATATGCGGAAATTAAACGCCACCAACATCCAAAAAATGTCTCGTACACCTTTCCAATTATCAAAAAGCGAGGCGAGAAAGTGTACGTACACCCATCATCGGCCAATTAAAAACGGAGCTCCGAACAGAGGCTGTGATTTCCCTTGGACGAACGTCAAGGCTTCAGTCGAAATTCGATCACAAAAAATAGCCCGATACCGATTTTCCCTTTCCAAATCAAGTCACGGAACGACGGAGAAAACGGATTTTGGTGAGTTTTACACATGTCTGGAGTACTTTTTTTTTTGAGTGAGTAACTCTACTTCTGTTTTAGAGATGATTTTGATTGGAGTTGTCTTATCGGAAACAAGACGATTGTGGAACACTCTCGCTTTCAGTAATCTGTTTCTAACTGTTGTTATATTTTTTCTTATTTTAATATTGTGTTTTTAACTTACTTTCAGGATTTTTTAATAAAGCATTTTTCATATATTTTTCACAAAATTTACAAAAAAGAGACAAACGAATTTTTACATTTCTTTATTCTACTGCTAAAACCTACAATGGCTTAACACATTAACTCTCCGAAGCCGTTCGGCGCATATGAAGTTCGGGTAAATATGACCTGAAGCGCAGACTCAAAGCATCCTTATCATCTTCCAATATACTGAAGAACTGAGATAATTTTGAGACCAAATATGTTCTATGAAAATGATAGTCAAATTAACAAAAAAAAACAAAAACAGAGTTTGGAAAATTGGTTCATTGAGCAACAAGATACAGCGAAGCAAAAACAAAATTCGATGTCATAGTTTCAAGTAAATTTGTTCCGAGATAGAAGTTAAATAGAAAGTCATGTTCATCGGACCTCAACATATTTGAACATCGTTGGATAGATGGACAATTACAATAATCAAAGCAGCACTAAAATACTGCAAAGCTGTCAGAAATTATAAGTCATTTAAAAATAAAATTGATTTTTGGGTCTTTTTTTATTCGGAATCAACTATAGACAACCTGGTAAAACAAATTCACTTCATCTAGAATAAATTACCTAAACAATAAATCTAATACCATCAAAATCGAATAACATTTGCGGCCACGAGAATAACAACAAACTACAAGAATATTTTTTCCGAAGCGGATATTTTCCAAACAGCTTTGGAAGGACCGCGAAGAAATCTAAGCCGAGCAAAACCGAAATTCGGCACTTCTCATCTCAAAAATTACTGGACCAAATTCTACACACTAAGTATCTCTTAGTATTTTGAATTTGTGCATTGTTTTGTCTATTAAATTTATAGTATTTAAGCTATGCTTCTATATGAATCACACAATCGCGACGAGCAAAAAAAATATGAAAATTCTCGTATTTGGTAGACAATCTTTTAACTTAACAACAGATGGCTTTCAATTTTTATCAGTTTTGTATGGGAGAGTGGAGAATCATGGGCCACTTTTTTTTCATTGCTCCATAACTTTTTTATTATGAATGATAAAAACTTTTCCAACGTATCATTAGGCAATTTTTTGAAATTTTAAATAAGCTTTTTTACCCAAGTTCTGACTGATTTAAAAAAAAATGCAATATATTTTTGGATTTTGAAAAATGGTAGAGATTCGTGGGCCACTAAATTCAAATTGACCAAATAATACGTAAAGTTTATGAGCTGACCCAAAACTGGGATTTCATAATTTATTCAGTTATTCCTAAGAAATTTCAGGTGAAGAAAAAAAAAGATAGTTGTTTTGATTGAATAGATTATAAAAACAGGTCTCGAGTTTAAAGGCAAAAATCCTTATTAAGAATGAACAAAATATTTTTCATAACTCTTTTTTTGGCATAAGAATTCTTTACAGATAAGAAAACGCATTTTAAGTTCTGAGTGTGTATAAAAACATAAAAATATAGGGTTTCTGGGCTAAATTGTTTAATAATAGAATGTGAGAGAATAAGTTTGTTATTTCCATTAAACAATTGTTTTTCAATTTTTTATGTTGAAAAATTGTCTTAAATTTTTTTTGCAAGTTTGAATCTAGTCATTTTTCAAACGTCTGGGTTTTATTTTTTTTGTGGTAAAAAATAACGTGATATTTTTGTCATATTTTTGAAATATGATTAATTTTTAATTACACGAATTTATTATATCGAAAACTTTAATAAATATTATTCGAATAAAATGGATTTTTTGGACTTTTGTTGTTGACAAAATTTTTTCTTGAATTATGCATATATAACTTACAGTAAAAATATAAAAAGGTTCCATATTTTTATTCATGTTTGAGTGATTTTACATTAAAAGTTGGTTATTTATTTTGAATCAGAACTTAAAAATATAGTTGCCTATTTTCTAAAGATGTTTTAAAAAACAAATACGAGATGTAAAGGTTTCATTTTTAAGAAAACTTTTTGTATCTACTTTAGTTAATAAGTAATTAGCTTTATTTCAAACACAAACTAAACCAGATTTATTTTCTATGCTTGAAAATTCGATTAAAATTTAAGATTTAAGTATGAAACTTTGTTATTTTATAAAACCAATTAAATATATAACCAGCTGTATTTTTACTTGAAGATATGATACAAGCTCTTTCACCAACTTAAAATTATGATTTATTATTCATTTCTTAATGAGTATCTAGTGAAAATTAAAAAAAAAAGAATTTAAATCTTGATTATTCAAACCTAAAAATCTTCAAATTGATTCCAAACTTTATTTTATACTTGGGATTTTTTTTGGTTGTAATTGAATACAAAATTTTAATTTCGAATCCTGAATCAAAATTATGAAACCACGAACTCCTGACTCCTGCTGTTTGAATCCTTAATAAAGTTCTCACTTTGATATTGATATTTTATCTTGATTTCAAAAGCGTACTTAAAGCTGAATCTGAATCTCAGTTTTAAATTTTTATTCTGAAACTTAGGTTCAAAATCAAATCTGAGTTCCGAATTTGAAAGCGATTTTAGAATCTAAGCTCCAGTTAATTATTCCTACATATTAAGCCTGGAACAAATATCAATTCCTTTTAATGTCACCCCTCCCCCCACCCTCTTTGAAATTTCCAAAAAACCTGATGGGGGGATTAAATAAAGTTTGAAGTATTCTATTTAAATTTCGAATAAAAATTCAAATACCCAAAAGATTACAAGACCAAAAAACAAATTTATTATTTCACCTTTTGAATTCTTGATTTTATCGATATTTCGATAAAAAAAAAACTTTCACGGTGTTCCAACTGGGGATTTTTTTTAAATTATCTGACAATTTGCGCCGGGGGTCTTCAGATTTTCCCCAAAATTGAAAATTTTGTTCATTTTTGTGACTTAAAAACACATGTATTTTTTCAGATTTCTAACATTTTTATTTTTTGAGTTAGTGTCACTGAACTGACGTTCGATACCGAAAACGTTATTGAACGCACCCAATCTCAATTGACAGTTCTACAATGAGAAGATGAGTTCACACGTACGTGAGAAGTGAATTTGGCTAATTAAGCGGGAAAGGGAATGAAGATAAACAAAAACAAAACACAAGAAGTAAATCGCGCTTAGTGCAAAGGTTGCATCAGCGAAGCTCCTTATTTGTATCTAATCTTTGAGCTCAGGGCTAAATAGTGTTAAAGTTCTTACTTAAACTAGTGGCACGGAGGTGGAAAAGGTGAAATCGCTCGAGTGCAGGTAGGCGTACGTATAATGTTTAAGTGGTTTGAATAACTCGTAACTTCTGAATCTAGGCTATACGGAAACACTACAGAAGTACGTAGTTCCCAAACTATCACGTCATCCGAGAGCTTTGTCGAGTATAGGTGAGAAATTAATTGAGAAATAGCTGAATTCAAATTTAACCTAGCATAATAAATATTAAAGGTGGCTAACGGAGGCAAATAGCTGAAATTCAGACAGAAGGCAACCATATAGGAAAAAGCTACTAAACGTAAGCAAAACAAACAAACCTTATAGTTTTCCTATTACAATTTATTGTTTTTGTAGAATTTTAAAACGTGTCCATCAACTTCGTACGAATAAAGGAGCGTTTACGAAATTGGAAATAAATTTTTCCTTGTTACTGAAGAACCAACAAATTCAATAGTTAGCTTCGGTTAGTTTTTTGTCAATAAAAAATAACCATTTTTCAAAGCTACATATCTCTGTTATTTTTCAACGGAAATTATAAAATAGCACATCAAAATGCATTGAAATTTTATCAGCTTTCCAAATAAAATAGTTGAAAAAAAGATAAATAAAGACCTTCAACATGAAAAGTTGTAAATAAACATTAAATGGCGTCTTAAAGTACCGTCTGCACAACCGAATATTTTGCAAAAAATACCATTGAATAGCTCAATTTATGATGCAAACTTTCATCTGAAGACACCAAAGTGGGCCATCAACTCCTTGAAGAGTTATGAAAGAAATAATGACGATGAATCTCTTTTTTTTGCGACGAAAACAATCAATGGTCGAACAACTGCATTCACATATGGAGGTAGAGCGCACTTCTTACAACATGGAAACAAAAGAACTTACCAAAGCAGGTAAAAAAACACTACTTTTTCGTGCTTTGTAGAGTGTTTGCAGCATAACTGACTTTAAATTTTCACTTAAATTCTTAGTACCGTATTGTTAATGTGATATAACAAATAATGGGGATGTTGTTTTTACAACCTGGTCATTAGCTATAAAACTTATTAACTTTTCGATCAAGGATCATTGTGAAGCATAATCAATGCCAATAGTAAAAGGTTCAGTCCCTGTGTTTGATCACAAAAATGTGATTAAAAAATGAAATATAGACGTGCTGGACATAGTTTTTATATCGGGACCTAAGCACTGGACACCAAAATCCTTTCCCATTGATCAAAAACAAAGAGTGTGGCACAAATGTAGAAATAATCGAAGAGCTCAGTACAGCCCAGGCTGTAAAAACATCATTTCCATTGGAGGTAATATGACATTTAAAATATGATACTTTTACCGAATTCGTTTTGATTATAATTTGAATGGCATGTGCGGCGGAATGAAAACTAGAGAGAATTTTATTTTAAAGAAATTGGAAAGAAAGGTGGATAGACAGGCATTAGTGCGCCAATAGAAGAAAGCTTGATTGGTGGTGAAATTTTAGGCTAGAGGGCATGTTGATGAAATGCTCCCATGAATTGCTCCCGCCTTTGCTCTACACTAGCTAGCTTTTCATCAACATGCCGAAGTTTCTAGGTTGTCATAATCAATCGTAAGACCTGAAATTTTCGAAATTGGGTAAGGTCAAGAGCACTATTTTTATTCATTATGGGACTGTTTTTCTCACCAAGCTACTTTCTAAGACTTAAATTTTATCATTTTTGAACTTGTAAATGCAATTTTCAGAAAAAGAAACATACTTTTCGAAAAATATCGTAAATTTCACATTGTAAGTTGAATCTTTTTACGATTTTTGATTGCATCCGATAGTTTTTCGCTCAAGAAGTCATTCCTAAGGAAGTCAGACCTGGGGCGGGATTATGGAACTCGAAACAATCGAGTTTCGTTCGTTTCGACCAACTTTGGCATTACCGATCTCGATTCGAATGGAACATTTCGAGATCATCTACTACCCGATTTACTCGAAATCTAGTACGTGAAAATTTAGAACTCGAACGAGATTCGTAATACTGATGCTAATTCGATTCGAGTTCAACTCGAAACGGGTAACTCGAATCGAATAGGATTCATAATTCCACCCCTGCCTTCGAAAACTCGTGTGCATCATTCGACATCAAGTGAGTTGATTTTTTTTAAATGATTCAAAGCAATAAATCAAAGACTATTTCGCGCGAAAGAAGCATTGAAAAGTAACCAAATCCGTGGTATTTCACGTATGGAACTGTTATTCGGGTATATTTCATATAGGACAGCCACAAATTGATATTTTTTTCGAAATTTGTAGAACAAAACCTCTTTTTTTAGTGTTTTATTTTGAATCCCTATGTTGACCTAAAATGACGAAAATTCATATGGGACTGTTATGCGAGTAGAAGCAGTCTACAAAGCACAAAAAAAGTGTTTTTTACCTGCTTTGACAAGTTCTTTTGTTTCCATGTTGTTAGAAGTGCGCGCTACCTCCATATGTGAGTGCATTTGTTCGACCATTGTTTGTTTTCGTCGCAAAAAAAGAGATTCATCGTCATTATTTCTTTCATAACTCTTTAAGGAGTTGATGGCCCACTTTGGTGTCTTCAGATAAAAGTTTGCATCATAAATTGAGCTATTCAATGGTATTTTTTGCAAAATATTCGGTGGTGCAGACGGTACTTTTAGACGCAATTTGAAGTTTATTTACAACTGTTCATGTTGAAGGTCTTTATTTATCTTTTTTTCAACTATTTTATTTGGAAAGCTGATAAAATTTCAATGCATTTTGATGTGCTATTTTATAATTTCCGTTGAAAAATAACAGAGTTATGTAGCTTTGAAAAATGGTTATTTTTTATTGACAAAAAACTAACCGAAGCTAACTCAAAAAATAAAAATGTTAGAAATCTGAAAAAATACATGTGTTTTTAAGTCACAAAAATGATCCAAATTTTCAATTTTGGGGAAAATCTGAAGACCCCCGGCGCAAATTGTCAGATAATAAAAAAAAAATCCCCAACTCTAAATGACCAAAGAAGGATATGAAATTTGTTCCGGCCTAATAATTAACCAAAAAGCGTCATTTGAACTCCAAATTTCTGGATTTAAATCTAAATTCTTTCTTCAGTTATTTAAAAAATTAAACTTGTTCATTTAAACGAAAAATGCATTTTTTGACACTGTTTCAATTCTGGATCATCATTATGAAACTTTCTTAAGTTCCGATAAGTGTTAAATATAAAAATTCTAATTCCATTTTTTTTAAATTGTTTATAATATCAAGTGTTTTCCTTCATATTCCAAAATGGTAAGTTTCTAACTAATATGGAAAATGCAACTCGATTAAGTTTAAAATGCAAAACCAAGTATCGAATCACGATTTTGTGTCAATGATAATAAACTAAAATCTCAAGAATAATAAACTGGAAAATCCGATCACAGACATCGAATTTTAATGTAAATAAGCAGCTCTTAAACCACAAAATTTAGAGTAATTCTAACCTAAAATTGTTGGTTTTTTTTTGACGAGACGGGCCGTGCAAATTCGGGAGATTTTGCAAATTATCCGCCAAAATAAAAATTATCCCATTAAAACTATGAAGAAAAATACTGGAAAAAATGTTTTTTTCCTAAAAACTTCTCAGTCAATTTCAAATCATATTTTAAGTTTCCAAAATTCGTTAGTGATAAGGTTTATTAAATTGCCTCAAGAAGTTTGTAAGCAAAATATATAATTCGAATGGCTCAATTTAAAGTTCTGTTTGCTTTTGCAAAAAAGTCAAACAATTAGCGCAAAATCTGGGAAATCTGAAAAGCTAATTTTAATTTTTATTGAAATTTTATTTTAGGGACTTAGATTCTATCAACAAGTGTCGAAATTTTCGAAAAATTGATTCGAAAATTGTTAACCTGGAATATGTTTTAGAGGTTTTTATTTTAGTACTGTTTCGAGATTGTAACTCTTGAATCATTTTTGTCGTTCATCTAAATTTGATTTAAAATTTGAGATTTTGTATTAAGAAAAGAGCATTTCGCTTTACATTCTTGTACCCTCATGGTGGGGAGGGTAACCCTTAAACCACCCCCCCCCCTCCGTTTCTACGGCCATGCAGATACCTTTCAATATTCATCACAGAAACGTTCCAAGAATTCTTTTTTCTGGTTCTGTTTAACGTTTACATTTTAATTTAAAAACTCAAATGCACCATTTGGGATAGTTAAAATAGATTCAGTTTTGGGTATACAATCGAAATTCTGAAGCAGATTAAGATTCTGAATCGGATTAGTGATCAATAACCAAACCCAAATTTCAAATTCATATTTGTTCTGTCATCAAAATAAAAGATATTAAATAATTAAACCTTTCTTTGAATTTTAGATTCACAATAACGTATTGTTTTAGAGATCTATTATCTGGCTGCAAAAATTTCTTGTCATGATTGGATGTTTTTTCGATTTAAGGTTTGGTTTGGTTTGGAAGATTATCAAAACTTAGGATATTTAGAATTCAATTACAATTCTTAGAAACAAAAATAATCGATTTATTGAAGTGTAATTTTATGAATAGTTGTTATTGAGTCCAACATGCTACAAAATAAAAAAAGCAGAAACCTCAACATAAACCAACAACTTGAAGTTTTTTTTATTCAAAATTGAACATCTGAGTTCCAAGCTCACCAAATAAGTTAAAACTTTTATAGTTCTTAATTGAGTATTTTATCCAAGATTTTTTGTTAAAAATTTATATCCTAATTTAAATTTTTATTTTTTTTTCGTTTTATGTTAATAGTTACTTCACAAATTGTTTTATTACAATTCTAAAAAATAAAATTTGAAAAGTATGCGTCACGAATTTTTAAGATCAATTCAATTTATGAACCCCTAAGTCACAAAAAAGCAAATACGACAGTTTCGAATTTCCAGCTGAACCTTTCGAAGAATTTTTTTTTTCAAAGCAATAAAATGTAGCCCTCATTTTGAATCTTGCGAAATTTATCAATTATCAAAGCCTCATAAAGATTGTGTTGTTTTTTCAATGTGATTTTGCTTTTTTTCACCAAACATTGTTTATTGAGAGAAGGAGGATGATTGTGATTGAGTAATACCAAAATATTGTTAGAAATGTTTACATTTTTGGCATATATTTCCGTTTTTCTCTCATTAAAAATGTGTTCAAACATACTGTGAATTTTTTTTTAAATAATCAAGAGGCATTTGTACAATAATAACAGCTAAGTTTGTCAAAACCGCCTTACCAACTTAATTTGTGAAGTTCTTTTTTTTCACATAATTTTGATATAAATTCGAAGTTTTTATATTTTTTTTTTACTGTTTTTACCAATTTTTAAGTGACACCTGACTCGAAACGACTACATCCGTAATCCACTTTTATCGATCGATCAAGCAGTTTCATCTTCCAACTGTCCAAAAAGGTGAAAACCTACTCGTTTAATTGCTGTTTAAATTTGAAATTCAATTATGGCAGCAGTCATCAAACAAAAGCAAAACAAAATAATAAAAAATCACCGAGCAGTTTCTTTACGATCCGCCAAAACGATGGGCCGGAACTTTCTTACACTTCTAGTGGCAGGCGCTCCGCGAAATTGAAAAATCTTTGACACCTTCCCAGTTGAGATTTTTTCTCCAAATGCCCTCCGGAGGATTGGGGGACATCCCGCTGACATTATTTCTAGTTCAATAGAGATAATCACCTTCCGACCTGAATTCCGGCCAGGTACAGTCCGGTTTTGCTCCCGCGGCGTTGCTTTTTGTGTGTGCATAATAAAAAAAAAAGTTCAACCACCATTCAAGAAGAAAGAAAAAAAAAGTTCCAAGAAACGAGAAATTGAGAGCGATCCATCAAATGGACCCCGAATGGCCCTACGATGATCATTCATTTCGCTTGCCTGCTGTGTGGTGCCATTTGACATTGACACGGTATGAGAAGAGTAGGGCTAGCCTAGATCATAGTTGGACCTGCTGCTTCAACTGTCATAAAGATGTCTTATGGTTTACCACAGCCTACTTTTAGTGGGTCGCTTATAAGTATTTCTTGGCACATGAAGGCGTGCCATTGAGTGAATCAGTCGCGAGGGGGGGTTCGTCGCTTCTGATTTCATTGATATCGCAGCAGCTCTCTGGGTGTCATTTTACACTTAAAGATGAATCACCTCATTTCCAATTATTTTTCATGCACTTTGACGATGGATTTCTAAAGGTTGCTCAAGATAGGTTTCGTTTGGGGAAATTTGAGAGCTACTTCTTTGGAAAGGTTCAGGATATGGTTCCTTGTCAATTAATCGAATTTCATAACTGAAGAATTCGAATAAAACAACTACCTATCATAGGTTTCCTTAGTTTTTTCCATCGTTTTTATGACATTGGCAAAAAAAATAGGTGAAAAAAGCCGGTAGTCACCCCTAATAGAAAAGTCGATAAGGGTCTAACACTTACTTTGTAGGCTCATGGTATAGCCCTCAGCTAATTTTTCGAGTTTCGTCTTCATGTTTTCCCCATCGACTCGAAGCCGACATCCATCAGGAAGGTGGAGTAAATGGTGAGTGAGAGTGAAACATTTCTCAAAAAGCTGCAGCCAAGTACCCATTCGATACCGTACCATTTCTGCCTATGGGTACCTCACTTAATGAAACTTTCCTGTAGAAAAAATTGTACCGCCTAATCAAACAACGATAAACCGAAGAAGGGTGTGGGAGTGGAAGAGACTTCCTTCTGAGTTATCGCAACACTTTGCTTAACGCTCAAAACACAGTGGAATTTCATTCCGTCAGCTTGGCTCAACTTTTTTTTTGCTGTTTGCTCGTTCTGTTTTACTTATGGTGGGTGGGTTGGATTTACTTTATCGAACCATGTATCGAGTTGTCTTGTTGTTTGATTTAATCGGCCACACCGTCAGCCGCCATCCATTGAGCACAATTAAATTGTAAAAAGGTTGGCCCATTTTTTTCGGTTGACTTCTCATAAAAGCATAATCGAGTTCGGATAAGCAATTTAGGTAGGAAACCTTCGGCGTGGAACCTTGGGCCGCTCACAATAAATTTTCCCTGGTGAGCGGTTAATTTCCCGGGAAGATGGCTTTTTCGATTATGATGAGAAAGTTAACTTAAAGAATTATTGGATTGTATATTTTCGAGATAACAACTACTAATGTTCTAAAAAGAACAAATGGATTTCCAATGTTTTTTTAAAAGTCAATTACAACGGAAGCGTTTTAAGAATGTGAATTGTCTAGACAAATTGATTGATCTTCATTAGCCGCAAGGGAAAAGCCTTCCTCTTCTCGAATATCTCAACTACGAACTGATGATTGACTTGACGCAATCAACTATGAATGAAATGGATTCAATTGTAATGGTATAATTGATTCAGCTGTAAATATGATAGATTCAACTACAATTGTATGATTGATTTTAGGCATTCAAATATAAATATAACAGATTCAACTATAGACTCCTGGTTGAACTCTCACGTTCAACTATATGTAAATATGATAGATTCAATTGTAATGGTATAATTGATTCAACAGTAAATATGATTAATTCAATAACAATTGTATGATTGATTTTAGGTATTCAACTATAAATATGGTAAATTCAACTAGTTTTTTGTGTTTGATTGTGTGATACTTGAATACTATAGTGCTCATCCGAGTTCATCAGTAAAAAAATCGTACATGTGAGACCAGTGCGAGTTCCCTAAAGCAAATGATAGATTGATGTCATGACATGATGTCAGTGAATTTTCCCCCCCACAAGGTCAATCTTCGCTGGGTTCAAAGCACCGACTTCTAGAGACGTCTTCCGGGACCGATAAGTAAAGACGCACAATTTGCTGGGTAACCATGCATCAAGCTGCAAAAAAAACAACAGCGGATATCGTAGCGGATAAAACGAACTAGATTCAAAATACAGAAAAACTAATTTAAAAATAAATCGTAGCCAAAGAATAACTCTGAAAAAAAACATCATAATTAAGATATGATGAGATATGATAGCTTTCAATATAAATCTAATATATAAAGATGAGTTGGACTATATATGTTTGTTTGTTTGTATGCACCTTATACAAATCCACACCGCTGAACCGATCAGCCTGAAAATTGGTACAGAGATGTAGTTGAACCAGGGTAAGGTTTTAGTAATAGTTATGAGCCCCTCCTACCTAAGAAAAGGGACCCTCCCATACAACTTTCGGTTTTATTCACACGAACCAAAAGTCATGGCACACATTTTGCTAACAGATTTTCGTTTCCTTTGGCGACCATTCAGAGTTCACGTGTACTGGACAGCAAATCAAAGCTTGCTGATCTTTGAAAATTTGAAAGGGGGAATTTTAGCGGGTATTTTTATTCCTTCTTCTGTTCTAAGCACGTGGTACTGGTAGGAGATATTTGAATGCTTTAATGAGCCTACATTTTGAATTGAAAAATACAACTAGCCTGTTAGAAATATATTGAATAGAATTGTAGTGATTTTCAAAGTGCTCCCTACCGCTGCTGGGGTGCTTTGAGAGTCTACATAAATATACAGTGAACTGAACAGTGAATTGACTTCTTCTGCTGAATGAAACGATTTTCATAAATTCCAGCTTTTATGAACCAACTATTGCCGAATTTTTAGAATCTCTCATAGAGAAAAAAAAAAAGATTCAGAGTTATAAGTTGAAGGCCTCGATTTCAACGCTTTAAAAGCCGTCGGGGAATTTTAACGGGGGATTTGGAAATTTATCGTGTATAATCTGGAAAAACTTTTGGTTCCGTTGGAAACAAATCCATTACATTAAACTTTTATTAATTAAATCAGAGGTTTTCAGTTTTATGCAGTTCTATTTCTTTTGCCAATTTATAACTTTTGAGGCAATTTGATCAATTCTACCATCTAATTTAGATAAAACTTATAGTAGAACCGTTTAGTACTGCGAATTTAACCAAATGAACTTTAAAATTGATCACACTTCACAAGCATTAATGGGATGAATGTCCAAGAATGGGAACATTGAAATGTAACTGACATATAAAATTAGAATGGTTACTTCGGTTCAGAGGTGGTTTGTTTTCAAAAACTTCAAAAAACTAAATGTGGAACTTTCACATTTAAGACCAAGTACTCATAAAACAGTGTGAAATTAAAAAGCGAAAAAAGTACACAAATAGTTTAAAACATGCAATGTGAGTCTTCAACATGGTTTAATCAGATTCGGATGTTTGTTTAGAAATTTCAAAGTAGATAAAGGTCTAATGTACCATTGTACAGGAAGATCATCCGTCTTGAAAAGTGGAATGATATCCAAAAGAGATTTTTATTAGAGGCAGGATGGGAAAGATATCAAAAAAATTTGATCATTTGAAGATAACAAATAAAAGTCCAAATCTTTTCAAGCTTCCTAAAAAATGGTGGATGAAAAAAATGTTTATCGTGATGAATAAGCTTTCCAGGAAATTATTTTGTGTGCCTTTTAATTTAAAGCTCATACCTTTAAGTTTTTCTTTGAGGGTCTACAAAAACATACAGTGGACTGAACAGTAAACAATGAATTGACTTTTTAAGCTAAACAACTACTTAGACTGAGGGTTTAAAAACTTATGAACCGATTTTCATAAATTCCAGCTTTTAAGGGCCATCCATTTTCATATTTTTGCGATTAGAGAATAGAGAAGGGATAGAGAAAGAAAAATTTAGATTTAGATTCATCCTTTTGGATAGCCTTCGAGGAATTCAAACGGGGGTTTATAAAATTGATTAGGAAACTAAATCTAAAGGTTTTGAGTTTTATACAATTCAATTCCATTAGTCAATTTCTAACTTTTGAGTCATTTTTGGTCATCAATGTGACTTGACAACATTGATAATTTTTGACAATAATTAATGGGATTGTGTCCAACAATGGAAACGTTGAAATATAACTCAAATTAAATCTATTTCGTAACATTATAATGGGAACTTCGGTTCAGAGATAGTTTGTTTTCGATAGCTTCAAAAAACTATTAGTGGAACTTTCAACATTTAAGAACAAATAAGCAGTGTGATTCTCAAAAGCACATATACAATTGAAAAAATGCAAAGTGAATTTTAACTATGGTTCAACATGATTTGAAAGTTTTTTTTTAGTTTTAAGTAAATAAAACTTGAATATAACATTGTACAGGGAGATCATCAAACTTGAAAAGTGGGATGATCTCCAAAAAAAGATTTTCATTAAATGGGGGATGTGAAAGTTAAAAAACAGTTTAATCAGCTGAACATGTCAGGTAAATGCTATTAAAGCATCTTTAGAAATGGTGGGTGAAAAAAATGTTTATTATGATAGGATGAACAAGCATTCAAGAGAAATAGTTTTAAATTTCTTTAAACACAAACCTCATAACTATAAGTTTTTCAAAACTTTGAACACGAGTAAAACAATAAATAATCTCAATCAAAACCTAAAAAAGAACAAAACAAAACTTACAAAGCTAACATGACCTAAAATTGGCAAAATTTCTTACATCTAATGATGAATACAAAGCTGCCAAAATTTCGAAAACTCCAACGACTCATTTTTATTTTATGCGAACCTGAGCAAGGCCGGGTAAAATCAGCTAGTATTTAATAAAACAGTATTTCAATCATAGATAAACAATTGAATTTATCGTTTTTATTATTAAATCAATCATATCATCATAGTTGAATCAACTTTATTTACAATCAAATCAATCATATTATAAAAGTTGAATCTACTATAATTATTGTTGAATCTATGACATCAATAGTACATTTTAGTTGAATTAATTATATTTATAATTGAATGCAAAAATCAATTCTACTAACCATAGTTGAATGTATTATATGTATTGTTGAATGTACGAAATGAAAAAAATTGTCTATTATTTGCATTGTTGAAATTTTGATAGTTATAATTGGTCGAGAATCAAGCAGATATATGATTGAATATAAGTGGATTATTGTTGGAAATACCATACTTTCTAAGGTGTAAGGTTGCAAGAATTTTTCAAGCACATACCCGAGCCGGACAAATCTGGGCAATTTTATATGAAAACCAGGTAATATCTTGGTATTTGATTCCCAAATTGACGACCATAATCCTGGGCAAGTTTTGTTAAAACCCAGAAATAACTCAACAAAAATCAAGAGGAAAAAAAATTTAAAAAAATTGTGAACAAAACTTAAAACAATTTTTTTTCATCAAAACTTATCGTAAATCTTTTTTTATGCTTCCAAAAAACCTTTCATGATTATAATTAAAAAAGAAACTCAAAAATTTTCGTTTTGAAGGCGTAAATAAAAAAATACGTCACAATTTATTTTTTGGTTGATTTGCTCAAAAAAGTGAATAATTCCAGTAGAGATGTACCGAATATTCGGCGCCAAATACCACCACAAAACCGTCAAATCGAACATTTGGCGCACCGAATAGTTGAGCTAATTATTCGGCCGAATATATAAAATTTATATAAAAACAGACTTCTCAATGTTTTCAACTTATGTTGGAAAACATTTATCAAACAGCCAAAAGTATAGTTGGAAAACTTCCAAAATCATCAAAAACTTATGGTTTCAGTTAAACATTTCAGATGTTTACGTGAATTTTTACTGTAGATAGCTTTACACTTTGATTATATCGTTTATTCCAAATTTTCTTGACATATCCAGGCTTGCCCATAAACCAAATAAAGTATTCGAGAAAAGTTAAATCTAACCGGGAAGGTCATATACTTTTTTTTAACTTTTCGGTTTTTTTCAGGTTTATTCAGATATTTTTTTCAAAATAAAAAAAATTCAATTATCTCTTTGAAATTTTTTAAATTTTCTGTGACAAAACGATTTTAAATTTATTCGTTAGACACGATTTGAACACTGCTGTTGTAATTCGATGAAAACTTTAAATTTCAAGTTATTTTATTTCTTTTTCCTTCGGTATGTTTGAGAAGAATGCCTTGAATAATGTTCAGATTTTCCCTATTTTAACAAGTTTTTCAAAAAATTGTTCAGAGCCGGCCGTGCAAAACTAAGACATTCATCTTATTAGATATAAAAAAAACAATTTCAAATAGGTATTCAAATCCTGTATTGACTTGTTTTGTCCCAGATTTCACTGGAATCCAATCTGTTTTATGATAAACGTCCTAGAAGCGACAAGTCATCTGATGTCCTTTAAAAAATATGAGGGTCATTAAGATGGCAGAAATAGAAAATTTCTTTTAGAAATAGCAGTAGAAATAGAACTAACTCTATCGAAAACTCAACAGAATATTCAACCGAATATTTGGCTGAATATTCGTTTGGCCGAATAGTTGAAAAGGTCAGTAATCGGTCGTTCGTCGAATACCACTATTCGGTACGTCTCTAAAATCCAGAACAAATCCAGACATTTTTCAATGAAATCCGGGTAGACCCGGATAAAACCAGACAATCTGGAAACCTTACTTATGGGTATGGGAGAATTGTTTTCCGAATTTCGTTTATTCAAACTAGATTTAATTTATAACTAACCCATCGGAGACCACATGAGGATATGGAACTAAGATGAATTTATTTTATGTGAAAGAAAGGCATTGTACACATACTTTTGTGACATTTGCTTGTAGAGTGACAAATAATGTTGAGATTCAACAAAGTTTTATTAGAGCACCCAGATGTGCAGAACTTGTACAGACTGTTCCGGAATATATAAAAACACATCTTAAATAAAAGAATCATTGATTTTTTTATGAAAACATTTTCTTTTCAAACATACTGCTAAATAGTGTTTTCTTTCAATTTATAATTCATTGAGTATTAGTTTTTGTAGGGTAGGCGAGTTCTTCTACTTTTCTCTTGACACTACTCATCAGCTTCTAAAAAGTCCTCTCTCCGATGATTTTTTACCACTACAGGCCAATTTTGTGACCTTCTCAGCAACATGAAATCGTATCAGAAATGATAACTTTAGTCGTATACAATGGTGTTGCGAATCTAAATTTCAACTGCATAGTAAAAAGATCGCATAAAATGTCGTCTGAAGTCAGTTTAAATCGGTTATGACAGACAGTCCGTCATGCTTGTAAATCATAGTAATGTTCTCTCTGCAACCAGCAGTGCTTCCAGATGGCTAAAAATCAGATAGAAATTGACCAATGAGAGAACTGGAAAATATTATCGCTGGCAACAATTTGAAGGCCCATTTTGCTGTTTTTTCAAGTATCATACGATCATTCCATAGTGTATATGGGACTTATATCTAAACAGCATAAATAAAATAGCTACAAACATGTTTGCTGGGTTGTTGAATTCATACCACTTCAATACATCCTTAGAATAGTGGCACGAAGTGAGATCAGCCCAAAAGATTGTAGGATTGTTATGTTCTTTGATTAAGGGTAACCTTTTTTGTTAAGGGGGGGGGGGGGGGGGGGGGGGTAGGGTCTAACATTTTCAAAAAATCGATTTTTTTTATTTTTTTATTTTCTTATTGTAAAACATTTCAAGAATGTTGTGTCAAATTTTCAAGTCAATTGAAGCAAAACTGTAGAAGTTATAGGCCTTTATCTCCTCCTATCTAATACTGCAAGAAAGCAAGAGCAGAAACTTCAAACGCGTTTTTCTCGAAAGCACATTTTTAAAGTCCGTGGACATCGTCATTTGAAAACTACTTATCCGATTCTTTTCAAATTTGGAACATATTTTCTATATATAAAATACCAGACCCCAACGTTTTTATTTTTTGATTTTTTTTATTTTGGGGAGATTTCAAAGATAAAAAATGGTGGATTTTTAAGTGAAAAATCGTAGTTTTTACTTCAAACAGCCACAAAAATTTCATCAAAATATTTTTAAGTTAAATAAAAACGTTGGGGTCCAGAAAAACATCTATTAAAAATATTTTGCTCTGATTTTTTGAATTCAGATGATTCTGTGCTGAGATACAGTGTCCACCGCAAATCCTGTTTTCTAAAAGGCATCCTCGAAAATGCTCCGTCACCGGCTCATTTTTCAATATTTTTCTACGAAAAAATTACTAAATGTTCTTTTAACAATGCTTTGTATAATGCAAAAAATTTGAATACATTTGTTTGAACGATAGCTCCAGAGAAAAATCGTGAAAATGGAGTTTTTTTTATACCCGTTAGACCCTACCCCCCCCCCCCCCCCCTTAACATTCTTCCACGTAAATTTTGCCGTTCATTGTATCTGTGGTTATAAATGGAAGAGCCATTTTAACGCATTCACATGTAAATAGCTTGCCACACTAAGGCCTTCTTTCTAAATTTTTCTGTGTAAATGGCTTCCACTGATGCACGAACATTCTTTCTCTTCATTGAGGTATAAAATTTTATTCCAGGCAGAGATTCAAGTTTAACGTAGGTTTCGTCATCCATGATAATACTAACCGATTTATTGGTCAGAAGTTTGTCCTAGAGTTTCCGAGCCCTCGGTTTCACGGATTCAGCCTGTTTGGTATTCCTTTTTGATTGCTTCTGCTTCCGTTGGGTCTGAAGTCCAATTATTTTTTGACGTAGAATTACGTCTTACGGCAACACTATAGGGGGGCAAATTGAAATTCGCGAACGGATCTTGCGTCACGAAAAACGCCTCTTTCAGAGACATCTTTCTTAAAAGACATAACAAGCCCGCTCAACGTGGATTGGCTATTCGAAAATGAAAAAAAAACTTGGACGCCCCGCCCCTTCATGAGTTTTGCTTTTTCCAGCCAACGAAAGTTATAAAACAAGGGGTTGCCGGACGGTTTGTTTCATTTGTTAAGAGAAATTCAAAGTAGTCACATGGGCAGCAGCAGAGATGGCCAACAGCAGCGGAAACAAGTAGTGAAAGTTGACACCACTCACTCACACACACACACACACACACACACACACACACACACACACACACACACACACACACACACACACACACACACACACACACACACACACACACACACACACACACACACACACACACACACACACACACACACACACACACACACACACACACACACACACACACACACACACACACACACACACACACACACACACACACACACACACACACACACACAGCTCCCATCAACACACCATGCAACACACACCTCCCATCACAAAAAAAAAACACCTCCCATATTCACCACCCGCCAGCCGCCGCCTATTTTCCACATCACCCACCGTAATTCCCATCCTTACCCTTCGCTCACCACCCACCCATTGCAAACCACCAACCCATTGCACTCCACCACCCACCCTTCCTCTCCACCCATCGCACAACACCAGCGGCGCAGTGTGCACCCTTGGCTTATTTTACAGCATTGCTTCAAAGATAGAATGCTGAAAAGCTTGTTGACCGAGAAGAATACATGGCGAGCAAGCCGAGCCGAAGCAACAACGAAAACCACCCGAGAAAAAACCACTCGCGTCGAACAAAAACTGCATGAGGAAAAAGTTGATAAAAGACGTGACGGCAAGATTAGCAAGCTCATTCTGTTGTTGGACCTTTTCCCGAGTGCACGAAACCGACCAATTTGCGTCCGACCCTCTTCGTTGCTGCTGTTTTTCTGATACTGTCCCTGCCGCTCCAACCCTGTCAAGGCTTGGCTCTTGCTAGTAACTAGCGATATTCCAGTAAAGGCAGAAACACAATACAGCGTCGGTCGTCGCGTCACGTCAGCGGTCAACGCTGTCGATAAGTACTAAAACGCGGACGCGACGCACACGACGATTTTTGTATCAATGAATTGTGATGCAAAAATCGTCGGGTGCGTCGCGTCCGCGTTTTAGTACTTATCGACAGCGTTGACTGCTGACGTGACGCGA
Organism: Uranotaenia lowii; assembly: GCF_029784155.1. Classification (NCBI taxonomy): domain Eukaryota; kingdom Metazoa; phylum Arthropoda; class Insecta; order Diptera; family Culicidae; genus Uranotaenia; species Uranotaenia lowii. The sequence goes on along the minus strand of NC_073691.1, from coordinate 34,251,280 downwards.
CGACCGACGCTGTATTGTGTTTCTGCCTTAACTGTTGCTGCTGCGGCTGGCCTGGCAGCGGCGCTTAATATTGCTGCTGTTGTCCGGTCTATACCAGCCCGGATTTTTTAAGCAAATCCGAAAATTCTGTTGTTGCATGGGGCGGCTAATAGTAGTATAGTATTTCGCATGCAGATTGAGACACAAACAGTCTTTTTCAGGCCTACTACGCAGATGAAGAAAAAAAGATTAACATGTTTCTATATTGTCGTATTTGCTTCGTAATTCTACGTTAATCTGGTGGTCGTGTTATATACACAACCTCTTCAACTTTTTAACACGCATAACGGTAGTCGTTGAGGTACCTCGTTTCTTAGTCACATCCCATTTTTAATAATCCTTGATTTCTTGTCCATTGTAGGGTCAGCAGAGCCAGGTTTACTACCGCGTCACGGGGAATTTCCCGATTGAATGACCACTCAAATTGCACCATTTGTGCACCATCCGTTTTGATTGCTCGGGAGTAGGGGAAAGGTTTCCTAAATGGGCCTATCGGGTTAAATGACCCTACGGCTGTTTGATGAAATGGCTGACTAGACAGCTTATCTGACCAATGCATTTTGAGGGTGATACGCTTAGAACATAAGGCAAGAAAGAATTTTATGAATTTACAAACTCAAAAAAATTTAAAAAATCATACAAGGTTTTGATACATTTTGATGTAATATTTCGACTTTTAAAAATTATACGTAAAGAAGCTTAAAACAAAAACTAGGATGGTTTTAGTTTCTTACTCAAATAAACTTTAGAAATTAAACATATTTCAGCTTTTGTGGAGGTTTAATTATGATTATATAGTGGAATAATAGAGTGTTTTTGTATGCCCCCATCATGTTTGTAAAATGCCTCCATCCTAAAATAACAGGTTAAATAGAAAAAATAAATGATTTTTATCATTGAACCTTCAAATCTAAGCTCTGAATAACATCTTAAGAAAGAATTGAAGATCTAAAAACAGATTTGATAAAGTTTTTCTCATGGATGAACTGCCCCCATAGTATGGCAACCCTAACTTTTGTTTTATTCCATAAAATTATAATATACATAGATTTTTATGAAACTTCAGCTTTGTCGTAGGGAAATTATTACTTTCTAGCAGTTTCAATGAAATGATAAGGAAATATTCCATGAAAAACAGAAATTTTGTTCAAAACATAAATAGGCGCATTTAGCCCGCACGATTTGAGGTTCGGCATTTTAGACAACACTTATAATAAAATTATTTTCTTGAAAATAAAAACAAATTTTAACATAAAAATTACTCCTATGTATAGAAAACAGATGCCTGCACACGTGTTTATAGTTTTTGTACACATATTCGATGTGATATTTGATTAAATCAGTGTTCTGCTTAATAGGCGCATATAGCCCGCTCCTCCCCTAAGGCCACGCATTATCTGGTTTCTTCGCGACTAAACGACGAAAAATGAAAACGCTTACTTTACTTGGATGTAAACAACAGTACACAGCCAAAATTTGGGTAAACGCTAAACGATTTTTGAAGTGTCGGTTATTTTGGGTTGACAGAAATCAGACCTTTTATCGATGACAGACAAAGCCATACCCGAATTCAGAAAGCCAAATACTTTCGAGATCAATTTTTATAACAAAGGAACTAAAAATGCGCTTCCTTATTTATAAATGTAGCCCATTATTTTTCAATTGAATCCGCTGAAAAAGCTCTGATATATTGAAAGGTATTTACTTATCTAAGTTTATTGCATATCGGCAAATTATAATTCTTATTAGAGAGCAATGAAGACAGAAATGAAAATTGGTAGGTGGAAAGGTCAAGGTGACAGGTGCTTTGTGTTTTGTTCTTGAGAGTAATTTGGACACTGTTGGCAACATTTCACTCCATGTAATTTTTTCAGTAAGATATCTAGTAAAGTGTCCATTTCTCGGTCTTTTTGCGTTCCCGGGAATCGGGAAATCGGGAATTCAGTATTATTAAAAATTTACTATATTTTTATACCATTTTTGCCTTTCTTACAGAAAGGTATAGCTAACGGTCAGTTAGGGCTATCATTGGTTAAGGGTCCAAGACCCCACTTTGTATATACCAATCGACTCAGTTCAACGAGTTAAGATGATGTCCGTGAATTTGCATGTTCCAATTAAAATGGTCTTACCACCTTTTCTCCTCTTCTGGGTTGTTTTATAAATTGAACTCAAAAACTATCAAATTCATGTTATTACTCTAAATTTTCTATTATTACATTATAAGATTCAGATACTTTCCAAAAATTTTTTGTGTTTAAAAATCTTATCCATATGTCAAGGTAGAACAATCATTTCCTTGCCGAATCTGAACCATTTTTCCAATAAACGTCGTCTGAATATATGGAAAGGAGACTGTAAGAGTTTTGGGTTTTCTGGTGCACACGGATGTTCAATATACGGTTTAAAAGTCGCTTTGTGGCCAAATACTCTACCGTGGGAGAAAAAAGCTATAAATGAAAGTTCAAGTCGGGCTCGATTCTACGTTCACCTCAATTTTTGTTCGGAACGGTTAATCGAATTCGACGGATGATGGAGTCGGAAAATTTTACCCACGAAAGCTTTGTAGTGAATAGAACTGAGCAAATAGATACAGTTGAACGCTTTACTATGAAGTAGGAAACGAAGTAAATATTAAAACATTTCTTGTTAGTAACTGGTTTACCCAAGTTTAAATTTAAAGTTTATTTCAATTCCAAAAATAGTTGAAAACTCGGTAGCGTGCAAGCGTTACACAAACACAAACATAAACTGGAAAAATCGTTAGCGTGCAAGGGTCACATAAAACGTTTAAAAAAAAGAAGAAAAAATGATTATTCTGTTGATTAATTTTGGAACGGAAAGACGTTCGGTTTTTTCGGAGCGATTTTTCTCGGTAAAGTTTTGGTGGTGTTTCTTCGAAAGTGACATCGCGGGTTACGACAAGCTTGTTTTTTACTTTCTCTGAATGAGAAAAAGGGTATAAAATGCTTTTAAAATGTACACCTACAGTACCGTTAATAATTCCAAAGAAATGGGATGTATGGGCACAGTAACTTCAACCTTGCACACTCATAAAATTTGACCCTGATAATATTTTTCATTCATATTTTCTTAAAATGATGAGTTAACTAACAACAATTATCTCACAAAATTTGACAATATTTGTAACCTTAGAAAATCGAACTTTTTGGATTTATAACATTCATACCACAATATCTTATACTGATGTGTGGAGTGAAAACAGAATGTTCCCATTATCCTCCCTAAATTCTATAGAAATTGCATTTTACAGATCAAGTCAAAAATATTGTACCACCTCGCGTAACTTTTCATTGAACCGATAAATTTTTTCAAAAATTTGACATATCATAGCTTTTTTTCGAGAAATGCCATACAGAGAGCAGATTTCGACAACAAATTGGTGTAATTTTCGTCACTTTAGAAAGAAATAAAACTGATGTATGTATATTGCCTCCACTTTGGTAAGTAAATGCTGTTTTTCAACTTTCAAACGATCATTCTATAATGTATATGGAACATATATCGAAACAGTATAAGAATAAAACTACAACAATGTATGCTGGGTGATAGAGCAGAGTATCGCCGTTCAAGAAGAAGAAGTTCAGATGGATGTGATGTATTATAAAGAAATTGTGAATAGTGTTTTGAATTTCAATAATGATTCTTCATTCTATGATGGCGATGATACATGTTCGAAAAAAGCGATTTCTTCATCAAGTGTGGATTCACCAATTGATGTGATATTTGTAAGCCGATGAGATTATTATTTTTAATGTCAATAAAATCACGAAAAAGAATTTGAACGACCTACCGTCCCTACCATCCGCTTGGGGTTGAGAGCAAGGTTGCCGAAAAAATTCTGTGTTATTGAGAAAAAAATTCTCACTTTCTGTGTTTTTACCTAAAAATTCTGTGATGATTTTCTGTTCTATTTTCTTGGATTTCATTGAAAATTCATGATAAATTGGGTTCTAATTCAAAGTAAGAAATCTAAATTGTATATTGGCCAAAAAGATAATAATTTTGAAATTAATTCTAAATTCAAAAATTCTGAGAAATCAGTGAATATTTTAAAATTCTGTGTTCTGTGTAACACAGATTCTATGACGAAAATTTGCTCAAAACTCTGTGAAATTACAAATTTTTCTGTGATTTCGGCAACCTTGGTTGAGATCTAGTAGGGGAGAGGTTAGCTCAACTTTAAAATTGAAAGATACAGTATTCAAATTATGTCTACAATTGTCATAATTAAAAATTTGAAATTTATTTTATCAAGAAATAATACGATGTATAATACTTTTTATGCAGGGGTGGTCGTTCAGCCTAATTGCTAACATGTCTCATCAGCCAGAGGTCAAAGGATCGAATCTCACACTTCTGCATCTAGGTTAAGCAAATTTGGTAACACACATAACGAAATGGAACAATGTAATAAAAAAACGAAAGTTTTAAACTCTACGGAGTATAAATATAAAAAAAAAAGATCGCAGAAACGAACCAGGCGAAGGGTTGAAAGTCTCTTTGATAAATATTAAAAGATAACTTGTTATGCTATTTCATCGAATAAATACTAATATTTTGTGAATAATATAAGAAAAATTTAATTAGTAAAGAATTCAGTTTGCCAAAATTTAAATAAAGGCTGATGGTTGTAAGATAATATTTTGTTTCCAATTTTAAGTATTTGTTCATTTTTTTCAAATTTCAGTTTTAGGGTTCAAAGCAATTTGATTTGAATGAATTCTGCGTTTTATCTTGCAACAATTGATGGCTATTCGGTCTTCTCGAGTCAATTATCAGAATTTTTAAATGACCTTTATTGAACTTATCTATATATATAAAAATGAATTTATGTCTGTCTGTCTGTCTGTCTGTCTGTCTGTCTGTCTGTCTGTCTGTCTGTCTGTCTGTTCCCTATAGACTCGAAAACTACTGAACCGATTTGCGTGAAACTTGGCGTATAAGGGTATTTCAGGCCGGGGAAGGTTCCTATAATAGTTTGGGACCCCTCCTTATTCCTGGAAGGGAGAGGGGGTCTTTCATTTAAAAGTAATAAGTCTTCATAACTCGAGAACCCATCAAGCAAATCAAACCAAACTTTGCATGGGAGGGAAGTTGGGTACGAGGAATGTTTCTAAAAATATTTGGTACCCCTCTCTCCTTCGAGTGGGGAGACAGAAAGGGGAGAGGGGGCTTACTTTACAATTTTGTATAGAACTGGAGAACTAATCAAGCTATTGGAACCAAATTTGACATGGGAAGGTAGTGGAATACGAGAAATGGTTCTATGTTTATTTCAGACCCCTCCCTCCTCCAGTGGAGATACAGGAAGAAGGAAGGGGGGCTTCATAACTTTTTTATTGCATAACTTGAAAACTATTCGAGCTAATAAAACCAAATTTGGCTTGGAAGGGTGTTAGGGTACGACAAATATTTCTATGAATATTTGGTACCCCTCCCTCTTTCCAGTGAGGAAATAGAAAGTGGGGAGGAACCTCCTTCACAATTTTCAGTATAACTGGAAAACTAATCAAGCAAGTGGTGTGGGAAGGTATTTGATTACGAGAAATGTGTCTATGGTAGTTTGAGAACCCTTCGTTCTTACAGTCGGAAAATCTTAAGAGTGGAGAGTGCTCCCATACAATGTGTTTTATCACACGGGAACTTACCCAGCAAATGGAACGAAATTTGGCTTGCGAGGCAATTTGAGCACAAAGAATGTTTCTGTGAATCTTTGGTACTACTACCTCCTTCCAGTGAGGTGATTGGAAGGAGAGGGGGGAGGGGTCCTTTATATTTTTTCACATAACTCGAGAACTGATCGAGCGAATGGAAACAACTTTGGCATGGGAAAGCATTTGGATACGTAAAATGGTTATTTCCTTTTTTGAGACTTCTTTCTCCTTCAATTGGGACACAGTTACGGAAGACGGGAGTACACATACGATTGTTTTGCATAAATCAAGAACTTATCTAACAAATGGAACCAAATATTGACTTGGAAACAATCATACAATCGAGCAAATGGAACAGAACAGCGTAGCATTGTATAGGATTGTATTTATATACACGGAATGTTTGATCTTGAGCCCCACCAGAATATAGGTTGGAAGAGGGGCTCCGATACAAATTTTATAGCATAATTTGACAACTAATAAAGCAAATGAAACTAAATTTGGCATGAGAAGGTATTCGAACACAAAAAATGTTTTTCCGGTGGTTTAACACCCCTCCCCCATTCAGTGGAACGATAAAAAGTGGAAAGAGGGTCACTCATACATTTTTTAAAAAATATTTCGATAACTAATCGAGAAAATGGATCCAAATTTGCATGGGAGCATATTGTGTACGGGAAATGTTACTTCGATGGTTTTAGGCCCCCTCATCTTATATATAAAGTGGAAAGAGGGTCATCCATTGTTTGAATATCTCGAGATCTTATAGCGAAGGGAGTCATATATAACATGGGATCGTATTTCTATACAAGAAGTGTTTTTCTGATGTTACGAGAACAAATGGGTGAAAAAAATGTCCCTTGCCGTTATTTTGATTCAAAAAATGTTCTATGAAAGTTCGAGACCCACTCCATATTAAAAAGGGACAGCGAAGATCTATATATAAACAAAATATTTTGGCATAAGTTATAAACTTATAAAGCAAAGGGATCCAGAGTCATAAAAAGAATTAAAACACGGATTAAAAAAAAAATATTTAGTTTTTAAAATAAAAAAGTTACAATTTTATTTCGATGAAACATTTCAATAATTTTAAATTGATTTCAAAATTTTGTGCAAAAAAAAATTACAAGTTGTATAGCTAGAAACCACAAATTTCAATAAGTTTTGGAAGGTGTAGCAAAGCACACCGGGTCAGCCAGTAATACCATAAAATTTCAAAAGATTATGGTTTTGCAACGCTGCCAATTAGCATAATTTCATTTCGATTTTTCAAAAATTTGCTCAGGGGGACTTTGGGTTTAGCTCTATTTTTGGGTTCGAGAATTTTCGAGATTTGCGATCGTTTCCCGGGATTCGGGAATTTCCATAGTTTTTTTATTTCCGGGAATGGACACTCTAGGGGAGGAGCGGGCTATATGCGGCTATTAAGCACTGATTTGATCAAATATCATATTGAATATGCCTACAAAAACTATATACACGTGCGCAGGCATCTGTTTTCTATACATTGGAGTAATTTTTATGTTAAAATTTTCTTCTGTTTCCAAGAAAATGATTTTATTATAAGTGTTGTCTAAAATACCGAACCTCAAACTGTGCGGGCTAAATGCCCCTATTTATTTTTTAAACAAAATTTCTGTTTTTGGGCAATGTTTCCGTATCATTTCATTGAAATTGCTAAAAAGTAATAATTTTCGTACGACAAAGCTGAAATTTTATAAAAATCGATGTATATTATAAATTTATTGAATAAAACAAAAGTTAGGGTTGCTAACTATGGAGGCAGTTCATCCATGAGAAAAACTTTATCAAATCTGTTTTTAGATCTTCAATTCTCTCTTTAGATGTTAACCATCCTAGTTTTTGTTTTAAGCTTCTTTACGTATAATTTTTAAAAGTCGAAATATTACATCAAAATGTATCAAAACCGTGTATGATTTTTTATTTTTTTTTTATTTGAAAATTCATAAAATTCTTTCTTGCCTAATGTTCTAAGCGTATCATCCTCAAAATGCATTGGTCAGATAAGCTGTTTAGTCAGCCATTTCATCAAACAGCCGTAGGGTCATTTAACCCGATAGGCCCATTTAGGAAACCTTTCCCCTAATATCTAATCAGCATAAAACGGTTTGATTATTTTGCATGACGAAAAACATAAATCGGGTTTCTACACAATCTCGTTCAAAAAACATACAAATTGAGCTGTACACCGACACGAGGCCTTCTGGCTGGCCAAAAACAATCTTATATATCTCAGAGGTTCCCCTAACCATCAATTTCGTATGATTTCATTTTTTTAATCATACACACGAAATTTGGCGACATTTCTTCTTTACAAATTGAGGCACAACTTTGAAATTTATTTCACATAATTTGTGTAAAACAAAAAAAACAAATAAAATTATTTTAATTAAATTAAAATTACCAAATTCAACTGATGGTTGGCATTTTATGCTGATACATAAATATAAATAACGTGTACAGCCCTTGAAACCGAAACATTATGACACTAAGATGCCAACTGCATTTCGTCAGACTTTGCGAAAATCGAAAGTTTGTCAATGGCTAATCACTCCCGATCGGCTCGATTGACTGGATTGGATGAATGGATGGACGGTGGTTAATGAAAAACTTTCCCACTGAGTTAAACCCCATCACTGCAGCAGCAGCTCCTCATCATAATCTTCATCATCAGCAACCAATAATAACAATAACAGCCTAATAATACTAGATTAATATCGGGCATCAAAATTGTCTCCATCTCTGGGGTCTCTCCGAGCGAGATTGATATCAAAACGCAACGATCGCAACATATTTTCATTGATCGGTCGGTCGGTTGGTCGAATGTTGAGTCGGGTTGGTTGGTTTATCATCAAATAACGATCAACTGCAACCTGCCAATTTTCCGCACCGGCCAAGTCGCGGTTGGATACCGATAGGTGCTCGATTCGATTGCAGAGAGCCACAGAAGACGGGGTCAAACCGATTGGAGGAAGGAACAAAACGAGTGTATGCGATCCTCGAGACAACCAAAAAAGTGTGTGTGATCTTTTTGAAGATAAGCCAGCTAGGAAGGACGGTAGACATTTGGAAACTCCTCATACCGCCAAAACCATGTGAAGAAACCGTGAAGAGTATGACGACGACTACGGAGGCTCTTAGCCGAAATCCGCACTGAATTCGAGTCGATATCGTGCCATTCATCAACTGCACCACAGCTTTCCTGGTTGAGGAAGAATAATGAACGATTGCAATCTTGGAATTCCGTACAAATGTTTCCCTTCCCCTCGATTTTCTACGGCACAAAAAGGTGTTTCCCCTTATGGAATTTTTCTTCCATCCTATATCTGAGAAGAGGAGCGCATTGACCCAATTTCCACTCAATCAGTACGTACGGAGATGTGATACTGGAGGCTAGCTGCCGTTCATGCAGATAAAACGGATCACTCGCCTTTAACTAACTAAGCCAAATGGGGTGGCCCCTCTTCTTTCGAATGATAAAAATGCAATATTTTCCAATTACTTGCTGCTTTTGCGGCAGGCAACTGAAAGGGGGCAACCCATCAATCAGTCGCCCATCTCGAGGTGAGTACATTCATACATAGATAGGTACGCATTGACGGCCTACTCAGTAAGGAATCTCTCTAGGATCGCGTGACTTTGGAGACGGTGCAATCCATCTGGGACTCCTCGATTCGAGTCGGTTTTAGGTTACCTGCTGTTTACTAACGATTCTTCCGAATTGCCTGCAGTCGAACACTCGGTTTATCATCTTATTTACTCGCATTGGGGATTCCCTTACATGGAATGAAACAACCACCCCCTCTTCTCCCTCTGGTTGGATGGAACCGATCAGCTGTTTTGATCAACCGAATAATGACGGTTTCACATGAACTGATCGACAGCTCTGTTGGATGGGTGGTTCTCAATTTTTTTTTGATTTGTCCTACTTTTATTTATTTTATTTTTTACTAGCTGACCCGGTAGACTTTGTTCTACCAGCAATTCAATGATAAGTTATAAGTGTCGTACTGTTCATTAACTCGTCCTTTTTTCTTTTGCTAAACTGTGGAATATTCATGAGAATACTGATTTTTAAATATGTCTTTATTAGTGTTTTAATCATTAAATTCAAGTTATATTATTATAGTATATTAAGTGTTCAGATCAATTATGATTAGTTAATCTCTTTTATTAAGTGAATTCTAAACGTTGTTTATTTGACTTAAATTTTCTATAGCAATAAAGTATTTGATATATAGGAGAATATCCTATACAGCAAAAAAAATTTATAAAGTTAAGCCTAATACAAACAGTAAAATGAGTGAGCCTAATCTATAGGGGAGGATGAGGATACTTGGCCATGGAGATACATGATTCCTCAGCTGTATCTCGAAACTTGCATGTCTTACATAGATCAAATGTTCGGAAAAAAATTGTCCAATTGCCTAATTGTGCAAATATAAGTTAAACATAGCTCACATCAACCACCAAAGCATTTGTGGTCGCAGTTTGTGTAAATTTGATGAAATTAAAGATATTTTTATGGCAAATAACGTGGATATAATTTTTTTAACAGAAACGTGATTAAGTGAAACTATTCCCGATTCAGTAATTTCAATTGATGATTTCAACCTAGTTAGAAATGATCGTACCAGAAACGGTGGTGGAATTTGTATTTTTGTTAAGAGCGGATTTAGGTTTAGAATCTTATCAAAGTCCGAATATGGCAACAGAAGCACGGAATTTATGTTACTGAAAATGTGCTGTAATACAGATTAAATTTGTTTCAGATTTAACTACAATCCACCAGGACAGGATTGCTCACAGTTGCTCCAATACCATATTCAACAATATCCAATATACAATAAGAACTCCATCTTAATTGGTGACTTTAATTACAATCTTTTTAGACCATTTTCAAGGATTGATCTGTTAAAAGATACATTTTCCAGCTGTAATTTCACGTGTTTTCATAATCAACCGACATTATTTCATTGCAACGGAAGTGCTCTTTTAGATTTATTACTGACGGATTCCACCAACGTGTTTACAAATTTAGACAGATTTCTCTTCCTGGTGTATCTAATCATGATCTTCTTTTTTCGTCCCTGAATTTTTCAAAGCAAGATCATGGTAACCCAAGTAACACAGATCAAGCTTACCAGCATTCGGATGTTTTATTATGGTTTTATCAAGGCTTTTTTTGTGCAGCTCGTTTTATGACGGTTTAATTATGGTCATGCAAAATGCTTATATTCTTGAATTCAGTATCTGTTTTCAGATAGTTTTGAAAACGCTCATAAATCTTTCATTAAACATACTGTTTTAGTTATTTATAAAGAGTTAGGAATGCTATGTTTAAACTATAATAAAACACAAACAGGACACGCTCAGATTAGATAGCACATATTTGAATTAAAATTCCCATTTTTACACATTTTTGATAAGTTCTGTGTGTTGATTTTGAGTTAAATTAAAAAAATATATAAAAAATCTACGAAAACTTCGAATTAGCGAAAGTGGAATGAATAACTCTACAATATGTGTATAGGAACAAAATTTGTTGCTTGACGCCATCATTAATATAAGATGGCGGCTTCCGCTTTTATTTTCAAAGCTGTAAATTACTGAAAATATCATAAAACCTTCTTAATAATGTAATTAGGCGAAAGTAATAAACGAATAAAAGTCAAATTTCGTTGTCCGTCGCCATCTTAAATTCCAAGATGGCGGCTACCACTCAACTTGAAAATACTGTAAATGACTTAAAATCACCTCAAACCCTTACAATATGGGTATTAGTTGAAAGAAATGAACCAATAGAAGTCGAATTTCGTTATTTGACGCCATCCAAATTCAAGATGGCGGTTACCGTTAAACTTTAAAATGATGTAAATGACTAAAAACCGTATGAAACCTTAACAATATTGGTATTGGGTGAAAGGGCTAAACCAGTAGTAGTCGATTTTCTCTTTTCGCTTTACTCTGAAATGCTGTAAGTGACTGAAAACCGCATAAAACAACCACAATGCAGACCCCGATCGTTTTTGGCAACATTCGATTTTGGCAACATTCGATTTTGGCAACATTCGATTTTGGCACATATGCCTAAATCGAACATGTAACAGAAACAACATTACCTTCGCTAGAATAGGACCAATACAATTTAGACACAATAGCATGATAGACATAATATAGCGACATAATTAGCAAATATGGCAAAAAAAAAACTATCAACAAAACACGAAAAGTGCTGAATGCATCAGAAACATGATAAAAATTGTAATACTAAGGAAAAACAATGTTGGAAAAAATTCGTTCGATTTTGACAACAACCTTTCAACCAATGCCCATATTGTGGGAGTTTCATGCGATTTTCAGTGATAAACAGCATTTTAAAGTTCAGTGGAAGCCGCCATCTTGGATTTCAAGTAGACGTCCGATAGCAAAATTCGACTTCTTCTAGTTTAGCCCTTTCGCTCAATACCCGTATAGTGGTGGTTTAATGCAATTGTTTGTCATTTACAGCATTAAAAGTTGAGCGGATGCCGCCATCTTGGATTTCAAAATGACGTCAGACAACGCTATTTGACTTCAACTCATGATTAATTCCACGGGTCATTCACAACCAATCCCTGTTCATTCAAAAAGTCTGTCCTCATTTACTGTACTAATGATAAACAACTCAGAAATTAGGAACTCATCCTAAGCGTGTAATTGGTTGGCTTGCGAGAGAAACGTCAAACGTAGCTTTTTTGGGGTCATCATTAAAACATAATAAAACTAATTAGTCATTTTTCTGACCATAAATAGGCTATACAGGGCGGTCCTAGACCTGGCTCTTGGGGGGGGGTGATTTTCCAAATTTTCAAAAATCAGTCAATAACGTAAATATATTGGGAAAAAAACGTTCATTTGGAGAGTGCGAGTGGGGGAATGGGGGGAGGGGGGTTTGTGTGCAGTTTCAAATGAGACTCTAATATTTGCTGCACACCAGACCCGTGCGATGGACACGTCCATGGGTGAGGGATTTCGAATTTCAAATTTTGTTAGAAATTATAAAATACCAAAAATAGGACAATAATAAGCAAATTGATTTCTAAAACCATATTGAAACCCATAATCATCACACAAACTCGAGAAAAAGATACTGATACGAATCAAAATAAATCAGCATCAAAATTTCAAATCAATTTTATTTCCGGTTGGTCATTAATAATTCATTCGAAATGTTGATACTTATTCTGAACAAAAAAAAAATCAAGCAAGTATTTTCAAAACATCAAAAACAGAATGCGAATTAAAAATTGGAATAAAGCCAGAATTTGAAGCTTCGGGCATAATAATCAGTGCACAGAAGAAGAATAGATCAAATATAACACCAGATTTGATAAGAAATTTAACTCGAATTCTTACAAAAAATCAGATCAGGTCAGAATATTTAATTGATAATAACGCAAATTATCAACCATATTAATTTACATTTCTTTTCTTCAATTTCAATTTTAGTTTCGGTTGAAAAATTCCTCTGTAATGTCATCCATTTGAAATACTATTCAATCACAATTTGAAATGTGAATTATCGACGAGGAAATTATATCCATTTTGAACTTCAGAGAATTTATTCGAAATTAGTAGATGATTAATTTAAAAATGAAAATAATTAATTCTATCAAATTAACAAGTTTATTACTTTATGTATTTAAAATACAACAACAATTCATCATCACTGACAAAGTACAATTCGGGAAATGGAAGAGTTCTTGAATGATCAAACACGAAACTGATCCCTTTTATTTATTCATTTGTTTATTTTTCTATCCATGAGGAATGAATTGATGACATGTGATTCAAATGCTTCTTATAAAATTCTACTTTCTCATTTTCAATATCCATACATTTCTAACTTTCTATTTGACAAGAATTTTCATAATGTTGAAATATTCTTAGTTAAGTTTTTTTAATTTTCATCGATAAGGTCGATAAATAAAATTAACAAACAAAATCACGGTGATTAACTCTTCATAAATTTGAATATAATATGAAGATGAAAATGGTTAGTGAATAACATTTGAAAATGATTTTTCTAATAAAAACGTCTTTCCAAAATAATGCAAGAGATAGCATTTTGGTGTCTATGTTTTAATGATTGATTTAGTAGAACTCGTACTTCAACTAGATTTCGTTTATCACCTCTCGTTTTCATGATATGGAATTTAAAAGAGTTTTAAAAAGAATCAGTTTTGAGTAAAATCAATCATTGGTAATTGATGAACTTACAAGTTAACATGAAAAAAAAAAACTGATTCTGAACTTGTTTATTATATCTTATTCAATTTAGAAATACTACTTTCATGATGATGAACGATCATAAATTTACACAAGAAACAAATCCTGTAGCTCTCTTTTTGTCGCTCACCAAATCTACCACTACTCACCAAACAACAAATCACGCGGCGAGACGGCAGTTCCTCTTGCTGCTGGGTTGGGTGGTAGATTTGGTGAGCGACAAAAAGAGAGCTACAGGATTTGTTTCTCCCGCAGCTACGTGAGGGGTGCGAGATTTGTACACCAACCTGTTGAAAACGTGAACCAAACTGGTTGAAATCTGGCAGCTTTCAGTAAATTCGAAAAACGTTGCTACAAATTTTCAAAACACCACACAAAATGTATGTCATTCGAAGAGGAGATTCTAATGAATCTCTAGGTATATAAAAAGTGACCAATTTGAGTTCAAATTTTAGAGAAATCACGCTAACAAAATCGCGTAAACCCACCGACACGAGGGGGAGTTTGAAAAATGACAAAAAAGATGTGAGTTTCATTACCATATACTGAACAACTGAGATTTTTGAGGAACCAACTATGTTCTACGAAAATAATAATAAAGTTAACGAAAAAAAACTAAAATTTGAATTTAGAGAATCGATCCATTGGTAACCGAGATACAGCAATGCAAAGCCAAAATTGGGTGACTTTTTTGAAGTAAGAATTTTTTCTACCGGAAGTTCCGGGATAGCGGCCAAAACTTCCTTTGGACCACCAAAAATTTATACATCCATGGATAGATTTATTCTTGACAATTCCAATAATTATAAAATCAGCGCAATATTTGGAACCTGTCTCAAGTTATAGGCATTCTAAAAAGAGCTCTTTTTCGGGACTTTTTTCATTCGGAATCAGCTACTGGTGATTTCGTAAAATATTTCGACTTTATTTTTCAATATTGAGAAACTAGAATAAATTATCTATACAATGAATTAAAATTCAACGAAATCGGTCAATATTTGCGGCCAGGGGAACTTACGCAAACTCTCGGGTCATATAGACCCGAACAGCCTAATAACGGATTTTTTTGAGGGAGCACTTCCGGTGGTCACAGGAAGTTGCCTGGTACTACAGATTGTGTATTTCGTGATTACCCTGGGAGGTTTTGATTTGAATGTGCGCTTCGGGTCATATTGACCCGAACGACTTTGGAAGGTTAAAACTGAATGTTTTATTATTTTTCAGAAGTATATTGCTGAATCGTGATTCGAAAAAACTAACTGATATAAACTCTTATTTCGATTCTTCAATTTCTAAATATAAATTTAATTCTAAAACCAAATCTTTAAAATCAAATTCTTAGGTATGCAACTTTCGGAACTTTATTTTTATTTGTTTTCTCTTAATGCAGCTCTCATAGATTTTAAAATTTATTGTAACTGAATCGAAAGATACAGTTACAAATTTGAAACGAATGATTTAGTAAAAAAGTGAAAAATAGTATTTTTGCATCATGCATTTAATATTTTTAAACATGATGTATAATTTGAAATGAAAAAAAAAAATAACAAAGGGTTCATTTCTTATAGCTTATACTATTTTTTCAATGAAAAGTCC
This sequence comes from Uranotaenia lowii, assembly GCF_029784155.1. NCBI lineage: Eukaryota > Metazoa > Arthropoda > Insecta > Diptera > Culicidae > Uranotaenia > Uranotaenia lowii. The sequence goes on along the minus strand of NC_073691.1, from coordinate 34,235,672 downwards.
TTGTTCTCGAGAAAATAGTCAAGTTATGACGGGATATTATTATCACTGGTTTTATCTCATCTGGGAAAAATTAATACATAGGCAAGTTTTTGGAGCATTTGTTTTAAAACCTGTTTTTGGAGGTATATTCTTGAACTCAATTTTTATCAGGTTTTTTTCATCACCTTTAATTTAAGAAATAGTATTTTTGGAATTTTTATAGAATTTAATAGATATGATTGTATAAAAATCTATAAAAGATTCATATGGTCAGCAATTTCGAGTTCAACACTGTAGGTGCCATAACAAAAGTAATTTGGTGAAAATTGGTCTAGGATATTGCAAGTTACAGCGGTTTTAGTTTGGCGGACCGATTTTTCCTCCAATTTTAAGAAGTTAAGAAATTAATAAATTCTTTAATTTAAAATTCACCCCCACGGAGTGGAAAATTTTGAAAATTCCATAGAACATCCACTAGGAAATGTTCGAACTTTTCATAGAAATTCTAGCGTTTGCGAGTATTTTGTAACGGTTTTTTTCCGCTTGGAGGGGGTGATCACCCCGATCACCCCCCATAGGACCGCGCCTGAGGCTATTAAGCATTGAATTGAATTGGTTGCAAAATCGAAAGGCACAAAATGACGCTTTAAAATCCCTCGAGAAAAAAATACAAAATGACGCCATGTTGATGGATTCACAATCCAAGTATTTGAAAATATTTTTTCAAGTCTATTTTTCATCAATTGCATCATGACTGACCATCAGATTTGAAGAGGCGCATTTATTTTGAGATACTATTTAATACACAGTTTACCTAAAATCTTGGCTGGCAGTAGAAAAGATGCTCATAATATGGTTAAAACATTTGTGTTTTAGCTATTAATTTTACCAGATCATATATCAATAATGCAATTATCATTCATCATCCATTATGGTTGCTGGAAAAAATAAAAAAAAATCTCCGAGAGTTCACAGAATCGAAAAAAAACAAAAATTGCTAACATGTTTAATAATAGCTTTTTAAAAGCTTTGGTGACCAACATTGATGACACACAATGGTCATGATGACGTTTCTAGGATAGGACCAAATAACCTGATTTTGGCTTTATTAGAGTCCAGGTGATGTTATAGAGCTTTCTTTGAAGATTAATGCTTTAGTCCAAACGAAATTTTGCTGACCACAATAAAGCTTGAATTGTTACTTGGGAATGGATCCTGGTTTCATGACTATTTAAACTATGATTTAAAGGGCTTTTTTCTCGAGGCCTCTCAACAACATTAATCGGATTTTTTTCTTCAGTATAGATGATTTTGATATGCTAGTGAAAATATCTGACTCATTTTTACTCTCGCTGTTTGATACTTATTTCCCCGTGAAATTTAAAAAACATCGCAAAATCTAACGCTACCGGATTGGATAATATTCCCATCAGATTTGTGATAATTGTTCTTCTTTGTATGCTCCCGATCTTAAACCATCTTTTTAATAATATTATCAGAACTTATAAATTTCTCTACCAGTGGAAAAAAGTTAAAGTTGTACCAATCCCGAAAAAATCAAACAATCTCGATATTTCCAACTATAGGCCAATTAGTTCATTGAGCTCCGTTTCGAAAAATTTCGAAAAATTAATCAAGCATCAAATTTCTGATTATGTTATTCAACATAGATTATTATGTAACAATCAATAAGGTTTTAGAGCAAATCGTAGTACTGAAACTACCTTGATGAAAGTTCACAATGACATCGCCATCTCTCTTGATAAAAGAAAATTAGCTTTCCTGCTACTTATATCTTTTGCCAAAGCTTTTGATAGGGTGTGCCATAAGAAGCTGATCGAAAAATTGAGATCAGAAGTAAAAATATTGTATAAAATTGGTCCAAGAATACTGCCCTGAGGGACACCAGCTCTAACGGGTGTCTTTTCAGAGTATAAATTTTTATAGCTTACTTACGAAGTTCGGCTAGTCAAATAATTTTGAATCATTTTAGGAAGATATATAGGAAAATCAAAACGAGCTATTTTAGCCACTAAACCTTGGTGACAAACACTGTTAAAAGGTTTTTCAATATCTAGAAGAACAACAACAGTTTTGCCAGCGATAATCACATTAGCTTCACTCAAAAGTTGATGTGTTGTAATATGTCCATGACAAAAACCAAATTGTTCATCAGGCAGAATAGAATTCTGATTAATGCGAATCATCAACTTTTAGAACATTGTTAAGTTCTTTGTTGTTAACTTACCTTGCAAAAATAATAATTAAAAGAAAACATGAAATAGACTTAAATGAGATATTGTTGGGGAAAACTTTTTCTATTTGCCAATTTTTTCTGTCAATCACAAAACATAGGTAAAAATTATCCATTTTTGATATTGCCACACCTTGCTTAATCGCAGTCTGGCGTATCTCATTTTTCGAGGAGTGATAGTCGTGATTATGATCAAAATGCATGTAAACAAATTCGTCTCGTGGGTTTCTTGCCAAATGATTTAATAAAGTTTGTTAATTTTCAATACAAATTCATACATTTTAAGAACCTTTTCAAAGAGAACATCCGTATTTCTAGTAGAAAAGTCGAATTTACATCGTTTTGTTATTGCATAAGTCCATTGCTATGCTTAAACGAGCAACTTTGCCCATTTGGCCAAATTTGTAAAAAAAAATTAGAATAACTTAAAAACTGTTTTATTCTTTTTGAAAATTTGTGTTTTTAAAAATTTATTCAAAAGTGCGAAAAATATGCTATAAGTAATGATATTTTAATTTTTTCTTGGAAGTTTCACCATAATTAACAAAATTTTCGGGATCAAAAAATAAGAAGAAGAGAAATTATTTGAATTTCTGGGAATTTCCTAAGCCTTCGCGCTTAAGTTGAGGATTGGTATTTTTCCCATTCGCTTAACCCGAATCAGGCAACCCATATTCAGCCTCCTATGAGAACGAGTCTGTGGCGCTGAATCAGCTCAGGTAACTTTCAAATCACTTCGAACTTTACCAAGACGTGATTCCAAGGTAGACGGAGGGTGACCGCGAATAGGCAGATTGTTTGTCGGCCTGACTTGTGTAGACGAAAAAGAGGAAGAAGGAGAAGAAACTTTTCTGACTTTGAGATTTTTCCTAGAAGCAATAATATTTGCTCTGATGGGACAGTCGATGGAATTGGAGGAATGATTACCAGCGCAATTCACATACTTAAAGAATTCAGATTGTGGTTTATCACCGCCAAAAAGGCATTCCGATTTTTCATGATCGAATGAGCCGCAGAGCATGCATCTGGCATTCATTCTACAATTTTTAGTGTCGTTACAAAAAGCTTGACAACGACGACATTGAGTTATATTTTGAAGAAAATTGGTAGAAGATTTTCAAATTTGACTTTGGATCATTTTAAGTCATTTTATATCAAGATACACTTATTATTATTAAAATATTATTAAAAACTATACGCATTGTTAAGTACTTTACATTGAAAACTACTGGAGGGTTTTCAAAGTGATATTTTATTTTGCCTAATTTACGAGAATAATTGAAAAAAATCGAACTGTGTTATGTTTTTTATCGTTTTTTTTTTATAGGAAACTTTACGTTCTTAAAAATAAATTAGTTATTTATTGCAATAGTGGCAACCTTTTCTTGGAGTCATCTGTTTTTGGGTATCACTGCACCTAGCCATATCTTCGACCTTACTAGCAAATATCGCCGTTCCTTTGCAGTGTTTTCAACTAGAATGTGCATATGTAGGTACCTAGGTATTTATCTCATAAAATTGCTCATCAAGATGTACTGCTCCTCCAATCCATCGAATTGTAATTACGCTCCAGCACTTTTTGTCTACCTTCCTATCTACCGACTAAACCAACTAAGCCGATCAACCGACCTACCGCAAAAGTTTACGACCGATAAAAACAAAACATCAACTCGAGGAAGATGCACGACGATCGGTTTTGATGAGCCAAATTATCGTTATTTCCATCCTAACCTAAAAAAAACGTGTGTGCTGGTAGAGCTGGTAGAGCTGGTAGAGCTGGTAGAATAAATCAAAATTGTGCTCCGATAGACCGGAACTACTTCTGCCTTCTTCAAGAGATGTTGTAACAATTTTGGAACTCGATATTTGTGAGAAACAGATTCTGTTGTGGCTTTATTTTCAATCTGTTTTTTTTTTTTGCTGCCGCTTCTAAAAACTAAAAAAAAAGAAAAAAATTAACGTCCTGCCCTGGGTTTTAACTCTGCTGAAGCTCGGGCAAAAATAAAAACAAAGTTTATTTACGTTTCTCTTCGATGGATAAAAACTACTTCAGTCGAGAGTGTTTGTGTGATGTATGTGTGCGCGCAGTCAGTCATCGATTGGCGAAAAAAAAATTAAAACTAACCTTCAGGTTGTTTTCTAACGCATTTGGGCGGTCAGGAAATCAGCCAGCAAGTAAGCATGCCATGAGCCGGTTGAAAAGTTTAGCTACGCGGGTAAACAGTTGAGGCTTGTTTTGCTGATAACGGAGTAGGCACGTTTTGACCTGATTAGCTAACGGTAGGCTGTTAAAGTTTTTTACACAAACTAAATTCTGTTTGCATTTTGAAAATTTGAAAATTGTAGATCGAGGAAATTAAACAATCAAAATATTTTGGGACTCAAATTCTTCGGAAGACTCATATCGCTAATAAGACTAATTTGAAACATAAGACTTAAAAGATTCAAAAGACTATAAACACCCATAACACTCAAAAGACTTAAAGGACTGAAAAACCTCAAAAGACTTAAAAGACTTAAGACTTAAAAGACTTAAAAGACTTAAAAGACTTAAAAGACTTAAAAGACTTAAAAGACTTAAAAGACTTAAAAGACTTAAAAGACTTAAAAGACTTAAAAGACTTAAAAGACTTAAAAGACTTAAAAGACTTAAAAGACTTAAAAGACTTAAAAGACTTAAAAGACTTAAAAGACTTAAAAGACTTAAAAGACTTAAAAGACTTAAAAGACTTAAAAGACTTAAAAGACTTAAAAGACTTAAAAGACTTAAAAGACTTAAAAGACTTAAAAGACTTAAAAGACTTAAAAGACTTAAAAGACTTAAAAGACTTAAAAGACTTAAAACTTAAAAGACTTAAAAGACTTAAAAGACTTAAAAGACTTAAAAGACTTAAAATACTTAAAAGACTTAAAAGACTTAAAAGACTTAAAAGACTTAAAAGACTTAAAAGACTTAAAAGACTTAAAAGACTTAAAAGACTTAAAAGACTTAAAAGACTTAAAAGACTTAAAAGACTTAAAAGACTTAAAAGACTTAAAAGACTTAAAAGACTTAAAAGACTTAAAAGACTTAAAAGACTTAAAAGACTTAAAAGACTTAAAAGACTTAAAAGACTTAAAAGACTTAAAAGACTTAAAAGACTTAAAAGACTTAAAAGACTTAAAAGACTTAAAAGACTTAAAAGACTTAAAAGACTTAAAAGACTTAAAAGACTTAAAAGACTTAAAAGACTTAAAAGACTTAAAAGACTTAAAAGACTTAAAAGACTTAAAAGACTTAAAAGACTTAAAAGACTTAAAAGACTTAAAAGACTTAAAAGACTTAAAAGACTTAAAAGACTTAAAAGACTTAAAAGACTTAAAAGACTTAAAAGACTTAAAAGACTTAAAAGACTTAAAAGACTTAAAAGACTTAAAAGACTTAAAAGACTTAAAAGACTTAAAAGACTTAAAAGACTTAAAAGACTTAAAAGACTTAAAAGACTTAAAAGACTTAAAGGACTTAAAAGACTTAAAAGACTTAAAAGACTTAAAAGACTTAAAAGACTTAAAAGACTTAAAAGACTTAAAAGACTTAAAAGACTTAAAAGACTTAAAAGACTTAAAAGACTTAAAAGACTTAAAAGACTTAAAAGACTTAAAAGACTTAAAAGACTTAAAAGACTTAAAAGACTTAAAAGACTTAAAAGACTTAAAAGACTTAAAAGACTTAAAAGACTTAAAAGACTTAAAAGACTTAAAAGACTTAAAAGACTTAAAAGACTTAAAAGACTTAAAAGACTTAAAAGACTTAAAAGACTTAAAAGGCTTAAAAGACTTAAAAGACTTAAAAGACTTAAAAGACTTGAAAGACTTGGAAGACTTGAAAGACTTGGAAGACTTAAAAGACTTAAAAAACTTAAAAGACTTGAAAGACATAAAACGCTTAAAAGGCTTACTACTAACAGTAGACTTATTGAAAAATTGCGGAAAAAACTATTCTTAGAAATAACAAACAATTGCCTTTCAAATGCTAACCTTATCGCTTAATGGGCGGATCTTCTTGAGCTGAAAAAAAACTCAAACCGGCTGAATTCCTCCTCACTGTGGAAACGATAAATTCAAGTAGCTTCAAAATTACGTCACTTTTTTCACGCACTGGCTGATTTCTAGTACTGCAGACTAGGCACACCCCCACATGGTTGTTGATCTTTTTTTTTGCTCCATTCTTTCATTGATCCATTCGATAATATCGCCTCGCTGAGGCGTATGAGTCGTATGGAATTGTTGAATGCGCGTCAAGTCCTAGACATTTCCAATCATGATTTGCGAGATCGCAAAGGTGTTTGAAATATGGGACAGATTGAGGGGAAAAAAATCGCAAAGTCACTGCCCATGAAACTGGATGAGATCATATGGCTGAAATATGAGCTCGCAATTAATGGAACAAATTCTAGAAAATATATTTTTATGGTTAAACAATGTCTTTTAGATTCAAATTGAAAAACTTGAATAAAATTGAATGAGTTTCTCCAAATCTGTCGGCCTTTTCCTTTTTTAATCAGTAACTTGTTTAATCGGTTTCAATTATGTTTTCAGTCAGCGCCCTCAGAAGGGCACAAGCAATTTCACCGCAATTTTCCCAACTTAGTGTCACGTGTCAGGGTAAAAAGTGCTTGAAAGGTCCGACTGTGTCCATTCAAATGCCCATCTAGATTAGCTTGGGCAACAATGTTGTCTTCCAATCAAACCACCCACCCACAACTTGACCCGACCGGAAAGTGACTTATTGCACACTTTTCATATTTATGGGGGAGGAGAAAGAAAACATGAAGCGGTTTGACGCCTGGCTGCCTTCTCACGACCAGCCTATATCATTTCATAATTTCACCCTAAACTGAAACCGATAGGCGCCGGTTAAGACCATGTCACGAAGTTTTCACCTCATATCTTTCGCTGGTCAGGGCAATGAGGTTGTTAGATTCGGCTGGGTCTTCATGTGGTTTTCTTAAATAAATTTTGAACAAATATCGTAATCTTCATCAAGAGGATCGTAATGAAATCATGATGCAAAAGGAACTGTTTCTCAAGGAATAGATTTGCGGAGCAAACTAAAACTTTTTAAAAATTTTTGCATATTCATGTTTTTTATCCCAATTTTTCAATTCTTTACAAAAATGTCAAAATGTTAGGACTTTTGGGGTCAGTTAGGTGTTGACCAATTAATGTTTAATTTTAATTGAAATCTACCTGTTTTTTGTTTGTTTTAAAGTGGGTTGGGAATACCCTTAAAGTTCGTACCAAAAACCTTCTTTAAGAAATTCTAGGATGATAATTTTAAAAAATCTTCACAACCTAATGCTTTGCGGTAGGCCCTTAAGGATTGGCACTCAGTATTAAAATGAGATTAAATTCCGCCTCGGCACATGGATGCACTTGCATGCCCGATTGGAAAGGGAAAGCCACCACGTCGGAATCGATGGACCGGAACCGCACATGCATCATTTTTGTAGCTCTACAAGCTCACCGGAGGAGGCAGGCCTTTTTTTTAATGTTGAGGGGACGATATGGGCGATTTCGCGAGATTTCGCCCTTCATGCCCTTCAACCCCTTACTACTTGGATGTCAGCTTTCACCCCCACCATGCTCGCTGAAACACCACCTTGTATCTCGATCGTTTTTTGGGTGGTTTAATTTTCACAGGTATTTTTTATTATTTATTTATTTACTGACTCGCATTTTGTCCATTTTTTAAAAGTTGAATTTTGTTTGCAGCTTATTGGCAAACTATAATGTCAAGTGAAGGTGTTTGATTTGGGTTATTTTTTCACCCTCTCGATGCTTTTACTTTTATCTCCTTGATGGTTGTCCAACAGCTTTTAAGGCGTGGAATAATTTATTCCCTTCAAGTGAGGGACGAGAAGTAGTGAAATGTGCACCAGACTTAGCGAAAGGGCCCTTGAGTGAGCCTGGTATGCAGTTTACCTTTTTTTTGCTCAGGGATCTAGTTTATATCAAGATCTCCTTCAATTGGAAAAGGGACTAATGAAATACATCATCAGAAAAAGTTAGGAAGGTCAGCGAAGTGGACTTAGTTGAATAACAAAAAAGAGAGTGGTCCCTGACAATATATCTTCACAGGTACTCAAACTGCTGGAACATCGTTGTGTATATTTTGCAAAAAATCTCTCGGAATGCTTCAATAAGATTTTAGAGATAGGAGTCTACCCAGATTGTCTCAAAACAGCTAGAGTTATCCCAATATTTTAGTCGTCCTTTCAACTTTAAGTATCTTCAGTAAGATTGCTTATACTAAACAAAATGAACAATTTTTCAAACGAAAACAATGTTTTCTACAAACTTCAATACGAGTTTAAATCTGGATCAAGTACGCTTACAGCCATATGCGGGTTGCTAAACTCTGTAACAGAAAAAATAGATGCCAAAAAATCGTGGGAAGACTATTTCTCGACCCAAAGAAGGCCTTCGACACTCTTAATTATGAAAAATTACTAAAAAAATTGGATTGCTATGGCATAAGAGGCCTAGCCAACGTTCTTGTTCGTAGCTACCTCGCTAACAGGAAACAATTTGTTACCCCAGGTGAGGCGATGAGCTCTCTAGACAGTTTGGAAGTTAGTGTCCCACGCGGCAGCAATATAGGACCCTTACTGTTCTCACTGTACATCAACGATCTCAGTAAATTGCCGTTGGGTGGTATACTTCGCCTATTTGTCGATGATACAGCCTTATTCTATTTCGAAACTAATATTACCCCGGGGTCTCTGACCCATGTCGTAAGAGGCGACTAAATACAGTAAAACTCCCCCCTAGATCGGAACCATCCCTCTTCTAACGATAATATATGCAACGGAAACTTATTATGCAAACGGAACAGATAGAAACCCCTCTTATAAAGACACATGCAACGCCCCTATGGATGAAGAAATTCGCAACGAACTCGGACTTTCTAACGGAACCGCTCATGGGGGCGCGAAAACGGTTCTATGCGAAAGATCGTGCTGATCAGGTGGAAGGCTAACGGGTCGAAAATGTGTCAGTCGTAAACGGTAGCCTGTGGGTCCTTGCCTGGAAGTCCTTGCTCTGTTAATGCTGCGCAGTGGACCGTATATTTCCCTAGCTACTCGTGGGACTAAGCATGAACATAAACAACAATAACACCAAAAACATAAGGAACGTCGAAACAACCGATGTTAGCTCGGACGAAGGAGGAGAAAGTAGAAGAACGCAGACGGAGGTCCTTGCTAAGACAGGACTCCTTAGGTTTTCTCTACTGAGCAATGTAGTAAAGAAGCAAGGAAAGGAGATTGGTAGGGAGGTTCCAAGGAAGCCGCTGATGGCTCCACTGAAAACCTCAGCAGTTCCCAGCACAAGGAACAGGTCCCAGGCACAGGAAGAGGTGCCCCAAGAGGCAAAAAAATTGGGCCTTTTGGAGGCAGCCGACATGGTCGACAAGATGCAGAAGTTTGTGCAAAGTACAAACAAGGTACACACGCACATCAAGACCCAGATGCCGAAATTTATGGTGTTCCTGCAGAGTGCCGTCAAGGAAAGAACGGAGCTGGTACGGAAGGCCGAGGCTGCGGAGAAGGACCTGGAGGAAGCAAAATTGGTTGCTTCTCAAGGACCTCCGAAGGAGTCCAAGCTGAGAAGAACCGCGAAAAGAGATGGCGACGTCCCCGTCGTGAACGATTTCTTCAAAAAAGGAGGGGTACGGACTATGAGAATGCCGACGGAGAAAGCCGTTCTGGAGGCTGGCGAATGGTCAGTTATATGTAGGAAGGAGAACGCGAAAAGAAGTGTCGCCATGAAGCCAGAACCACTGCCAAAATCCAAATCTCAGCAGCTGATGTCCAGAGGTGATGCCCTTATCGTGGAAGCGAAAGAAGGCACAACGTATGCGGACTTGTTCTGGAAGCAACGCGCAGAGCTATAGTTATCTGCCCTTGGCGAAAACGTAACCAAAACAAGACGCACTCAAAAAGGCAAACTGCTCTTCGAGCTAAAAAAAGACCCAGAGCGGTAAAGAGCGCCGACTTCTAGGAGCTTGTCGAAAACACCCTAAGCAGATTGCAACGATTCGCCTTGCACCAACAGCGGCCAACACGCTACTCACAGTAGGGAGTGTAACTGGTAAATAGGGCATTTTAGAACCGCGCCCATGATACCGAAGCAGGTGCAACGCTGCTTCAATTATTGAGATTTTGGTCATCTATCCCGAAACTGCAACGGACCTGACCGGTCACGATGCTATCGAAGATGCGGTGAAGAGCGACACTTCGCTCGAGAATGCAAAAATCATGGTGGCTTGGACTGCCCGGTGTATATACACTAAGGTTCTTTTTTACGCGGTACGAATTCCGTCGTTGAAGTATAGGACTTGGAAATTTCCGCTCAAAAAACGTGTCGATTCGCGAAAGCCGTGTAGAAGAATCGTATCCATGGCAAAAAAAACTGTGTTAAAAGAAGCGGTATTAGAAAAACTGAGCAATATCAATCCGCGTAAAAAAAACCTTAGTGTAAAGGCAAAGGCAAGCCAGTAAAACTGGAGATAATCCAGCTAAACCTCAACCATAGCGAGGTTGCACAGCTTCTGCTGGAGCAAACGGTAGGCGAAAGGAAGCGTTATGTAGCGCTTTTATCAGAGCCATCTGGATATTTGGCTTAGCTGCTGTCTACGCCACGGGGCGTTTTTCTATCCAGGAGATAGTGGTAGATTCTCGGGACGGACTCGTGATAACTAAAATTAAAGGCAACTTTTTCTGCAGCTGCTACGCTCCACCAAGATAGACGACCGGAGTTCAACACAATGTTGGTTGAACTCACTCACGAACTTACAGGAAGGGCCCCTTTAGTAATAGGAGGGGACTTCAACGCTTGGGCGGTTAACTGGGGTAGTAGGTGCAACAACCCTAGGGGACACAGTCTACTAGAGTCCTTCGCGAGACTGGAGGTTGAGCTGTGCAACACTGGATTCATCAGCACCTATCGCAAGCATGGAATACCAAACAGGACGTCAATGATTGATATCACCTTTCGTGTCCATCATGAAAAACTGACATGAATTGGAGAGTGTGTGACGATTATACACACAGCGATCACCAGGTGATACGTTATAGCGTAGGAGAGCGATATCCGGTAACAGTAAGGCAACTGCCAATCCATGAGCGGAGATGGAAGACTAAAGTTTTCGATAAGAAAATGTGCACCAAAGCTATATACATACATGCAGGAAGCATCGCAGGTCTATAATGCTAAGCAGCTGACAAAAATGATGGTAGCGGTGTGCGACATGACCATGCCCAAAAGGAATACACCGAAGTGGTGGCGACGACCAGCTTACTGGTAGACCTCAGAAATTACTTATTTAGCTTCGCACTAGCTGCCTATAAGCCAGACGACGAGCTTAACGGACGAGGAACGAAGCCGATAGAGAAACGAGAGGTGCCGTTTACCGAGCAGCCAGGGTGGCACTTAAGCCAGCTATTAAAACAAGCAAAGAGAACCATTACAGAGCGTTATGCCAGAGCGTAGATGTGTAGCATCCAATTCCCCCCAGCTAGTTCAAACTGGATAAGAAAACCCCTAGAGTTGAGGCAAAAGATCAAGGGAAAATGAGAGAATCACCGATAAGTCGAAAAAGTACCTGCGTCGTCGGAGCTGGCGCGAGGAGTTTGAAAGCTATAAAAGGGCTGCGACGGTAGCGATCGAGCTTCACTTCAGTTTTGGGCACTATCCCGTGTGGTCACAAGTAAAGACCAAGTGACAAGTAAACCATCTAGTGGCAAGTGGTTCGCACCAACCAGCAACCAAGGTTGTGTGCTATAGTGTGTGGTTTAGAAATCGTCGTGGGATCGTGCGGAGGGCCGTTCGCTGACTAGGGCGCTAGGCACACACTCCACGGGATCGATCGTGAGAGCGATCGGGGTTTTAGTCCCCACATACCGATACCGCTTGCGGAAACGGCCGTTTTCACGGCTAATAAATTATTGAAAGAGCCACAAAAGAATCGATCGCTCTCACTTGCCGGTGTGTCCAACCACCAGGAAGCCGAGTAAGTAACTCTTAGCTACCAGTGCAGTGAATGAAACTAAATTCCACCCGTGGTTTCATCCAGAAAACCATCGGCTTCTACGTTTTGGTTCTCCTCTTAAGAAACCGGATTCAGCTGAAGGCCGCCGCTCCTGTCGGATCGGATGCTGTTTCCGTGAGCGCTCACGTTGAGTTAGTTTTTTTTTTGGCCAATTTGCTTTTGTAAAACCTTGTTCTTAATACAAATTGTAAAATTGAAGGGTTTTTGCATCTTTGTTGAACTGGTATCCTTAAAACAAGCTACGGAACCACGAATTCCCGCTAGCCGCCGGGCAAAGGAAAGTGAGATTTTGGCAAATTCAACTTTGAATTTGGCGCTTAAGCCAATATCTTTCGTTTTGGGACCTTTAATCAATTTGAGCTAATTCCTTTCCTTTCAAAACGTTACAGATGATAATCCATGGGGTCAAGCCTATAGAGTTGCACAGGTGTGATTCGGTGACCCAAGGTCGCCGACCGAAAAGTGTCTGGAAAACTGAAAAAGATCGTTGCACATCTTTTTCCGCAGCAATACCCTCTGCAGGATAATAGGAAGCTTCTTCGAAAATCGACTCCTGACGTACGAAACCGAAACTGGGTTACGATCGCGGTTGTTCCACAGGGTTCCATACTTGGACCTGTGCTTTTGAATGTCATGTATAACGAGGTGTTAACGCTAAAACTACCAGCAGGCGAGCAGATAGTCGGATTTGCTGACAATATTGTGGTCATGTTCATCGGCGAAACAATCCAGAAGGTAAAAGACCATGCAACGGTGTCCGTAGAAGGGGTTGGCATCTGGATGGAGGGAGTTCAGCTTCAGATAGCTCACCATAAAACCGAAGTTCTGCTCGTAACCAACAAAAAAGTTGTGCCGCTCATGGAGATTACTGTTGGAGGAAACACGACATCTTAAGTTTTGCCTAAGTTTCGGTGCGCATGTCAAATACTGTTATGAAAGTGCATCGAAAGTCATCGATTCATTGGCCTGGATCATGCCGAACTGTCATGGTCCAAAGAGTAACAAGAGGCGTCTCGTTGCGAGAATAACACTGTCGAAACTACGATACACCGGAGCGGCCAAGAGCTCCACCATAGAGGTATGGCGCAACAGATCCAAATTACGGAGCACACATCGGCTGATAGTCGTGCGAGTTTCCTGTGCATACTGAACCATATCAGCAGATGCAGCTTTTTTCATCGCTTGCATGATTCCCATCGACATAACTCTGGCGGAGGATATGGAGTGTTACGAAGCAAGAGCTGTTAGAAGAGTGTAAGATGGACACATAGGCTAATCCCGCGCCTTTCAGACTTGGTAAATCGGAAGTATGGAGAGGTCAACTTCTACCTGACGCAGTTCCTTTCGGGTCATGGGTGCTTTAAGCAATACCTCCATCGGTTTAAGCTTATCAGCTCGCCTTATTGCCCGGAATGCTTAGATACGGAGGAATCGGCAGAACATGCTATGTTTGTCTGCCCCAGGTTCATTTCAAGGCGTCAACAACTTCAAAATTTGAACGTTGAAAATGTTTTGAGGGACATGCGCGATCTAATACGAATAAGGAAAGATGATGAACGGAGAGAGCGAGATAGTCAACCAAACTTGACAAGCTAATGGACGGTCTTGGGCCTCGTATGACATCACAATTCAAAAGCAACGCGATCTTAGGGCGCGGTATAACCCTCATCTGGACTTATGCATGTGGTGGTATGGGACTTAAAAGGTTTCACGTACTCAGCTACGATCTTTATTGCAGCAAAAGGAAGCGTGGATACCATTCGGGGTAGTCGTGACGGAATTCTTGCTTGGTAGTTTCTCAATTGGCCTTGCTTTGGTGGTTAGAAATCCAGCGAGAGTGGATGCTGTGACGGGCGCGAATTACTTTGAAAGCGCAAAGTACAGTTTTTCTCCACTTTTTTATATTTTTTGTGGTCATGATCTTCAAAATTTCGAAGAATATATCCTTATTTACAACGTATAGCTTCTAACTTCAAATTTCTTGTAAACTATGTGATTTTTTTAGCATTTCGCAGCTGATCTACGTCTTTTTCCGAAGCATGTTTTTTTCGGATTTTTTTTAAGTCTTTGAATAACGGAAAACTGTAGTATAGTAGGTGAATAAAGTCTAAGAAATACATTTCGAGGTTTCCAAAACTTTAAATTTTGTAAAAAATGTTTAGGAGAGAAATATATTGGTTTAAGTCGTGAGTGTCAACTTGACACTCCAGGGACTGCAACGGGTACAAATTTCAGGGACGTATGAGGGTTAAATAATGCTAAACAAGCGCTGAAAATTGTTTGACAAAATGAGCGAAAGTTAATCATATTTTATCTTCCAAGACGTCAGTCAGTGCAAAGTTTTTCGTACAAGTTTTTCCAAATTTCAAAACTTTCATTTTAAGATAGCTTTCCAATTTGCCTTCATGGCTTAGAAAACGTTTAAAACAGGGCTGACGAAGTTATGGCTGATGAAACTATTCGGATCTTCTTTTTCATGTCAGATTTTGAAGCGAAGCGAAGAAAATTCGAAAAGATTGTTAGCTTAAAATGGTTGTGTTGATTTTAAAGCTCAAATCTTCACATCCTGGTTTTTCAGTTTCCTTGGTATCGTGAGAGTAGTGGCTAGTTGAAAATTGATTTTCTTTCAACTTTTGTAAAAATATGTTAAAAAGGTTTGAAAAACCCGTCCCAAAAACATGTGACAATTACTAAGCTTCAATCCCATTCAAATTGATTCAAAGTAAACGTATGCCAATAAATAATGAATGGAGCGTATCCAACTGCCCCTAAAAACGGTGGCGGCAAAGATGAAATGCTGCCACCAAGAGCGAAAAATTCGACCGATCTTTGCATATGTAGAGTAGTAGTGTGTCCAATTGTTGCTAAAAAAGAAAAAAAAAGTAAGCTGCAGAAGCATCAAAAAGTTCGCAGAAAGGAACCAAAAAAAGCGCATCTTTCAGCGAACGAAATCGACGTCAAGTGGTGGATAATTTTTATGAGCGAAGGCGAATCCGCACAAAAAAGGTAGGAGGTAAAGTGAATGGAATGGGATTCGAGCCGCAACTGAGTGAGTGAGTGGCTTCGAGGGTGTGAAAATTGTTTAATTAATGGGTGTAATAGATTTTGGTGTTTTTTTCTCGTTAGGGAAAACGAAGGGAGATTTAATCAGTTGATGGTTGTTTGAATTTGATTAAAATTGGTTAATTAACATGATAAGTTTTACGATCATAAATCGAAAATGTTGGGAAAATTGACATACACTGGAATTAAATTTTCAGATGTGACATAACAGTTTGCAAATCGATAAAGCTGAACATACTTACGCAAAACGTTCAAGTTTGCACATATCACATATAGTTGTTGACACATTTCGTACCTGCAAAGATAAATGGAAACCGATATTGAGTTACCAAACATCAAACACAGATCCGAAACATGTGAAACATATCCGAAAAAGTTGTTATTCCCGGTTGCAAGATTTAATCTCGAAACGGGAAAATGGCCCCAGAGCGAGTCGATTAAGTTAGGGTGCGCAGCCACATGGCGACCGTCACAACCGTTTTGCATAACCGCCAAACGGATCGATCGGCCGTTTGGCGTTTGTTGTCAATTGGCCGGCCGGCTGTCGTCGGTGACAAAAAGTATCCCGCCAGAGTAGCGACAGGAAAAACCCCTTTCTCCCACAACGAGCGCGTTGAGTTGTGCGCGGATCCACGCGAAGCTGATTGGAATATATGAGGCTTACTTCTTCCTGAAGTTCAATTATGTTTGAAGCTTTCATAACATTGAAGGCAACTTTCAAACATGTTGGACATGGTGATCAGGTTTTATGTTTGCATATGGATCGCAATTAGTTCACGCCAGCTTTAAAATTACTACAAATACTTGAAATTTATAAGGAAAATTGGGCGCTATAAAATTAAATTAAAATTATGAATGAAGAAAAAGAAGTACACATCCTCTCTTCACTAAAACTTATTTTGTTTAAGAAATTCACTAGAAAAAAAAAACAAGAAAATAGCTAAAGCGGGAGAGAAAATGGAAAGTTGAAAATCTTACTGGAAAAGATTCCAGTGAAACATAACCCAGACAAGCCAGACAGTCATAGATGGGATCGATGAAAAAGTGCTGGCACCAGCTTTGGGTGCCTTCTGTAGGATCATAAATTCAACCAGAATTGAATGTGGGGAGATCTAGAGGCCAGCATTCATATGAGAGTGTCCCCCCGGGGAGCTGGAAAGCAAATATTGAACCTGGCTGAAAGGCAATTGGGAATGTAAGTTAAATTTATGAGCTTTATCTGCAAGTGGTATCGAAAGTGTATGAGCTGCAATTGCTACCCTGATTCGTCGAGTTGGTGAGCTTCGTAACAATTTGAACTCCAAAAAATTTTGTAAGAAAATTATGGTGTTATATAAGAAATTTATAAAATACTGGGAACTTTTTCAAAACAATTAAAAACCTCTACAAACATCTTTTAAGATCGGTTTAGAAGAAATACCCCTGAAGATATTGGAAATTGTTTTTTAAATATAGGGATAACAGCAATGCTTAGTAGAATGTTAAATGAGGGTAACCATTTTTTTTAAATAAAATCCCAACTAAATATTTATATAATTTTTAATACTGTTTAGAGATGTATTTTTCATGTTTTTCGGAGGTGTAATAATTGTAAACCAAGCTTTTTTCTTTAAAAAAAAATCAATAACAAAGGTACTGCTACTTGCTAACAGAGCTTGCAAGAATTTGAAATGTAACTTGGAAATGTGAAACTACATGCTGGATTTTTGGTATTAACATTCATGTTATGTTCACGTTACTTTATTCTCTTGAAGAGTAAATTGATCACGACTAAGTAGTGTTCACGATAGTAAAATTGTGTACATTTCAACAGAGTGTGAAAATTCATAACCTAAGGCCTTATCTGTAGATCTGTGCTTGTTTTTTTTTTCAAAGATAGATGAAGTTCTGCTTCATATTTATGCTGTAATTTAAGGAGGGAAAAATTAGCTTGGGACAGAATATAAAAATATTCCTTGAATATAAAAAACTGGATTGTTAAAAATAAGAAGATTGAAAAGTGAAAATGCATGAAATGAAAGCTGATGATAACCAGTAAAATAACTTTGAATAGAGTGATTGAGGAGAATGGAATTAGCAATCAAATAAAGTTAACCATATCAAGAGCCGTAGGAAGAACAGCCTGAAGAGAGGGTGTGTTTTGGTGGCAAATTTTTTCCTAAAATATTTTTGCTTGAGCAATGCATTCTAACTTTCAAGAATAAGTCCTAGAAGTTGCCTATTTTTATATGAAACAAGCAGACCCGGTGTGCTTTGCTACACCGTCCTCAATTGATGGAAATTTAACAAAAGAGATTAATTTTTGTATTCGTAAATATTCTTTTCTGTTTTCAAAACTTGTCATAAAGCTTGTGTTTCAATAGTTTCGTATCTTAAATTTAGACTCTGTAATTATTTATTCACAAGTTCCTAAATTCTGTCACAATAAATTTTTTACTTGTATAAAATTCCTCTCCCGTGACCAATTTGGTTCCAATTTCTTGATTATTTTCCAAGTCATTTGAAATAATAGTATGATGGTCCCCCTGTTTTATAATCAAAAAAACATTTCTCGTACTTCAATTCTTCTATGCTAAATGTGCTCGATCATTCCTCGAGTTATTAAAAAAAAAGTATGGGTGCACCCCTCTTCCTTCCATATGACAAATTTGACCCCATTTGCTTAAAATGTTATTGAGTTAGACAAAATTGTATGAGAGTCTCCCTCTCCTTCATTCATCCCCCATTGGAGGGTTCCCGAATAAGTATAGAAACATTTTTCTATCCCAAAAACCCTCCCCTGCTGAAGTTTGGTTCTTTTGTATGACTAATTCTACAGATATGCAACAAAAATGTTTAAGGCTCTCGTTTCCTTTTAATATCTCACTCACATCTCACTCAATGGAAGATGGGAAGGGTTCCATACAATTATGGAAAACTACTTGTATCAAAATACAATCCCATATCAAATTCGGCGCCTTTCGACTGATTAACTTTCGACATCTTTAAAAAGAACTGTGGTTCCCCAATATCTATTTGTTTACTTGGATGAGGGAAGGGCCTCAAACAACCATAGAATATTTTTTCATTACCAAATATTCTCCCACGCCAATTTCAATTCCAGTTGGTCGATTATTTCACCAGTCATGCAAAAAAATGTATGGGAGCCCCCTCCCCTTTTATGTATCGCTAGCCCTGTGGGAAGAGCTTAATATCATATCACATGCCAAATTTGATTCCCCTCAATTGATCGATCATCGAGTATCGCTAAATATTGTATGGACCCCCTCCCCTCTTCTAATCCTCCCAATGCAAATCGAGAGGACTTCCAAACAATCATAGAACCTTTTCCCATATCCAAATATGCTCCCAAGCCAATTTGGTTCCATTCGATAGTTATCGAATTTTGCAATAAAAATTGTATGAAACCCAACCTCCCCATTTGAATCTTTCCACTTTAAAAAATAGGGGGAGGGGGGGGGGGGGGTTTAAAAATCATTGGAACATTTCTCGTATCCAAATATGCCAAATCTGCTTTGATTTGCTTGACTAACTCTCGAGTTATGGCAAAAATTGTAAGAGAGCCCCCTCCCCCTTCCTTTTCCCTCATGGAAAAAGAAGGGATACCATATTTTCATATAAATATTTCGCGTAGCCAAATCAGATTTATTTTCTACTCTTGTAAACTCGCTTCATATGAAAGACTTTAGATTGAAACTTTAAATTTGAAGTATTTGCACTATAAATAATGTTGACAACAAACGAATAAAACATATTTCAAGTTGAATTTTCACTTAAGATTAAATTAAAAGTTCTTTGACCAAATAAAATTTATCACTAAACATTTTTACTCAAACTTAGAATCCTGTAAACATTTTTTTTTTAATTAAAATCTATATTTTCCTAAAAACTAAATCTTTAATATGAATCCAATTTTTTTTGTGTTTCCAAAGTGACTCTGATTGAATATTAAATATTAATTTTGAATCCTGAATCAAAATTTTGGAACTACGATCAGCTGCGATTTGAATCCTTCATGTAAATCATACATTGATATTTAAATCCTGATTAAAAAACTTCACTTCGAGCTTAATCTGAAACTAAATTTTTAATTTTTTATCCGAATCTGAATCAAAACGAATTTTGAATCTAAGTTCCAGTTCAGAATTCCTATTGGTATGAATCCAAAACGAAATTTGTATTAGAACCCTCAACCAGAAATCTCTTATTTGAATTCTGTACTTTTGGATTTCAATATGAATTCATTATTCAGTTATAAATCAAATCAAAATCTTAGAAACGGTTTGCAATTTTAAATATTTACTTTTCATATTCCGGAACGACTCATCATTCCGGAAGTTTGAATATGATAAGTTTAAATTTGGAAAGCAAAACCAAGAATCATTATTTTGTGCGAATGATGTTCTAGTTATAGAAAACCAAAATTGGAAATTTTAAATTTAAAATCTGTATTGAAACGTTTAATAAAATAGTAAAGGGCCCCCCTGAAATTATGAATTGGAAATTTTACATTTCTGGAAGTTTAGGGGGCCCCTAGTTTAAGCATTCCTAATTTTTCGAAGCACGCATCCAGGCTGCTTTTTTGTCTAGAAAAATGCTTTTATGTCTAGAAAATCTTGAAAAATCTGTAGATTTAATCCCATTTTTTCTCGAATCCAAAACTGAAAGAAAAATGCAATTTCCATTACCGAAATGCTTTAGGAAAGTGAAGAAAATCGTATTTCTTTCAATTTTTTTTTGAAACTCCGAGCAAATCCAAATAAATCCTGTAACCTGAAATGCTTACTTTAGAATAAATAACACAATATTTCCACTTCGTTTACTGTGTGAAAAAAAATTTGATTTCACAGCGGATCAAGCCAAAGATTTCTTTAATCTGTCTCCACATTTTATAATACAATTTTCCAGTTCACCCTTAAACTTTGGTTGATAACGATATATAGCAAAGCTACTATAATTTGCAGTCATAGATTTGAAATTCGATTTAAAACTTTCTCCAAACATTGGATGTTTATAATTTATGACTCTGAGCATTTCTTTTTTAAAATAAAAATCTCAGATTTAAAATTTCATTCATTACATTGTAACAAGAACTCCAAGTTAATATCCTGAATTCTTGTTACAATATAATGAATTCAAAGTTTTATTGAATTATTTTGTGACAAAAATATTTCTATGTTTTTATTTAAATCTTTTCGAAATTTTGTAATAAATACCTATACAATTTTGCTTTGTTTTTCTCGACGAAATCTTAGTTCATGTAGTAGAGGCTTTATATCCATTTATAATTCATGTTTTTAATTTTATATTCACCAGCTGCAACAGTTCTTCTTATCAAGTTTAAATTTGTTTTTTAATATTTAATCTGATTAGAATCTTATCCTGAATTTCGCATTTCTATTCAAAAAATTGTCAAATTACTTGAAACCGATTTGTTGGTGCCAAGGATATGAAATAAGAATAAACATATGAATTTTTAATAAAAAATTTAACATTTCCTACTTTGACTCTGATATCGATTACGATTCTCATTTTTTCTCTATTTACATTTTACATTTTTATATTACAAAATTCATTTTCGCTGAATCACCAAAACGGAGTTTTTGTCGACAAAGCGTAAAAAAATTACAATCTATTAAAAAAGTCTCATTTTTGTTTTTTAACTGATTTTTCGAAGATAGTAACAAAGTTTTTGAATAAAACACAACTTAAATTCGGATTTCAAAGATCTTATCAGAGTTTTTATCTTGGATTAGTTGATTAACTCTTTCGAAATTTTTGCCCGTAATGTAATAACAATCGATTATTGTAAGATTCCAGATACAAACCCCGCTTGGTATGGATGGGTTTTTGAAACAACATAACCTTATATTCTCCGTTTTCAAATATGACAATAATCATTAAGAGGAAAACAAAAAAAATCAAAATTTGTCAGAAACGTGATGAAAAATAATAAAATTTTCCACAATTGTCAAAAACGACTAAAACCGTTTGAATTGGTTAATTTCTAGTAAAAAGTTCAAAAAGTTTAGTAAAAAAAACCCCTTTTTATTTAGGCAGCAAAATTTGTTTGGGCGTGTTGCAAAAATCGAAAGGGGCCCGTACTTCTATTTATTTACAACAGACATTGAATTTTAATGTTTAAATAAAATTTCGAACCACAAAATCCGGAATAATTCTGACCCAAGCTGAGCCATGCGCATCCGGGCTATTTTCCTCAATATCCGCCAATATCCAAATCATTTTATTATTTTTTTTTTATAAGAAAAACAGTTTTTATCGCAACACATCAGTCAATCATATTTCGAACTCCCAAAAAAACGATTATTTTAATTTTGATGAAATTTTCACAATAAATTTAGGCACAAAATGCATAATTCTAAAAGCTCAATTTTTTTTATTCACTATTATCTGTTATTGGCATTTCAATGCAAAAAGAAAGCAAATACAAAAATTTAAAATTTGCCCGACGTTTCGGTCTTTGGCCTTGGCCTTCATCAAGAGATATCTAAAATATCTATAAAAAATAAGATAGCAAATTTTGCAAATTTTTGTTTGATTTGGCAAAAAATTTGAAAAAACGAGAAAAATCTGGGCAATCTGACAAGCTTATTCAATGCTAGTGAATTTCGATTTTCGGGACTAAATTTCAACAAGTGTGAAAAAACTAGCCGTTCATAAAAATTTGAAATTTTGAATTTAGAGAAGAACATGGGGGAGTTGAACTCCCAAGCTCCACTCTCTCTCCCCCCCCCTCCCCCCCTTTCCTAAAGCCATGACCATAGAGATCATGACAGTGCAGAAGATATAATTTAAAAAAAAATTACAAAAAGAAAAAAAAACAGTACATAGAAGTTACAGATTTGAAGTAAATGGAATGATATCAAATAACTAGGAGAAAAGTGGAAATGAAGAACAAATATAAACAAACAAATTCCTAAAGATATTAAACAACCCTTAAGATAGAGTAAGAAGCAGAAAAAAGAGAGAACCGAAGACAAAAAATAATAATATTCAAAATGGAAACAGAGAGAAGGAAAGTTGAGAGTATGGTAAACAGACGTGAAGGTGGAAAAAAAAGAACTGAAGTTAGAGGAGAAAATGGGTTTGAATGAAGAATAAAATAAATAAAGACGCGAAAATGTTTGATGCGTCTATAATTCTAAAAAAAATGAAAAAAAAATGAGCGCCGAAAGCTGAGAGCTTTGGTAGGAGAGAAATCATTGAAATTAGAAGAAATAGAATCCAACATAGAGAAGAAAAAATAGACTAAATATTTACGAGTAAAACACTGCAGAAAAAAAAATTATTCAGATTATAATTAGAACGAATATAGAGAGAATGAGATCTGAACCTGGAGAGAAAATGTCTGAAAATAGAAAGAGAAGAAAAAAACTGAAGATAAAGGATGATATGAAAAAACTTAACTAAAAACCGGATAAAGAGAAGTAAAAAGAGAGGTTAAGAGTAAAAAGAGAGGCGTTGGCGTTGAAAAAGCTATTTGAAAATGGTATTAAAACTTAAGAGAGAATTGAAAAGAGTTGATTGGTGCAAACTGATGACAAGAGAGTGCACAAGAAAAAAAGAATAGAAAGGATATTGAAGATAGAGAACAGAAGCTAATAATAGACAGAATCGAAGCTGAACACAGAAAGATGGAGAGTTATAGAAAAGGGAAAGAAGAGTTGATAAGATAGATAAAATGAAAAAAAGGTGATGACACACACAAAATGAGTTGAAAATAATTAGATAGAGAGCTAAATGTAAAAAGACTGGCAATGAACTTGAAGATAAAGGGCTATTTTTGGATATTCAAAAGAAAAAAAGACAGCTGATGATATATAAAAATGAATTACATGATTTTAATGTAAATATTTTGAATCTCAATTCTTCAATATTTAATAGGCAAACTGTATTTCGAACTTATAGAGGTGATATTTAAAAAACAATATCATGTTACGAATTTTAGATAGGAAAAAACAAGCATATCAACTTGATTTCTTGAGACGATACGAAATATTTGAATTCAATCATCAACATTGTGTATCTGTAATTACGATTTTGTTTTGCAAAATCGCTAAATTTCCTGCGTTGTTATTTTATTTCTTTTTGTTTTAGAATTTTCTTCCTCATCAAGTCTTACTGAGCACTTCAAATTTTTGGTGGGTTTTTGATACCTTACATCAAAAAGGTACCAATATAACAAAAGTTTATTTCTAAGATTTTAACACTTTTTCCCAACATGTTAGTAATCATAGAAATTTAAGTGATTCTTATCATATAAAACATTCAGCAAAGATCATCATATAGCTTTGTTGTCTAACATGTCCCATAAAAATTAGTAGTTCAACAAATAATCGGCCCAACCATATGAGAAAGTATCACTTATTTAGGCTTTAGATTAAGCTTAATTCAAAACTATCAAATCTGACACCAGTAGCAGCGGCTGAACTTTAACACCCTGATGAATAAAATCCACTCCGCCGAGAGCACCCTCAGCTCGCTTTATGGGAATAAATGAAAGCTAAATGTATGAATACATTCATCTCAAGCTCCATTATCGATTATGAAATACAAACGACGACGGCCGGCTGGCTGGGAGATTTAATTTGTGCCCAGTTGCACATATTATGACAGAGGATCAGCCGGCAGCCTACACACATTTCTTGGTTCCCTTCATTTTTTTTTTATTAATCTTACTTTTTATTTCAACACACATTCAAACGTCACAGACGTGTGTACTCGAGTGATGGTGGACATCTGACAGACTCTCACAGACTGATGATGAACTTCACAACACCAGCTCTAGCTGATTTAATTATGAAGTGACAGGTTGAACTACGATAGAGTTGAAAGGCAATTTATTCAATGACGATCAATTTATGTGACGAGGTATCGGTGTGGTAAAAATTTGTACTTTGTAGATAACAACACACGATTGCCATCTTAGTTATGGTAATCGTTTGATAAGTTCAAAGATGAAACTGGTCAGGCTTGACACTTTCACTGAGTAAGTCCTACTGTATGAAGTGATGCTTCCAGCGATTTCGAACGACCCTACCCATAACCTTTTTGAAGAGATGGAAAATAATGAATAATTATTAAAGATTAAGTTAGAAAGTAGTTTTTCTGATTTTTCTATCGATCGAGAAAACTCAATTGATAACCGGGAAAAAGATAAGTCTCTCCTTTATTCTGAGTTCTGAATTAACATTTCAGTTGACAATTTCCAGTGTCTATATCTTGAGACATAGGAATTCACAAATAAGACAGCAAGTGGGACACTTATCAACGTACCCAAGCAGGCAAAGGAAAGTCCAGCTCTAAATCCGACCGGTTTGTTTGGAATTGACATCGACTGAAGTGGCAGAAGAAGCTGGAGGGCCGTATCCTAGACGAGGTCTTGATCTATTAAAAAGTGATGCAACGAGTTTCGAGGGACCGGTTCCCGTCAGTTCCTGCAGGAGAATTTGAATACTCAAGCTAGTAGTAGCAGCTTCGATAAATCAGAGCTTCGATGCTACCCTAAGACAAGACGAATGGCTCAAGCAAGAAAGTGAATCGGCGTTGTCGTCGAATCAGGGTCAGTAATTTTGCCTTTAGTCAGGAAGAAAGTGGTCACACCTCTTCCTATGAGCAGACATATCTGTTGGGATTTTCGCCTCAATTCGGGCGAGTCATCCCGATCCAAGCGATATGTGGAACGACAAAAGTGCTGATCGTACGTAAGACTGGTTTAAAAAAAATCACAAGACTAGGTTGGCATACCATCGCGATTTTAATTTAGTGACTACAGCAGAAAACAACTTCAACATAATAATCTGTTTGGAATTTTGATAAGCAATCATGAAGCACAAGTGATGAACCATCCAACAGGACGAAAATCCCTAAAAACAATCATTCAGCTAATTTTCGGTTTGATATTAATGTGTCAACTGTATTAATAAAAGTACGATGAAGTATATCGTGACTGGGTGATACGGTCAAAATTTGGTCAAGGGAAAACGCGTGTAAATCGGTGAAATCGATTATTTAAAAAATCTAATTAAATTTCTTTTTCAAGTTTATTAGTATAAAATTCAGGAAAAACATTCAGTTAGGCTTCCGCTTTTCCAAATCCGAATTGCCGGGCCTTACGCATAACCTCTGCCAGCAGATTTTGTACAGCCACCTTGTCCACCTTCTTCGCCGCAGAAAGCCAATTTGCCTTGAACTGCTTCTCGTCCTTAGCAGTTTTTTGGTCTTCTTTAGGTTCCGCTTGACAATAGCCCAGTATTTCTCAATTGAGCGGAGCTCTGGCGTGTTGGGAGGGTTCTTGTCCTTGGGGACCACCTGCACGTTGTTGGCGGCGTACCACTCCATGTCCTTTTTACCGTAATGGCAAGATGCCAAATTTGGCCAAAACAGTACGGAACAACTTTCTTCAGGAGAGGCAGCAGAAGTTTATTCAAACACTCTTTCACGTAAATTTCATGGTTGACAGTCCTGGAAGCTATGAAAATGCTGCTTTTCAAGCCACAGGTACAGATGGCTTGCCAAAGCAGATATTTCTTCGCGAACTTTGACAGTTTCATGTGCTTGGAAATATCTACTACCTTTCCCCTTCCTTTTGCCGTATAAAACTCTTGTCCTAGAAGCTGCTTGTAGTCGGCTTTGACGTAGGTTTCGTCGTCCATTACCACGCAGTCAAACTTCGTCAGCATCGTCGTGTACAGCCTCCGGGATCGCGCTTTGACCGTCGTATTTTGTTTATCATCGCGATTTGGAGTCACTACCTTCTTGTAAGTCGATAGTCCGGCTCGTTTTTTGGCTCGATGCACGGTTGTAGACGATACAGCTTATTTGTGGCATCTCGGAGAGAGAGGTTAGGGTTTCGCTTGAAACTACCGGCAACGTTCTTTGTCGTCTCAGCGGCTTCCGGTTTTCGATTTCCCCCCGATCCAGACTTCCTGGCTGTCGACAAACGTTCCCCAAACAATCTAATTACATTTGTAACGGTTGACTTGTAGAGTGTCCATTTCCCGGCCATTTTAGCGTTCCCGGGAATCGGGAAATCTGACGATCCTTTTCCCGGGAATTCCCGGGATCCCGGGAAAATTGAAAATGAGGATTTAAACATGAAGATTATATCCCTCTACTGCTTATTTTTAAATTAATGGTAATGGTAGTACCTAGTATTGCAAACCATTTCAAACTTTTTTAATGACTAAACAATTCAATAAGCAAACCAACGACCCAGGAACAAAGCACTTTAACCGACACATTGGTCTGATCCTAGCTGCAAAAAAATTGAAATAATTGAGAAGGATTTCCCACTATCGATATGTCATTTTTTTCTGATGATTTTGCTACTGTCTATAGTATCCGAAACGGAAGTTCTAAATGATGAGTGTTGCAAAATAGAACATTCAAATTCTTTCCGTATCGTTCCATTATTGAAATTGTTTGGTTTTAGAGTCTCTTATTTTTCGATTGAAAAAAACATTTTTTATCAAATTCAATGTATTAACCATATTTAAGAAAGAAAAAATTAAAACTAAGCTATCAAGGTAGAACAGGTAGAACTATCATTTTCCTTGCTTAATCTTATTCACTTTTTCAGATTTTGATCGTATAAATTTGTAGTAATTTAGCACATTTTACTGGTTTCGGGAATTCCCGGGATTTTTAAGGCGTTTCCCGGGATTCGGGAATTCCCGAATTTTTCTAAATCCCGGGAATTCCCGACCGGGAAATGCCGGGTAGGGCACTCTATTGACTTGGTAACTTTAAGCGATTTTGCCAGCGTAGTGTGCGAGTAGCTCGGATTTTCGCGATACGCGAGTAAAATTGTGGTACGCTGCTTTGCTTCCTTGGACGGCATTTTGACAACTAAAGATTGAAGTCCAAAATCAAAATATGAGCAACATTTTACACACACACACACACACACGCACACACACACACACACACACACACACACACACACACACACACACACACACACACACACACACACACACACACACACACACACACACACACACACACACACACACACACACACACACACACACACACACACACACACACACACACACACACACACACACACACACACACACACACACACACACACACACACACACACACACACACACACGCACACACACACTCACACACACACACACACACACACACACACACACACACACATACACACACACACACACACACACACACACACACACACACACACACACACACACACACACACACACACACACACACACACACACACACACACACACACACACACACACACACACACACACACACACACACACACACACACACACACACACACACACACACACACACACACACACACACACCTTCAAAATGAGGGGTGTTCAGATTTTTTAAATGCAAAATTGAAAGAAATACGTCAAGTTGATATTGACCAAATTTTGACCGTATCACCCTTTAAAATGTTTTTCATCATCACTCGAAAAAAGTTTCAAGATCAATGTCAAAAAAAAAAAATACAACTAAATTCTCGTAGAAGTTTCATTAGAACCATGGAATCAAAAAGTTAGATGAAAGTTCATGAGAACGCTCGATAGTGATAAATGGACTTTGAAATATCAAAGGCTCCTGGAAAGCATAACATTGTTCTACTATACTTCTATGGACTTTGAAAGTTCGTTCAAAAGTTTAAAATAAAAACTTCTCTCTACTACTTGGAGTAGATAAAACTACAAGCTACAAGCACCTACAAGTACCTCAGCAAACGTGAAATCATATTAGAAATGAGATCTTAAGTCGTTTACAATGGTATTTCGAATCGCAATTCCATCTGCATATTTAGCGGAAAAATCGTATAAAATGTCATCTGAATGTCAATTTAAATCGGATATGATAGAAAGTTCGCCATGTTTGGAAATTTTGAAAAGATTTCGCTCCCGCGCGAGCTTCAAGTGAGAAAATCACCGTCATGTTCTCTCTTTGCAACTTACAGTTTAACCAGATGGATAAAAATCAGATGGGAATTGAGTAATATTGACCAATGAGAGAACTGGAAAATGTTTTCGCTGGCAACGATTTGCAGACTATGAGAGCAAAATTTCGCACTTTTCTGTATTCTTCCGATAGGTACGAATAAGATATCACCCAATTGGTGTAGTTTTCATCGTTTTAAAAAGAAATGCAATTTATGTATGCATATCGCCTCTTCCTTGGTAGGTAAATGTAGTTTTTTCAACTTTCATACGATCATTCTATAATGTATATGGAACGTATATAAAAACAGCATTAGATTATAGCTTCAAAAACGTTTGCTTGGACTTTTCAATACATAAAGTCTGCTTCATTTAATATTGGAACACAAACAATTGCGTGTAGTTAAGTCATTTATTAACGAATTCATAATTTGTTTTTCATACAAATGTAGCATTTCCTTTACTCTTTCATAAAAAAAAATTAAAAAAATTATTCATTGCTGTTTCGAAGAAATTCTCGTACTTTTCCCGTAATACGGCACATTAGGCGGCGCACACCCTTTTCGTCCACCGTTTTGGCGATTTGATTCCACCAGTTCTTCATTTGAGTCATGTTCCTAACAAGTTTTCCCTTTGCCTTAAGCCTCCGCTTCGTGATTGCCCAGTATTTCTCTATCGGCCGGAACTGGGGGCAGTTTGGGGGGTTGAGGTCCTTCGGTATTACGCTGACCCCGTTCGTTGCGTACCATTCCATAACCGTTTTGCTGTAATGGCAGCTTGCGAGGTCCGGCCAAAACATTACTGGACGGTCGTGGGCACGAATAAACGGCAGAATCCGTTTCTGTAGGCACTCTTTTTTGTAGACTTCTGATGTCATTGTCTTGTCAGTGAGAAAGACTTTGGTTTTCTGTCCACAACTGCATATCCCCTGCCAAATCATGTACTTGCGGGCGAATTTATCCGCAAACACGAACTTAAATTTTCCAGGTACATCCCCCCGAGCCGTCGCCAAATAAAATTTTTGACCTGGGATTTGCCCAAAGTCCGCCTTCACGTAGGTCTCATCGTCCATCAGAATACATCCGTCGAACTTGGTCAGCGCTTGGTCGTACAGCTTTCGAGCACGGATTCTGGCCACATTGTTCTGCTTCAGCGTCCGATTTGGTTGTTTGCTGGCTCGGAATGACCTTATTCCTTTCCGGAGACGAATTCGTCGCACCGTACTGTGAGCGTCCTGGAACTTATTGGCCAAATCGCGGTCTGAAAGATTGGGATTCCTCTTGACGGCCTTGATGACTTTCCCACGCAGTTTCCGGTCGACAGTTCCACTCCGACGCTTCGAATGCGGCTTCCGAGCCGTCGTCAATGTTTCCTTGTACTGCTTGATAACACGCCATTCGGTATTTCTGGGCATTTTAAGCTGTTTAGCTAGCTTCGATGCCGACAACAATGGATTTTCAAGAAAACTGTGCACAATTTGATCTCTCCGTTCGGCTTCCATGGCAGTTGTTTACAAAATGCTATCGTTTGGTGTTATGACATAAATACATGGTGAAAGGTAATGAATTTCCCGACACGTGGGTGAAAAAAGTTTCCGAATCCGTCCACTAGGAGCGCCACAATGAGCAAAAGAATTTGTTCCAATATTAAATGAAGCAGACTTTAAATTACTTTAAAGGGCTTTACCAAGATTTAGTTAATGTGACAAATTTTCATTAACCCCAATCCGCTCTTAAGTGTCAATATGGCACTATTGAAAGTTTGACGGCTGTATCATTACTTTTTTTACGGTAGCACCCTGAAAGCCCAGGAAAAAACTCCCAAATCAGACCTTTAGTGTCAATTTGACACTGCTCACTCAAAACTGCTATATCTCTCTTGTTTCTCAAACGATATTTACAAACTTTATAGTTTTGAAGACCTCGTAACCTTACTCAAATATGTTTGTTAGACAATATTCACCTAAAACAGTTCAGCTCTCCGTTATTTAAAGTCTATGAAAAAATCCTAAAAATATGCTTCGGAAAAAGACTTTAGATCAGCTACGGGATGTTCAAAAAAGGAATTCACTTAGTGCCCAAAAAAGCTGATGTTAGAAGCTATTCGTTGCACATAAGAATATATTTTTTGGAAATTTTTTAAGATCATGACTACAAAAAATGTTGAAAAGTGGTGTGAAAATCGTGCTTTTTAAATCAATGAATTGTCACAATTGTTTAAGTCACACCAGATAAATTTTGAAAAGAGGATTGAAAAGTTGACTTAACTTGGCACATGTTTGCATATTTAGATTCACAAAATATGAAACACAGAATTTTTAACGAATTTTCAAAGGTAGTCACTTTTTAACTTTTTTTTCAAAGGATAATTTCTCAGATTTTTTTTCTTTCAATTAAACTTTGCACTGGGCTTTGAGTATATTCATGGAAGATTTTTGTGATACATTTATATTCACCAGAAAGGCAATTTCATACCGATTCTAGTTGAGCCATTACATAAGCGCTGCAATTCTTTACACAAATATGATTTCGAATCTATGAATACACTCCAGGGACTGTAAAGGGTAAAAATTTGTGGGACGGATGAGGGTTTCTTTTGCTCAAATGAATTTGAATTTGTTTGTAAATTTATTATGGTTCCTTTGAATATTGAAATTAGGGTTGCAGCGGATGTATTGGGAAAATTTCAGGTTCGAATTTTGAAAAATTGACAATATAGATACATTTTATTGATTGGCCCATAAAACTGCGCTGCCCCTAAATTGCAGCTCAATCAGACTTGATTTAGAGGTTCCTTAGAGCGCTCATAGTTTCGATTTTTTACTCTCAAGAATTTCCCAAAGAGGGACGAAAGGAAAACGGGAGAATCGAAATTTTAATTCTGATACCATAAGATTTAAAAATGTATAAGACCCCGAAATCTGGTGTTATCTTGATAAAAAAATTGTTTTTCGGAAAAAAAGAGCCAGAGTAGAAAATAAAAAAAAGGTCCCAGAAAGTCGAGATAAAACCTTATTTCGACGTTTTAAGCTTTTTCAAGTCATTTGATATCAAAATTAAAATTCCGATTTTTCTGATTTCCTTTGGTCTCTCATTAGAAAATTTCTTAGGTTCAAGAAATGGCACAACCCTTAAATGAAGTCGGATGGAACTGAAATTTGGCACAGGGCAGTTTTTTGGGCCAATATTTAAAACGTTCATGGTCGGTTTTCGAAACTCGTGCTAGAAATCTACCGCCGAATTTCGAATCATGTTCTGAATATCAATTTCAAAAATTGGATTTGATTGATTTTAAATACTGCATGAATTCATGTTCAAAGAAACCATATAGAAGTTATCGTTTTTCAAATTATTTTCAAAATTATTTTCAAAAATTGCTCAATCAGAGATCGAACTAAGGATATAAAATTTGATTCGGACTCCCATTTTGAAAAGAAAAAGTGTAAAACTTGAAAGTCCGAATTTTAAATTAGTCACACTTACTATTGAATGATTCTATATTTGGAATCTAAATCTAGACTTTTATGAATATCAATATTCAATTCATACCATGGCCGTACGAACGGGGGGGGGGGGGGGGGGGGGTTTGGGGGTTAAACTCAGAACTGATGTCAAAACCTCGAAAACTAATCCCAGGTTCAGAATTCAACTACAGTTTTCCAAAATTTTCTCACTAAGGCCGGAACAAATATCAATTTCTTCTTTTGTCACTTCACCACCCTTTGAAATTTCCAAAAAACACGAAGGCCGAAATAAATTAAATTTGAAGTATTTTATGGACATTTCGAAAAATTTATCAAATATTCGAAATATTTCAAGAGCAAAACACAAATTGTGATAGATGGGAGTTTTATCACCTTTTGTATCCTTCATTTCTTGAATTATTCGATATTAAATAACTTGGTTAATAAGTTTGGTGCAATGATAAAGTTTACAATTTTGTTGCACACAAGCTTTCGTGCAATTTATTCCAGTTTAATGATTTTTGCATTATTTTTATCAAGCTCGTAAATGAATTCCACAATCAAAATAAAACTATCAAGATAACTATTTCGGTAAGGATTTAAAACTGTATGATATGGCAGGCTTCAAATTCTGATTGTTAGTTCGATTTTAATATCCAACCAAAAACAGTTCGTTTGTACAATTCAGCTGAAATAAAATAATAAATAAGTGAAAGTTTGAGTTCATTAAGCAAGTTTAATCTTATGAAAAACTTATTGAAAAAAACATCCACAGAAATTGATTTTTAATGAAAAGTAATTAAAGACTCTAAAGATAAAGAGACTAAAGATAAAGATTCTTTAATAAATCGCAAGGAATTCCATTTGTTTTGGAATATTGTTCGACATTATAAATATTGCAGTTTTTTTTTCAAAAACCAAATTTCAAACTAATATCTTTAACTAGGATCGAGTTTGCATGAATCCGATTTGAACTGCAAAATTTAAATCTTTTACTTTAACTGTTTAAAATCGAATTTATTTTGAGAAATTTTGTTTTTTTTAATTGAAAGCTTAAAAAAAAGCTGATTGCAAATTGAAATCAAAATTTGCCCGAAATTTTATTGAAAATATACTGATTTTGTCCGGATCTATTAACAGTTTTTGGAAAATCAAACGAAAAATTCATATTGCATCTTATTTTTTTTATTTTGTCGCTAAAAATGCAAATTTTTAGCAAGTTTTGCCCGGATTATGGTTT
The DNA here is from genome assembly GCF_029784155.1 of Uranotaenia lowii. Lineage (NCBI taxonomy): Eukaryota > Metazoa > Arthropoda > Insecta > Diptera > Culicidae > Uranotaenia > Uranotaenia lowii. Next base: position 34,202,600 of record NC_073691.1, on the reverse strand, counting down.
GAAAATTTGAAAATGGATACAGACCCCATTCGATTTTGACAACATTTGATTTTGGCAACATCCGAGCAAAAACCGTTCGTTTTTGGCAACATCCAAAAATACGTTTTTTTTTTGTTTCTTTTTTATTTTTTATTTTAATTTCAAATTGATCAAAATTAATGTAAAACGTAACATAAGCATGAAATTTCTAAATTCGGCTTAATTATAATAGTTTTAAACAGTAAAAACATGAATTTTTCTATGTTTTACTGCTTCAAACTAATATAATTGAGTCAAATTGAAAAAAATTATGCTAATATACGGTTTTACATCAATTTTGACTAATTTGAATTAAAAATCAAAATTAAAAAAGTGACAAAAAACCGTTCGATTTTGGCAACATTCGATTTTGGCAACATAAAATTTACGGGCGTGTTGCCAAAAACGAACGGGGTCTGTATCTCTCATTTTGCCATGATTTAATAAAATAGACCTGATTTCCCAGGATTTTCCCGGACCGAAAACGTGCGGGAGAACTTCTGACAATGTTAAGATAGGTTTATCAGATTTTGCTGCTAATTTTAGACATCCGACCATCGCTGAAAGTAAGTTTCTTAATTTATTATTTAGGAATTCTTAATACAAATTCTAATCATCATTTAAGAATGATCTAGGATGTATTTTGAAAAGATTCTATTCAACACGAAAAAACTTTGTTATGTAAATGAACTTAAAAATGAATAATGAAATAGTATTTGAAAATAAAAATTAAATTTTTTTTAATTTAAACGTTGTTGGAGATTAAATGTGATCGATAAAAAAAGATTCCAAAAACAACCCCCTCCCCCCCTGAGTCAGTTCTTCCTATGGCCCTGATTCATACTATACATTTATACACAGTGGCTTTGCGTAAATTAAAAAATAAATTAGAGCTGAAATCTTGAATTTTCAGAAACTAGAAAAGTTGATGTTAAATTTTAAAATCAGATTATAATCTTCTAAAAATTCGGAAATCAACGCTTAGAATGCACAAACCATAAACATATTGTGAAATTAAGGGCTTAGAGAGCACGATCCCAAAAGTTTCAACAACTCCGGAGGGTCAATCACGGCAACCAAGCTCTTCCGTCGAAATCGCTTCTAGATGATTGATGTTTCGAAGCAGTAATTAGATACCCGGTAAAAACAGCCTATAATTGCTGAGAATTCAGAAACTATACTTCATGCTAAGGGTTTTTTTTAAATTTTTTTATTTGAACTCGACTTTAAAATTGAATCGCTGCTCTGCCATAAATTTTTGTCATCATTCTATATTCAATTCTTCATGGAATAATCGGTTATTAAACGAATAGTCCCTCTTAACCTTCCAATAAACAAACCTGCCAAAACCTTTGCATCTTCTAATTTCCCGTCCCTACAAAATTCAAGTAAATCAATTTCGGAGCCCGAATGTCGGCGACAACTTTATGGATCACTATCAAATGATCGGTCTATGTTTAATCGTCATCGACACCATCCGGCTGATGTAAAAATGAGAGAAGGAGTGAGTAGGAGAAACAGTGAAAAAGGCCCAGAGGATCGGTCGAATTGATTGAAATGAATACGATTGGTTGAGGTTTTTTTTCAAGCATTTTGTTTGGGGCAAACCACTTCTCATAATTATTGGGCGGCTGTGAGACCTGCAAAATTATGGAGTCGTTGAAAAATTTGGCGAAATAGCGACGATAAATGTTGGTTAAGAGGTTGATCATAATTGATTTCCGCGACTTAACAAGACCACAGTTGGTTCGAAAACAGATTGACCATTTGTTTTTCATAACCAATTTTGCAAAGTAGATTATTTATACAAAGTAGTTAAGCAGAATAAGAACTGTACACAACTTATCACTGAATCAACGTTCTAAGGAATGCATTTTGTGTAAATTCTATTCAAAATTTGTGTAAATTAAGAATCCTTTGGAAAACACGCGTTTTCTAGAATCATTATCAACCTATGATGTAACGTTGCCCCGATTAAAGTAACATACTTTAACAGATGACTTATCGCTAGGCTAAGTAGCAGACAAGTAGTAAAATTTCAAAGCTTTCAAACAAATTCGCCTGCCGCAACAACGTTCTTAATGGAGTTGTCACGATTTACGCCCGAATAAGTTGCAAGCTCGAGTCGAGTTTGTTTTGAAGCTAATGGGGCGCGCAGGAAAAATTGGACCCCATAAAGTGGCTTTTCCTCTGAGTGATTGCGCCTTCAAGGTTGAATGGCGGCGAAGACTACGTATAGAACAGCTGCTTGAATCGCGAAAAAGTTGAATGAATGGGCTCCTGCTTGTGTATGCTGATTTGTTTATAATTGGCTACCCCTAAATCTGCAACTGCTGATTGCGGTTTGATGCAAGTTTGATAATATTTGCAACATTGTTTCTTAAACGGGATGAATTGCGTCCCATTACTAGCAGTTAACAAAATATAATTTTGGATTGTGAAGCTTGATGATTTTTAATTATTTTTTTCCGTTATTTTATTTTTACTTATTTTTCAAATTATAAGATTAAAAAAAATAAACTAAAAGATTCTGACTTTCACCAGTTTAAGCTGAGCGAGTTTGAACGATTCTAAGGGTTCATGTTTTGACTGTTTTATGTTTGATGTGTTGGGTATGTGAAGAAGTTTAAACGTGGTGGATTTTTTACTGTTTTTTTTTTTTACAATTTGAGTCATTGATGCAGTCTAAGAATCTTTCTAGGGTTTTAAAGCCGTTTAATGCTGTTTAATGCTTTTTCTTTGACTATTATTTCGAGTTTTACAAAAATGCTTTTTGAGTTCGCAAGCTTACTGCCCGGATTTATCCGGGCATGCTCGGATATTTGGCACAAAATTCAGAAAAACTCCGGTCCGGATTTCGTTGAATAAAGCCCGAATTTATTCACTTTATTTGCAAAATCAGACAAAAACTCTAATTGAGTTTTTAATTTATTCATGTTTTGTCCATTAACGAAATTTTTTGAGCAAGCTTTATCAAAAAAATCAAGAACTGTTTTCTGGAATCGAAAAATAAGATTTAAAATTTGCTGACGTGTTTCAATGGAAAAAATATTTTCAAGAGGTTTTCTTCTTGTTTTTTTATCAGTGGATCCAGGGTTTAAACTAAATTTGCCCGGAAAGTACCCGGATTTTGGGTTTAATATTTTGAAATCAAATACTCGGATTTTACCGGGTTTTAAGATAAAATAGCCCTGACTTCGCCGGCCCGGGAACGTGCGGAAAATAATCTGGCAACCTTATTTAAGAGCAGTTTTTAACCTAGTGAGATATTTTCAAGTATTTTTATGTTGTTTTAAGTGAATATGTTTATTGTATAGACTTTTAGTCTTCAATGCTTTTTTAAGAATTAATTCTAATTATGGAATGTAACATGATGCTATTTATGCTGTTCTAGACGATCTTAACAGCGTTGAGCTTTTTCAAGTATCCTTCTGCTTCTTTAATCAAATTTAATTTAATTAAAACAAAAACTTTGTCTTTAAGTTTCATGAGATTTACTTCAAAACAAATCTTATTTTCTAAATCCATTGATTCATATTGATTTTTTTGCTGTCGAGCTTTTAATCACTCGCTGCAGAAGCTCAAGGCGCATATTTTGAATTTTCTCAGGGTGCATCTTGATGATCTTAATCATGGTAGGTGTCGCCACTGTAGCTTGATGACCCCAAACATATCGCTTTTTGGTATATCTGATCTTCAGATATCTTTCAAGTGCAAGGCGGTATTTAAAAAAAAAAAATACATACACGTATATTAGACAGCTTACGAAATAGTTCTGTCTGTCGTTTCACAGCCTGACACTAGGCAACACGTTAAGATTAGAGGACAATTCTTACAAAAACACTTGATTACAAAGTTAACAAAAATATCCTCTGACAGCTTGGACATAATGTATTAAAGTGAAAAAGTGTCATCGTGTCAAAAGATTCGGTTTAGTATGTTTCGTAAGAATCACTCTTGAAGTTATGTAGCAGTTTAATTGCCGGACCTTGTAGTTTGTTTTTGATGTTCTTTGTCGATGTCGAGAGCATTTTCGCTTCTTTGGATTGCTTGTAGTGTTTTTAAGTTGTTTTGTAGATTATTCAAGCTTTTTTAGAGTTTTAAGTTTTAAGCCCAGTGTTGCGTTTATTTTAAGCTGAAAACTTTAAACCAAATACACATGATAATTTTCTTTCCGGAAAAAATATTTTTATTTGGTTTTATTTAAATACTACACTGACCAATTAATTAAAAAAACACGTCGATTTTTTTATCTTATCTTAAATAGAATTCGAAAAATTTTAAGTCTGTTTGCCATTTTTTACGTAGTTCTTGGTATACAAAATGTTTTAAGTTGTGCTAGTTTTTCTAAGAGCCTCTTCAACTTTTCTTAAACTTAGTACTTATGATTTCATTTTCTTTTTAAATACAGTACTGGACAATATAAAGTATGCACTTTAACTTGCTTTCAAAATTTTCAAATCCCTTTTCCATATAAGGAATATCAGCTCAAAATATTCTGATGGGTTGTAGTATTTTTTGATACACCAACGATTTATGAAAAAAAAAAATAGAATAGATATGTTCTTAACACTTGATCAAAGTTGTAGTGAAAGTCGTTTTTTGCTTAGACAGCATAAAGTATGCACTCTTAATAATCTTACCAGATTGCTATTTCTCTACTGATAAAACTGTTTCATCTTCTTATAAGTTGAAAAGAATTCAATTCGCTGCAAAACACCTCGAAACTAAGGGACTTCAAAATATGTATGTTTCTTCTATTTATTTTCTTAGATTCAATAATAGAATTGAATCAAAGATGATCTGACCGATAAGTGTATGTAGATAAGAATGAATATATAAAGATGAAAACCAAATCAATCTTCAGTCAAAAAGTTTTCATGCAAGTTTGGGTTCTTTTTCAATTTGAGTATTGAAAAAAAATATATATAACTGACACATACTTTTCTAAGGTCAAGTAGATCTCATATTTTTTTGGTTGATTGCCTTTTAATTACTTAGATGCATTTTTAGCTGATTTATATTGTTTCATCTTGATAGTATAACGAGCTTCGACCTTTTTTGACGTTTTTGATTTATTTCTGCTTATATAATAGTTGGAGTTTTCACTGCTTTAATCATTTCAAGACAGCCTTCCGATTTTCTAAGAATTTTTTTGATGTTGAGAGCGCTTAGACTGTATTCTTTTTTTCTTTTTTGTATCATATTTAGATTGTTTTGAGCTTTTTTCTGCTGTTTTATTAGTTCTTGCAATGTTGAAACGATTTTCGAGGTTTGTATTAAAATTTTTACAAAGAATTTTTTAGATTTTTTTATGATTCAGCTTCAATAGACACCTTTGGTATAGTTATATAGTTGATTGCAAAAACAAGAAAAGCCTGTTTGATGACCTTGTGTTTTTTTTTAAATATTTTTTAATTGAATCTGATTTTGAAATTGAATAAAAAATTTCAACTTTGTATGATTGGTTCCAATACCTACTATTCATTTTAATCTTGTATAAACAATGTACTTACGTTTTAAGTTTAAATAATTTTTATGTTCCATATACTGTAAAACGGGGTAACATTGATCACCGGGGTAACTTTGATCAACATGAAATTTTTCCTAATAACCGTCAATAACTAAAGTTAAAAGTTTAAGTTAAAATATAGCAAAACTTTTTTCTACGTTTAAATACTTATTAGTTGAGTTTCAAATCGGGAAAAACTGGGTTTGTTTTTGGAAATTTTAAATGTAAGTTAAAATGTAATTTCAAAATCTTGAAACATCTATTTTTTCGAAGGCCAGCAACAAACACCCTTCCTGATAAAATAAAAGCTTTAAGAAGCTATCGGATGATTTATGTGAGAGTTCTGCTTTTTCTTTAGTAAATGTATAGTTTTGGTGCAGTGTTTTTGTATTTTGAGGTAATTTTTTATATTTAAAAAATAGGGTCATTTTCCAAGAGAAAGCCAATCTAGGACGAAAGACTAGAAACCATATCGAATGGTAAAGTTTGAAGGGAAAAAATAAAGGGAAATAGTGCGAGGGTCCAGGGAACAGAATGAAGACAAAACTTCATTTTTTCTGTAAGTAAAATTTTATAAGTAATGTTTAAAAAATGTAACCCCTTAATTTATGCAGCTTCATTATCCATCTTTCGATTATCATTGTTGTTCGGACTTAACACATTAAGGATCGCGATGTTGTTTTTTTGGACCGCGTAGAAATCTTAGCCAAGAAACACCATAATTCAGCATTGTATATCTCAGAATTCAGTGGATCAAAAGTTACAAATTTAGTATCTTTGAGCCACCAAAAGTGTTGTGTTCAATTTTGTCGAGTTTCATGATTAATTTTTGATCATTTGAGTTTGTTCCGAACTGCCTGAGAAATAAGTAAACTAGTATTTGTAAATACTAAGAAGGTGTTTTGAATCCTTTATGATCAAGAAAACTCGTTAAAACCAGAATAGAGACTGATCAATGTTACCCCAAAGCATCAAAATTTTAAACAAAGGTGAAATCGATTTTTAAATCAAATTTAAAGTAGTTTCAAAAATTTCTGCATTCATGTTCTACGTTCATAGGAGTCCAGTACTGGTTTTAAGAAAATGAAACATTCCACATCCCCCTTAACAGAAGAAATAATCGAAAAATATTGAAAAAGAAAAATAAATGTTACCCCATCTTACGGTACCCTATGTTTCGATTTCTTTTATCTTATTCAGTTAAAAATATACTTTTTTATAAATAAAATTGGCTTTCTTCGCTTTGAAAGCTTTTGTTTTAAATTTTTTATATCGTTTTTTTTTAAATGTCACTATCAGTTTTTCAAAAGAAGAAATTTTTATCAAATATTTTGATTAATTCACATCTTTAATACTTTGTGCCATTACAATTTAACGATCATTTTTTTTGTATCAATCAGATGAAATTTCAGTAACCGTTACGAGTTTACAAGCGACATGTTTTCTCTTATTTTCTCTGATTGTCTAAATGTGATTCATTACTTCTGAATTCTCAATTATTTCTGCTTTCAATACCTTAATTTGAATCCTAGATTCTTATTTTTGATTTATCATCTAGAGTTCAAAACGATATGGTGCTTCTTGCGAGATAAACTGATTATGTTTTGAAATGTCAATCGAAATTTCGTAACCACCTGATGATCATTATGAGAAAACATATGTCAAATTATCGCGGAAATAAAAATAAACCATAAATTCAAACATTTAACCCCGTCCATGAAAGGGCCTTCGGTGTTTACCGGATATTAGAAGCTGTTAACAATCTTACACTTTGGATGCACAAATCCATCGAAGACGAAGGGCATCCATAAAAAAAGCCCTAAATCGTGCATACGAACAACTCATCTCGCCGAAAAAAGAGATGTTACATCAACCCTTTTTCCTCTTTCGTCACATCACATCCTCTCGGTTATGAGAGCTTTAGGTGATTTGTGTAAAGAAATGTTCAAATTAACCCATAAACATGCTTGAAATTTATGGGACCTGAGTTTTCATCATTAGTTAAAACATTGTTTCGATTTATTTCAAATTTAAAGCTTTTTTTTCATCTTTCCAAATAATAATCTGTTAATGTTTTGAAACGGGAAACTTTTCATCAATTTACTTTTAAAACTGGAAGAAAGAATGTTGGAATGTGGCCGAATTGGTGACCACAATTTCCGGTCGAAAGAAGCTGCCATGGCTATCGTCATCTTTTAGCACATCAACACTTACCTCATCCAACCGATAATTTAAACCTCGGTTCCATTCCTCCTTTGAGGAAATCCGAGATCGGTTGGATGAAAACCGAGAAAAAAGAACCACATTTTTTTTCCTCTCCGTGAATTCCAACATACCTACCGGGAATTCGTGTGAGATGGGGTAGACATATTTATTGCATAACCGTTCGTGTGTTTAATGGCTACGTGAAATTTTTTTTTTTCGGGGCTTTTAATTAATAGAAATTTATGCTTGATTTTAACATCTCTCTCTTTCTCGTTTCTTTTATTTTCAGGTGAGATACGGTATTCTACAACTGCACCACTGACCTAGTAATTTGAGATGCGGCAAGTTTGGAATAGTTTGGTGATAAGTTTTTGTGTTAATTTAATTAATTGATTTAAAGAAAAATCTTTTGATTGCATTTTTACATTTGACGAATTCGGTGCAGTTTTTTTTATTCTTAAAAGAAATATCATGGAAGTGTATTGAAAACTTAACAAGAATATTTGTATTTGTTGAAAAAAATGAAAATTGGAGCTTTATTTCAGAATGGACAGAAAATTAAGATTGTTTAACGATACGATAATTTAAAAAAAAATTGAAGATCTAAATTCTGAATAGAGACACAAATGAATAGAATTTTATTGTAAGTAGTCACGAGTGCTAAGTCTTCTCAACCACAGTCCAAGAAAACTTAGCCCTCTTACGAATAGAGTGTCCGTCCCGGGATTTCCCGGGAATTTGAAATTCCCGGGAATCATAGTTTCATTCCCGGGAATTCCCGACATGTATCAAATTATTTCTTTGGAAAATTCTGACAGCCTCCAAAACCATTATTATTGTTCTTTTTGAAAATGTAGTCATAAAAAACTCATTGGGGATATTCTGATACCTGTGGCAGTAGACATTTTGCTTGATGAATTTTTTTTTATTCAAATCGAGAAATATAAAAAGATTATATGTATTTCCACATCGTTTTCATTGAACGAAAACCCACAACACTTCGAAAAATATATAAAAAATCGCGGAGCAGGTAGGCAGATTTTGTTTTCAAAATATTTATGTACTTGTTTACCTCTGGCTTTGAAAGCCAGATGAATTTCAAAACATAAAAATGATGAATACATCGTTTTTTTTTTCATATGAAGAGCAAATAAGTAAAGTATTCAGAAAAACGAAAAAAGGTTGGAATAATCGAACAAATAAAAAGATATATTTTTTAATTAAACCCTAATTGGCGAAGCCTGGCCGGACTATTGTCCTGCAAAACAGGTGTTCGTAGATGTCCGGGAAATTGAAGAACGGTTCAGAATTTAGAACTTCTCAACAATATTTAAAAATATTCTTTCAAAATCCAATTGACAGGGGGCTGGACTACACTGTCTGAGTATAGTTGGTTAAAAATATTGAATTTTTAATATTTATCAAAACAAATATATTGTATGTATGTATTTGATTTATTAGGTGAAGTGTCTCAACATGTTCTATCTCAAGAAGACGAAGTGTCGCCGAAAAGTGTGGGAAGTGTTATTAAGCATTCACATTCGTTATTAACATGTATTCATTTTTAAAAAGTGATTTGAGAATTTTGTTGACAGGTTAAAATTTACATCTTTGAACGAAATATTTTCCCACCTTTAAATTTCCATCTAGGAACGAAGTATCTTCCAATGAACTTAATATTATTTAATCATGCGCCCAAGTTTACTGAAAAGAAAACCTTCTGGGAATTTTCTACATTGGAAGCTCTTATTCAAATCACCCGGTTTGTAAATGTGACGTTACCTTTCAAATCTACCTTCAGGCTTTTTTATGTATCGAAATATGTATTTCGTAATTTGGGATATCAAATCTGTTCTTTAGTCCACTTTTAAAGGTTATTTTCATTGATCGTCTTTACGTTGTATTTCAGCAAGATACCTAGTTGTATTCTCAACTATTTTCAATAAACCATATTATCAGACTATTTGGTCGAGATTCGCAAAAATGTTTAAAAAATTGCCTTGCACTATCATTTGACTGGGTTATTTATTCTAAACGTAGAAGCCTCCTTAAATAAAGGCACTTTAGATTATTTCGCACAAAATCAGTTTTCATGACAAAAACTACTTTTCATCTTTATCTCTAAGGTGGCTTGCAGTTCACTTTGGTGCAACGCATTTTTGCAATTTTCCCTGCCAGCAAAATTGACATTTTCGATTGAGAAAAATGGAAAATAAAATCAAAAATTAAAATCCTCAAACAGAAGAAAGAATGCGGCTGATTGGATTATCATTAAAAATTTGAACTACCCTTCCCATCGAGATTTTTTTCCAAGTGAACTTTTTAGTTAACGATAGTATCATGAGTATTACATGTAATTATTTGATCCCAAAAGGTGTTCAAAAATAAGTGTTAACCAAACCCCTTTTTCGTCTTCAAAATAGTTTTTTTTTTTATAAAAAGTGTATATCTTAACAAGATCACTCATCACTTCATTACTCATCACTTTGGTAATTGCTCTTTTATATCATTACAAATTTACGCCGATATGAAATATTTTTCAAGAAATCAATTTCAGCATCAATTTTATTTGGTGTTTCTTGTTCTTCTAAATGCTCAACTCTACATTTAAAATTATTTTGATGAATTACAACAGGCCATATAATTCACATTTTTCTAAGGTGCAATAAGAATTTATGAGCTTATTATATGAGAAACTTCTGCACTTTTCTGAAAAAAAAAACTTTAAAACATTTCAAAAATTTAAAATGAAGGTTTTTGTCAACTTTCCCCAAGACCGCAAGTAGTTTAGACTCCTGCGAAAAATGTTTTAAAAGTTTTTTATTTGTTTACATTTTTCAAAACTGTATAATAATAGATTTGTAACGAATTTTTAAAGAAGTATTAAATAAATGGAATTTAAGATATTTTTTAAAGCCAGAATTAAATATTTTTGCAAATATAAATCTTTATTTCGAACTTTCTTCAGTAATATATTTCTTAACAATTTTTTAAAAACTGTGGAATGTAACTTTCTTAGATTATTCATCACCATCATCATAAAATATTATTGCTGAATTGAATAAAGTATGGTAAAAAAAACTCAGAACCAATTTCTTCTCTTTTTTGTAGATTTGTGAACACATCAGTTATCAATGGTTGATTTCACTACAATTGATTTATTTGTAAACTTTAAAATTCCATATCATCGAACCCAGAAGTGATGGACAAAATCTTACACGAGATCAGAGCACAAGACGCTACAACCTACCAAATTAATCATTAGGCGTCAAAATTCCGACTCTTGAATAATCAATGAATTTCTTAAGATAATTTTTTAAATCAGAATGACATTTTAATTGAACATATTTTTTATCGAAAATGTTTTCATATTATATGAGGATTTTTGATGAGTTTAACCACCATTAGTTATATTTGTTCATTTTATTTATCGACCTTATCGCAGAAAGTTATATTCTTTTTGTAAAAATATTTCAGGATTATGAAAACTTTATGCGGAAAGAAAGTTAGAAGAAATGAATAGATATTGAAAATGGGCGAGTCGAATTTTCATTTTCATCACATGTTTTAAATTTGTTTCCACATTGAACAAATTTTCTTTTTCATAATTTTGAAATATTAACGTTACATAACTTTTACAGATAAGGCCGATAAATTCAATTAACAACATTTTATTTGAATTAGAAAAAAAATAATAATTTTTTGTTTACCGCTTTTTCTATTTAAAAATAAACTGAATTTTACAATAAAACTTTAATTTTACTATAAAATTTGAAAAATTTCTTATAAGTTTGTTTCTGATTTTCAATTTTGAATTTTTGTGTTCGGAAAACATGATCTTTTAGGAAGCCTGTAAATCTAAATTTAAAAAAAAATCTTAGTTTCCTGTTTTTGTGCATTGCGGGACTCAATATAGCAAGTGTCGGTAACCAAATATTAAGAGCTTGAAATTTTAAACTATAACTGGCATGAAAGTTTATAAACCTTTAACTTATTTATATTGTTTAAAATAATTTTTTTTTACGGTCTTGATATTTGAAAATCGCAAAAATGATTCTAAGTAACAAGTTCAATTTAAATGCGCAATTTTTACTTAACTAATATTTGATCTGTGCTTTGAATTTTTACAACAAATCTTGAAATTCGTTATTTTTATTTATATCAGTTAAGTATTTGAACATTCAAGAATTTATTCATTTCCCAACCTGTACTTTGTCAGTGATGATGAAACAAACAATAACTTTTTTACCCTTTAATTTTGATGACTAGAACAATTTGATTTTATCCCTGACATTTATTTCTGACACTCCTGAAATAAAATTAAATATTTTCTTTTTTATCAAATTGAAATCAATTATCATTCCTGTATTTTGAATAAATTCAAATGGATATTGTTCTCATTATCGAAAATTCACATTGTAAATCGTGATTAAATCATATTTCAAATTTAAGATATTGCACAGGACTTTTTCAATCAATTTTCAATTGAAAAATTTAAAAAATGGAAATAATCATTTTGCTAAACAATTTTTAATCATGGGTAATTTTTTGTGTATTCTATTTCACTGCACTGATTCTTATTTACAAAGGTTTGAACTCTGTTTCGGAAAAAATCACCAAGTATTTCTTGTTCAGAGTACAAATCATCATTTTGAATAATTTATTGATTTTAACTGGCACAATGCGCTGAGGCACAATTTTCCCGTTTGTTTGGATAACGTGCCATTATTATGCCTATCCCCATTCTGATGGTCGGATGCATGTGCAAGAAAATTATTTTATAAATCAATTTCTTTATTAATTGTGTATTTTTGGTATAGTTATTATTTCTAGCTTAATTTAAAATTCGGAACAAACCAAATCGATCAGTCGAATTTATTATTGCAAAGGGAAAACATCAAAATCTCTCACTAAGTTTATGTTAAACTTTCCAGATTGCCCGGTTTTACCCGGATTTGCCTGGAAATTTGATCAATAATTTGAAAAACGTCCGGTTGCCCGGATTTTGTTGAAAAAAGCCCGGATTTTTATCCGGAAAAAATAGCTCCTAAAATGGTTTTTAAGCAAGTTTTAATAAAATAAGTCATGAAAGGAGTTTTGTAACTTTAAAATGCGATGTGAAAGCTGCTGATGCGTTTTGATGAAAAAAAAAAAAAGTTTCAAATGTTATTCTTCTTGCCTTTTGATTAATAACTCTTTGGTTTCAACTAAATTTGCCCGGATATTGCCCGGATTGTGCGTTGAAGATTTTAAAATCAAATGATAAAATATTCCGGATTTGCCTGGCTAGAACACGAAAATTCCTGCAACCTTAGTTTATGCTGTACATACTGCCGACAATTTTATTTAAAACCTGGCAAAATATGGTCATTTGATTTTAAAATTGTCGACCAAAAATTCGGGCAATAACCAGGAAAATTTTGTCAAAACCCCGAAATTACTCAACAAAAATAAAAAAAAACTTGTTACTACTTTTTATTAGAATTTATTTTCGTATTTTAGGCTTCCAAAAAACCTGTCATAATTATTTTTATAAAACTTGCTCGAAACATTTCATTTTTCAAGTAAAGTTAATTGACCTGGGCAAAACCTGGACATTTTTCAGTGAAATCCGGGCAACCGAGCCTTGCCGAACTGTTCTTAAATTTTGTATAAAATAGATATCCGTGAAAACCCGGATGAAACCGGGCGATCTGATAACCTCAGACTGGACTGTAATCAAATTATTTTTCTTTGTAGTTGTTTCATGACTATATTTTAAATTAAGGTTTATTTGAAACTTAAGCTTATCATAAAAATCTGATTGATTTAGTAACTGAATATCAATTCATTTTGTTTATTTCTGGTTTGGTAAAAATATCGCTGGTTACCGGTAGTTTATTACAAAATTTCTCCGAAATCGTTAACAAAAACTTCTCTTTTTTAATGATTGGTAATGATCGGTAAAAATTAAAATAATCTCTTTGCTCGTCAACTTCAAATCTCACAGAAACAACCGTGTGTTTTTAAATTTATCATTCACTGATTTATTCACAAAAAAGTATTCAAATTGAGGTTTCTTTGTGTAATGTTGGTTCACGTTTGATCATCATTCTACAAAAGACAGATTTATGATTTCGAAGAAAAACTATCACAGTTTGGCGTATATATTTCTGGTTAGAAACAAAACATTTGTTGGGAACCTTGTTGTAGGATCCGATGATAATTTTTAATGTATAATGTTAAAATCGTTTATCTGCAGATCAAACTTTCTGTATAAAAATTGATTTTTTCGTTCTAAAGTTAACCATTTTGATTCATAGGCAAAATTAAAAAGCAGCTCCTTAACAAATTTAAAATACCTCAATCGAAAAAGATAAAGAGTAACAGCTTCCTGCCAAAATAAAAACCTCATCTGCGATGAGTATAGCAAAATGAGCGATGTGATCCATTCGGGAATGACCATAATTATGGGTTATCCAAATAAAACCACTAACGCTAACGTGATTATTATTGGATCCGATGTGATCGGAACCTCCAAAAATATCGAAACCAATGCCGTGATGGATCAATAACTTTTTGAGTGCCTGGCTAAAACATGATGATTTCGTGGGATTAATTTGACCATTTAGCCTAGAAGCATTCGTTAGTTTGGTTCGGATCAAATAGGGAAAAAACGAATCCAAATTACATGTCCCCAGCATCAATAAATTTCAATCAAAATCTCGTGGGTCGCCTTTAAACAGTTGGAACAAATTCATTTTTCCTTCACTTTTGTCAGGTTCACTGGCTTTCAAGTATTTTCAAGTGTTCCAGATATTCTGTTCTGTTCTGTTCTGGTGATGTGATCGAAGAACTGTTCCACAAATTTCATAATTTAACGGACTCACCTTTCACCAAACTTCTGCCATCGGCCGGGCGCGATGGCAGGGCAACTTTCTCTAATTGCCGAGCTTGGAGCCTTTAAAAAATCAGTTGCATAACCGCGATCCTTTCAACTGGAACTATTCCAGCCCAGCCCAGCCCAGCACATTCCCGAGGATAAGATGCGCAAAAAAAAGTTCCGTCCAACCCAGTCGGTGAAAGTATTGCTCAATCGGACGGTCAATTGTCGGCGACCGGACAATAATAACTTCAGTCGGGGTTGCGAAAAAATTAATCACCCATCGACTGAAATTACAAACCCAATCTAGGGCCAATGACATCGAACCGATTTATGAGAATCCCACCACCATCATTGATCAAGTTCCAGGTTGGGTTAAACTAAAAAGTGAACAACATAATCTGAACCTCTCTGACTAAATGTGGGAGATTCAACTGAGTCACGCATTTTGATAAATTTATATTTTCGCGTTACTCCGTAACACCGTTTTTGACGGTCGCCATACAGTTGCTCCAAGATGCTTTTTGCAGCTCTGGCACGAAATGAATTGCAAATCCCATTCGTTCGAGGAGTTTATATCGGTTTCTCGACGAGATGGGTTTTTAAATGGACGATGAATGCTTTTCAACAGCACCAACAACTCATTTTGGCACCATAAATCGCGCTAGCTCAGGCTGGAGCTGAACGAAAGGAAATACTGTTAATGAAAGATGGCGAAAAATGACCGAGGCGTCGTGATAAATGCTTCAGATCCCGAGAAAGGCTTTTCTCGCTGTCATGTTAAGACATAATTTTTGCCACCTCGTGTTTGTGCAACGGAATCGAAACAGTTAATGAATAATGAAAATTATCGAAAAATTGGTAATAGTTCTTTGCATCTGGTATTTGAAAACTTGTAAATATGTGAGTTGTGAAAAAACAAAAGCCCAAAGTCAATCAAATTTAGTAAATTTGTATTCAATGAAAACTCAAAAATCAATCGATTTTGTTCAACATAAAGTCAAAGAATAAAGACTGGTGAGTTCTACAACGATTGAGGAAAACGCCTTTCAAGTGTCCGGTTATATGACGCCCACACATTTTCTGTCGATTCTCAACCTGATCCTTCTCCAAATAGGGTGTCGGAAAACGGCAAACCGTACAACTTGTTCCAGCACCTGGAAAGAAATGGAAAGAAAAAGAATTAACTTGTTTCGATTGTTTATAGTCGACCCACGAAATCTTGATTGAAATTTATTATGGCAGGAGACATGTAATTTGGATAGGTATTTTTTTCCTTGTTTAAACCGAACCAACGAATTCTTTTAAGCTTGATGGTCTAGCAAATCCCACTAAATGATCAAGTTTAGTCCGACACAAAAAAATATTGATCCATTACGACTACCAATGACTTTTGAGATGTTTCTGGTGGCTCGGATCAGAAAGATCTAAGCTAATAATCACCTTCGGCGGTTAGTTTTTTTATTTGGAAATTCTACAATTTTGGTCTTCCCCCACATTATGGAGCACAACGTTCGATTTTTCTACAATCAATCGACAAATTTGCAAAATTGTGAAAGTTGTCGAACCAAGCGAAATTGTCAAAATTATCAATGCCAAAATAGTTTTTCAAAATTGTCGAAATTGTCATTGTCAAAATTGTCAAAATTGCAAAAATGGCCAAAGTTGTCAAAATTGTCAAAATTGTCAAAACTTTCAAAACTTTCAAAATTGTCAAAATTGACAAAATTGTCAAAATTGTCAAAATTGTCAAAATTGTCAAAACTTTCAAAATTGTCAAAATTGTTAAAATGTCAAAATTGTCAAAATTGTCAAAATTGTCAAAATTGTCAAAATTGTCAAAATTGTCAAAATTGTCAAAATTGTCAAAATTGTCAAAATTGTCAAAATTGTCAAAATTGTCAAAATTGTCAAAATTGTCAAAATTGTCAAAATTGTCAAAATTGTCAAAATTGTCCAAAATTGTCAAAATTGTCAAAATAATCAAAATTGTCAAAATTGTCAAAATTGTTAAAAATGTTAAAATTGTCAAATTGTCAAATTGTCAAATTGTCAAAATTATCAAAATTGTCGAAATTGTCAAAATTGTCAAAATTATCAAAATATCAAAATTGTCAAAATTGTCAAAATTGTCAAAATTGTCAAAATTGTCAAAATTGTCAAAAATTGTCAAAATTGTCAAAATTGTCAAAATTGTCAAAATTGTCAAAATTGTCAAAATTGTCAAAATTGTCAAAATTGTCAAAATTGTCAAAATTGTCAAAATTGTCAAAATTGTCAAAATTGTCAAAATTGTCAAAATTGTCAAAATTGTCAAAATTGTCAAAATTGTCAAAATTGTCCAAATTGTCAAAATTGTCAAAATTGTCAAAATTGTCAAAATTGTCCAAAATTGTCAAAATTGTCAAAATAATCAAAATTGTCAAAATTGTCAAAATTGTTAAAAATGTTAAAATTGTCAAATTGTCAAATTGTCAAAATTGTCAAAATTGTCAAAATTGTCAAAATTGTCAAAATTGTCAAAATTGTCAAAATTGTCAAAATTGTCAAAATTGTCAAAATTGTCAAAATTGTCAAAATTGTCAAAATTGTCAAAATTGTCAAAATTGTCAAAATTGTCAAAATTGTCAAAATTGTCAAAATTGTCAAAATTGTCAAAATTGTCAAAATTGTCAAAATTGTCAAAATTGTCAAAATTGTCAAAATTGTCAAAATTGTCAAAATTGTCAAAATTGTCAAAATTGTCAAAATTGTCAAAATTGTCAAAATTGTCAAAATTGTCAAAATTGTCAAAATTGTCAAAATTGTCAAAATTGTCAAAATTGTCAAAATTGTCAAAATTGTCAAAATTGTCAAAATTGTCAAAATTGTCAAAATTGTCAAAATTGTCAAAATTGTCAAAATTGTCAAAATTGTCAAAATTGTCAAAATTGTCAAAATTGTCAAAATTGTCAAAATTGTCAAAATTGTCAAAATTGTCAAAATTGTCAAAAGTGTCAAAATTGTCTAAATTGTCATTTTTATCCAAATTGTCAAGGTTGTGTAAATTTTCAAGATTGTCCAAATTGTCAAGATTTTCAAATATTCAAGTTTTTTGAATTTGTCCAAATAATTTAAATTGTCAAAATTTTCAAATTAGTCGAAATTTTCATAATCGTCATAATTGTCTCATTCCAATCTTATTTAAAAATTGTGAAATCAGGGGAGGGTAACTAAATTGCCACATGACTTCTCCTAAGAACGTCTTTCGTGAAAAAATTAAATTAGTTATCTCAAGTCTCACAATATTGCTTAAGTTGTTTAAGCTAGTGGGTACTTTGTTGCAAAAACAATAAATCAAAATCCTTAAATTAAAGCTTCAGTTACAATGTTGCTTTTTCCTTATCTTGATGCTTCATTTCATTAACCACTTGTTTACCCGTTTCAAGACTTAATCGCTTTCCAAAAAGACCTGACAAACTCTTAACAAGGCAAGGGTCAGCTCTTTTAATCACCCCCATCATCTATTTTACCTCTATTTAACCCTATGAACTCTTGTTGACATTTTACAACTCGGAAACGGGAAGAAGGAAAGCCTAAACTTACACGATACTCATCGGCACTATTTACGGTTTGGCAATCTAGGGATATAAATTCATCTTAGTCAATTTTAATGTTTCTTTACTTTCGATTTTCGGTGGTCACGATTTGGTTTTCGATTTTTTTTCAGTGCTTCATTTAAAAGTGTTACAAATCGCTCTGCCATCTAAGGAGTTTGAAACCCAAGTTGCAAAACCACAACTGTGTAGCCGTCTCAAGCAATCGCAAAATCGATTTTTGATTGGGTATTTCAACTTATCCACACCACAAGAGATGTGGTTATTTTTTGCGAAATGTGAACCGATTCGATAACATGTAATAATAAAAATTTAGTTTAATGACTCCCGCTCCGTTTGGTAAGGGCAAATTGAATCGTCAAACCAAACTACAGCTTTAAAAGCTGCCATTTCGTCGAAAAGGTCGACTGGTGTTTAGGGGAACAATCTTTCGTTCATCGTCTGGAGGATAACCCCAATTTCCTAGAGTCATTCCGAAGAAAGTGTTGACTTTGCAACACATGACCTTTGCCGGGTTTTCAGACCCCGTGGGGGCGAATGATTTCAGCTGATCTTGTAAACTGACTTGATTCTGCATGAGAAAAGTGAGAGAGTTATCTAAGCCTATAGTCAACGATCGTGCCTTGGAAAGAACATCGACCACCCACTTGTTAAATCGAACCTTTTCGGAGGCTTAACGTAGGGCAATTAGGTTTTCCATGGATGAGACCTGCCAATTTCTTCTATCCATTCAAATTGAATCCCAATTTTTCTTTTGAAATATTTCTCATTTTTGATACAAAATTGTTATTCACACGTTGAATTTCGAAAACATTTCAAAACCTTTGGCCGATTTTGACAGGATTGACTATTTTAAAAATATTGACAGTTTCATCAAGATTGTCTGTATTGACCAATTTAGGCTATATGGACCATCTTGATAAGAAGTAATGATCTTTTTTCAATGGTTGAATCATCAATTGAAAAAAGAATAGCGTTCTTCAGCTAGCGAAACTGAAAATTAGCGGAACTTTATGATAAGCGAAAATAAATTCGCTAACTGTCTCGTGGAGGGATTGTGTTATTATTTTTGCATATTTACATTACTAAAATTGCAATGGAAACTTTCAAGTATGATCCGTTAAATACAGATATAATTCAAATAGTTAAAAAAAAATCTTAAAGTTCAACTATTCAAAAGGATTTTTTTTATCATGGACAAACAAAAAAAAAATTTTAACCAGAATTAACAACTTTTTGGCAAAGCTTTATAAAAATTTTTTGAATAACAGGAAGAACAATACAAACAGTATTTGAATCCTTAGTTTATACACTAAATGTTTTGAAAAAATATCAACCTTGGTACAAATTTTTACTTTAAGATATATTTCCAATAATGAGGAAATTAAATCCATCAATTTGAAACTTTTACTAAAAAGCAAGTCATGCATTTTTATCTCAGATAATATAAGTTTGCAGTTTATCATTCTTAATCAGAAAATATTTAAGTTATTATGAGATCATGATATCACCCAATGCAGTCAGAAGAACCGGTTGGGTAACATTTTTGCTTAAACTACGCACACACAAATAATAGTAACATTAAAACTAACCGAAACTTTGAATATACCTATAAATACCGCGAGCGGTCAGATAACGGTAAACACCTTTTTCGCAAAAACTGTCTTGCTTCTCAACCGATTTCTAGAAAATTTATAGTTTTGACAAGCTTATAATGTGACTCAAATCTAATTTTCAGACAATCATTTATTTTAGAGTTATTCAAAGTCCAAGAATTTCTTTTTTGAAAAACATGCTTTAGCAAAAAGGCTGTAAATCAGTTATAAAGTGCTCAAAAAAAAATTTTCACTTAGTGCATGAGAAAGTTGAAGTTAGAAAATATATATTGCACATATAAAACTTTTTTTTTTAATTTTTTTAAGATCATAGTCACAAAAATGTAGAAAAGTTGTGTAAAACCCGTACTTTTCAATCAATCAACCGCCAAAGCTGTTCTAGTGACAGTAGAAAATTTAAAAAAATGTGAATTGAAAATCCGGATTTCCATTGAAATCTTTAGATTTTTGAAATACGAACCACAAAATTCATGACGACTTTTCAAAGGTAGCTGCTTTTCAAATTCTACTCGTTTAGCCTTTCAACCTAATAGCCATATTTTGGAATTTTTTTGCGAATTTTCAGTGATAAACAGCATTCTAAAGTTCAGTGGAAGCCGTCATCTTTGATTTCAAGATGGCGTCCGATAGCGAAATTTGACTCAATCTAGTTTAGCCCTTCACCCAATATACATATTATTGGGGTTTCATGCGATTTTCAGTCATTTACAGCATTTAAGGCTTAGTAAAAGCCGCCATCTTGGATTTCAAGATGGCGTCAGACAACGAAATTTGATATTTTCTAGTTCAGCCCTTTAACCCCCTCTCCCCCTCCCCCATATTGGGAGGGTTTCATGCGGTTTTAAGTGTTTAATAGCATTTAAAGTTCAGTAGAAGCCGCCATCTTGGATTTCAAAATTTCGCCTAATATCGAAATATGACTTCTACTAGTTTAGCCCTTTAGCCAATACCTATATTATTGATCATTAACAATTTTTTGTTCTAAAAATCAATAATGTTTTGTCTTTCTAAAATCTTGTCAATTAACATAAATCATCATCATTTCGAGTCATTTTTGAAGTCGAGATTTGCATTTCGAGTTCAATGATTAAAGGGTGATGTGAGTAGTCAATCAAGCTAGGCTAAGCCCGTGCGAAGGACCGATCCATGGGGGAGGGGGGGGGGGGGGTTCGAAATTCAAATTTAGCCAAAAATGATAACAATTCCAAAAACACACAATAAATAAGGAAATTGATTTCTAAACCATTTTAGTACTTATTATTATTACACAAACTCAAAAAAAGTGAATTTTACTGATAAAATAAATCAAAGTTTTCAAAACAACTCAAAATGACTGTTTCAAATCAATACTTAATATTTCCGGTAAGTCATTGATAAATTATTCAAAATGATGTTTCTAATCCCGAACTAGAATTTAGCTTAAAGATGAATTTTAAGCAGTCTAGTTTTCAAATTTAAAATCGAAGCTTCGGACATAAATGAATTCTTATGAATTAATGTTAAATAGAATACATAAAATATATTATCAAATTTAAAAAAAAAAAACTGAACTCACAAATAAATGTCAGATCAGGTTAAAAATTGACCATGATTAAAATTGTTAGAAAAATGTTAATGATTGTTTTTCTTAATCATCTAATTTAACATTTCTTTTCTTAGTTTTCAATTGAAGAATTGATTAAAAAATGTTAAATCTTGAATTTAAAAAAAAAACCATGGTTTAAAGTGTGAATTCTGGATTAGGAAAAAAGTTTATTTTGAAGTTATAAGAACTTATTCAATAGTTGATAATTGAATTTTATTTGATAATAAGAAGAAAACATTTAATTATATTTCAAGAGTTCAAGTGATAAAAGTCACAGATAAAACCTTTTTCTAGATTTAAATTCTTTCAGCTATTAAAATAAAAGGCTAAAAAAGTTAGGAAGTTAAAAAGAATAACTTTATGCATTAATAATACATAAAATTCATATGACACTGGCAAATTACAGATTGGTAAGTGACCAATGAGAAACTAAAATAAAAAGCAAAAAAATTCTAAATTTTGTTGTAAAAATCTAAAGCACAAAGATAATAAATATTAAGTAAACATTGCTCATTAAACTTAAACTTTTAAGTTGCTCCTTTGAATCATTTTTCGAACTTTCTAAAGATTAATTAAAAATCGATTAAATTACATGATTAAAATACATGATTTTATACGATGAAAATATATAAAACGTTTATGAAGTTTCAATCGAAGGTTTTAAAGTTAAAAATTTCAAGCACTTTCCAAGAAGATTATGTTTGCAAAACAAAAAATTCATAGTTAAAAAAACCAACTTTTAAAAATATTTCAATAAATTTTAAAAGTTAGATTTTTTAATTCGATAAATTTATTTGAAAATTAAAACAAAATACGAAGATGAAAAAGATAAGTTTTTTTAAAACCTTTTAGAAGGATTTTTTTCAATAAACTCGTCTAACCAGTTTAAAATATTATTAATTGAATTTATGATAACTCAAGGGAACTGCAAATTGGTGCCTAAGATTGAATTATTGATTTGGTAGAATTAAGCGTCCTGAGCTCGAACAAATTTTGACTTTCACCTTGCGTTTGGTGTTTATTAGCTTAATTATGTATCAGTTTTAAGTGACATCAATCATTGATAACTGATAAAATAATAAATCTACGTTTAAGAAAACAAAAATGATTTCGATTTGGTTTATTATACCTATTTAATTCAATTAAGAAATAATATTTCAAAGGTGATAATGCATGATCTAAAAAAGTTAAATTCCACAGCTTTTTTAAGTTTAAAAAGGAAATTATCAAGAGTATTTCAGATTGAACTGAATTAAGTTTAAAAAAATTTAATCCATTTAACAAAATTGTTCAAACTTGCAAAACGATTCTAATTTTGCTTTGAAACAGCAAAAATTTAACTTGGAAAAGTAAACAAATAGAAAACCTCTATTACGTTTTTCGCAGAACTCAAAATAACTTGAAGTCTTGATTAAATATCTTTATTTTAAAGTATGGGTTTTGTTTTAAAATTTTGTCAAAAAAATGCTGAATTTTCTTAAATGATTGTAAAATATTTTCAAAAGTTAATTAAACAACAACAACTAATAGAAAAGTTCCATACTTAGATCAAGGGCACCTAAATGAATCAAAATCAGCTTTTAAATTTTTTGCACCTCGAAGTATGTGAATTTTGTGGCCATGTGCAATTTATCAAAACGTTTTTGAGTGTGATGTTGAGCATTTAGAAGAACAAGAAACACATAAAAATAATGAGACTGGAATTTATTTCTTGAAGAATATTTCATATTAGCCCGATTTTCTGTTAATCAAAATTTTAAGTAATAAAGTAGAGGATACTAGGTTTAAGATTAGGTTTTGCTAATTTTGATGAATTAATGTTGAAGTTAAAATGGTTGGTCTCAAATTCTGAATCTGTTTGGTAACACTTCTTAATAAAAACTCATTCCAAAGACGAGGTAGAGTTTTTGTATGTCAAGTTTTGAGTTTCAAATCAAAAGATTGATTGAAATGCAAAAAAAAGTTTCAATTTGTGAACGGCATATACATATGTATGTAGTGTCATCAAATAGAATGTCTCAAGCCTAGAGTGATGGAAGACTAATTTCCGCCGGAGGCGAGATTTTTTTTTTTTACTTTTTTGTTAACACTTATTGAACACCTTTTAAATAAGATCAAGTAATTTTCCTTTACTACGTTAAAAATTTTACTTGGAAAAAATCTCCATGGGGGGGGGGGGGGGTTAAACCCCTAAACCCCCCCCCCCCCATTCGCACGGCCTTGCTTTAGCCCTTTAGCCAAAACCCATATTGTGAGGGATTCATGCGGTTATAAGTCATTTACAGTACTTTAAAGTTCAGCGAAAGCCGCCCTCTTGGATTTCATGATGGCGTCGGATCGGATAGCGAATTTCGACTTCAAATCATGATTCCTCGGGTCAATAACAACTAATCCCTTTTCATTTAAAAAGTCTGTCCTCATTTACTGTACTATTGGTTGACAACTCAGAAATGAGGAGCTCATCCTACGTGTGAGAAAAACGTCAAGTTTCAGCTTGTTATAAGGCTCTGATAAAACCATTATAGAACTAAAGCTTAGTTCTTTTAGAAATGGGACAGCTACGAATGCGTGTATCTCAAAAACCATTCGTTTGATCTAAAAACTTTCTATGAAGGAAATGAAGGTAATCTTATGATAATTCATGAAAAAATTTGAAAAAAAAATATTTATCGTTTTTTTGTAAGAATAAATTCTACTTTATTGTTGGTACCTCCCATCGGCTAGCGCACACTTTTTTCAGTCATGATATTGATTAGTTTTTCAAACTTCTACTTCGTCTAATCAGTATTTTAGGTTTCTACATCCTCTTCCTTCAATTTCCGCTTCTTTTCGGACCAATCCTTCTCTTTTCAAAGAAACTGAGGGTAATTTAGTGGATACAGATGTTTCGAAATTAACAAATTTGATTATTTTTGAGCCACTTTTTAAGCGTTTTTAATAGAATTTCTGCTGGCAAAATCTGGCAATAACGAAGTAAAACCATCATGAGATTAAATTTAAAGTACAATCGGTTAGTATAGATCGTAGGTTGCGAAGGGTACATAAGAGATAACTATTTTTTGGCTTTTAAAAACAGCGAAAACCATAGTTTTCGTTTTGAATATTGTAATTTCTTTCCACAGGAGCAGAATTTTGGCAAATCATAATATTTTATACAAAATAACCAGCAAATACATACTTTAATATACTCGGGACCTTGCCACGAGCAGACATGGTATGGAATTCAAACGCTGGAATTTGTTTAAAATAGGGTATTGCATAAGTTTTGTCGTTCATCAGAAATCATCTGTTTCATAGCCTCGGTACCGGCTATACAGCTTACGAGCGCTGGAACTAGCAAAAATTTATTATCTGAGGTTGGGTTTGAATGACTCATTACCAGGTAACACTTTCAACTTATCAGAGAACTTTTTTTTGGAAATTTCAGCGATCTACCCTTAGTTTTTCGCTTTTTGAAAACTAAAAATGCTGGTATGAGACTTGATTCCCTGATGACCCTTAGCCGAAGTTGCCGATCATATGCTTCACTCCAATGCTTGATTTGAACTTTGTGGACATTTGTGACAGTATTTGCATACTTTTCCACCACTTACATACAGTAATTCTTCGAAAAATCAACGGTTTTATCAGCTATCAATTTGATTATGTTGGATTTTGAATAAAACTGTGCAAAATTAGTTTTTCCTTTTTCTCTTGCATCGTAAATATCTCAAAAATGCGTAATTTTTAAATTTTGAAAAAAATAGGTCGGATAGTATTTTTTACAGGCAACAAAATGCTGCCAAAATTTTGAATGTCCGATTACTAGTAAACGAGCTATTAGCAAAAGAAAGTGTCCTATTTCTAAAAGAACTAAGCTTTAATTAGCCATTTATCTGATCATGATAAAGCTATAAAGCATTCAATTGACTAACGAAAGGCGCAAAATGACGCCATATTGATGGATTCACAATGACAAGTATTTTAAAATAAAAAAAAAAACAAAAATTTCTAACATGTTTAATAAAAGCTTTATAAAAACATTGGTGACCAAAATTTTAAGGCATGACAATTATATCGAAGTTTAAAAAATTGGTCATGACGTTTCTAGTATAGGGCCAAATTAAAGCTTTATTAGAGTTCTGGTGATGATATAGAATGCGCTTTAGCTTTTTAACAAGATTAATGCTGAAATTTTGCTGACGATAATAAAGCTAAAATTGTTACTTGGGTAGTATTTATCACTGAAAATTTCATTAATTTCCTTTAATCCGTTCAAAAGTAAATCACAGATGAAAGTGTTGCATTTTTTTTTTCGAATACAGTCCTTATAAGCAACGAAAGTGAGCATCTTCTTGGCTAGAATGCAGTTCATATTTGAAATATCATCTTTCAAATATCCAACATTCTATCCACCATTCAAATATCATCTGAACTTAGCTATTTTATTGCAGATTTATTCGATGCTCTCATAATTTTACTAAAATTAGATAATTATTGAGATGTTTTTTAAAATCCGTACAATTCAGGTCATTGTTAAATCCTGTTTTCAAAAATCAGGACAATTCGAGAGTTTTTCAGAAATAAAGACGGTATTTCTAAAATCAGGACTGCTTAATGTATGGGACTGTGTGTACGGGATGAATAAACTCAAGAGGCTTGAAATCTCAAAAAAAAAAAAACAGGACAAATCCTTAAACAAATCTGGACATCTGACACCTCTAATAAAGTTCTGAAAAAATGCACAGTGTAATACTTCCACTTCTGCCGCCAGATGGTGCTATTCGTGTCTAACGTTTTCTCGTTAAATGGTGAATTTATATAGTGAATTATCAAACATCGTTTTCTTTGACGTTCGAAGACATCGAAATACCATTGGACTGCTGATGCTGTTGAACTCACGCTGAGATGAGACGTGTTGACTAGAAGTCGTGACAGCCTCATACTTAAAAAAAAAAATGCAGAATTTTCATTGATTGAACTTCAGTTTATGTTCAAATATTTAAAATCATTAAAATATTTGTTCTTCGAATGATCTTGTATGAACAAACGCCAACGATTTGGCCAACTTGCGCCAGTACAGCGGGAAACCAGTTGTGTTCGTAGGCCGTTGCAAAACAGATCCACTGTGCAGGTACACGAAATGGCCCCGAGGAGGTGTGACACTACATAAATTTGATTTGCGGCCTGTCCGGAATTGCAGCAAAAAAGAGAAAAATCAGCGCAACGCTCCGTTTTTGGCCAAAGGCGTCAGTCCAGTCCACAGGACAGGCTCCTTTACCAGGTCCAATCCAGTCCACTCAACGCCGCCGGTGGCTCCGGTATTTTATCGACCGCTTGGCTCGATCTGTAACAGATGACTTTACGATCAAGACGACGACGACAACGACTGGCAACAGCTTTACGACGACATGTTTTGTCTGAATGCACGAAAAGAATTCCATATTCAGTAGCGTGTCGTTTCCTTCATTTTCTACGGCTTAAAAAATAAAATATAATTTCTGCAGATTTTTCGTAGACGTGACGTTTTAATGAACGCTTAATGGCTCCGAAGCAAAGACGTTCACGTGCACACTTGGAGTGTGATCTTTCTCGGATCGTTCGTCAGTCTGTCAGTCAACCTGATTACGCAACGCGCCTCGAAATCGAAGAAAGTGTCCTAAAGCCAATTCCGCCGATGGCCGCGTGTCCCTTAAGGGATCCGTTCGATTTGTGTCGCCATCGTCGATTATGATGCTGGATTACTTACTGGAACACTTTCTCTCCCCCGATGCAATAGTTAATTGCTGGTACGTGTTTTTGGCCCTAATCAATCAACTGGCATCTGTGACGAGGAGGATAATTAAAATCTCGAAAAACGAACGAGATCTCGTTTCTAAGTTTCATATGATAATTTCAAAAGTTGTAGATTTTAAATCCCAACTTTTCCCTAACATTTTTCAACAATTTTAACTTCACTCTCAACTCAACAATCTAAGATAAAACCCAAACCAAGTCGAGTAACGCCACATGCACGCGCCCTTTGCCATATTTGTCTATCAGGCGTACAGCCAGTTTCTGGCTGACGAGTTTATTAGTTGCCCCATGTATGTAGGTTGTTGTTCAGTTGAAACACAGAATGGAGACAAGTTTCATTGACAACTTTTTCGTTTAGCTCAACGGCAACTAGTTACCTACTGCCTTGAGGTACCTGCCACTTAGTGGGTAATGCAATTTTTTCCCTTGAGCCAAACAGCAGTAAATCACCGTTCATCGCTTGGGTGTGTCTCCTAGTCTGGTGGCATTTGGGAATGTTTGCCATAACGAAAATGTGATAACCAGACGGTACCATGTAAGATCGAGCGTTGATAATTTTAACATCAATGTATCAACATTGATTTTTATAATTTCTAATTCCTAATGCTGGCTTTCATGCTTGTGAGATTATTTAACACTTCACATTATGAGCCCCTTCGATAGTCTTCAACAAAATCGCAAAAGATCACGATATAAACTGATACTTGAACTCGTGGATGAACTATAAGCGTTTTCGTGGGACTAAATTTTTTTTTGATATTTTGAAAGTCAATGGAGACTTGATACTTTATTGAAAGAGACTTTATCCTTTAGTCAGGGTGCTTTGACAAAAATCTTGCAAAATCTTAAGATGAAAGTTCCATTGACTTTTTTGACCATAATAGTTTTCATTTCACTGTTTTTAAGTGTCACACAAAAAATATTTTAAAAGTTTGTCTACTACCATATATTAATTGCATACTTAAAGGCGCAATTTTTTTCATTTTTAGATAAAAGCACTGTTTTGATTCCTTTTTATCAGGAAATTGTTGGATAATTATTTGTCATTGGATGAATATTAATAATTTCAAGCTTATCAATAATCAACATCCTATCGGAAGAAAAATACCTATATGTTTTTTTGAGATTTTTTTTGAGATAACAGGTTGGTTTTTTTGTTCTATTTGTCAAATTTTTCTAGAAGATTTGATTTATGTAAGACATTTCAGTTTCGATGTATTGCTGAGGAATCAAGTATCCTCATTCTCCCTAACACAAGGTGGCAATTGATGTGTTGAAAAAATTTCATGATCGCATTTCAAAAACCGACCAAGGCCGTGCAAACGGAGGGGGAGAGATTAGGGGTTTAACTACCCCCACCCCTCCATGGAGGTTTTTCCATGTACAATTTCTGTACAAGAAATGAATTAACCGTAGTAATGGGAAGTAACTTGTGTGGTAGATATGTCATGAAGATTTAAATATATGAAATTCTAATTGTTGAAATTAATATACATTGATCAATACAACATTAAAATAATGAAATATAATTTATTCAAGATTATTCCTTTGACTAGAATGACCGCATTTTATTGACTAAGCTGATTGATTCAAAGTAATAGTGTAAAACACAATCATCTCTTCGCCCAATTTTAGTGGTGCCTGTGAGAGAGAAAAATATAGATGAATGAATGGATGCCAAAAATGACAAAAATGACAAAAATGACAAAAATGACAAAAATGACAAAAACGACAAAAATGACAAAAATGACAAAAATGACAAAAATGACAAAAATGACAAAAATGGCAAAAATTACAAAAATTACAAAAATTATAATAATTACAAAAATTACAAAAATGACAAAAATTACAAAAATTACAAAAAATACCAAAAATACAAAAATTACAAAAATTACAAAAATTACAAAAATTACAAAAATTACAAAAATTACAAAAACTACAAAAATTGCAAAAATTACAAAAATTACAAAAATTACAAAAATTACAAAAATTACAAAAATGACAAAAATGACAAAAATTACAAAAATTACAAAAATTACAAAAATTACAAAAATTACAAAAATTACAAAAATTACAAAAGTTACAAAAATTACAAAAATTACAAAAATTAAAAAATGACAAAAATTACAAAAATTACAAAAATTACAAAAATTACAAAAATTACAAAAATAACAAAAATTACAAAAATTACAAAAATTTCAAAAATTACAAAAATTACAAAAATTACAAAAATTACAAAAATTACAAAAATTACAAAAATTACAAAAATTACAAAAATTACAAAAATTACAAAAATTACAAAAATTACAAAAATTACAAAAATTACAAAAATTACAAAAATAACAAAAATTACAAAAATTACAAAAATGACAAAAATAACAAAAATGACAAAAATTACAAAAATAACAAAAATGATAAAAATGACAAAATGACAAAAATTACAAAAATTACAAAAATGATTCAAATATTTTTGTCAGTTTTGAAAAATGATTAAAATATATTTGTCATTTTTGAAAAATGATTTAAATATTTTTGTAATTTTTGTCATTTTTTAAATTTTTGTCATTTTTGTAATTTTGTCGATGAAAATGATTCAAAATGACAGACTACCGGTAACTTTATCAACGCCTTCACTAAATAAGCCACTTGATCAAACAGACAGAATGCAACAACGCGCCTCCGCTTGATTAGCTACGATCGATTGTAACTAAATATTTACCGACTTCTTCTGGATTCCCGCCAAAGCTTGTTGTTAGCAGTTATGAAGTCAAAATAAACATCAACGAAACATTCAAATAGCAAACGGAAGCAAACGCTGGGAAAAAAGATCGCTTAAGCAAACGGCGGCGGCAAATGTTCGTTTGATGTGATAAAAATGATTGCGTGATGGATTTGATTGAGTTAAGCTAGGCTTTTCCCTTCCGTCAAAATTTCATGACATCTTCGTCATTCGCCTCGTTTGAGTTGTTTTTTTTTTTGGGTTCCAAAGTGTGTTGTTGAGTTATCAAATTTGCATTTTAAACGAACGCCCAGCCATCGAAAAATCCTTATGGGCGTGATTCAGTTTGAAATTAAAATCAAATATCTACGGCTGAATTAATGTTCAATTAAAACTGATTGTGAACAAACAGCCCGACAGTATTTGTAGCATTAGATTGGTTGAGTCGCTGACTAGTTCCTATCAATGGTTTATGCAAATGTGAACTTAACGTGTCTTGGAAATAATAAAACCAAAACATTTGCACAACTATTTGTTTGCTTTTTGTTCCATCGAGTGGCACGCAATCAAGTTGAGGGGATTGTTTCAATTGCAGATTTGGTTGTTTGTTAATTGAGTTAAGCAACCCGATTGAAGCATTTATTGTTGCACGGCACGGAAAACATTTTCCGCCCATTTGAATAGTTGAGCACTGGAAACAGAAGCAGCCAATTAATCATGTTTGTTTCGAGTCAAAACGGCAATTTTTGGGGACGTACCGATTTGTAATTAATTGGTAAAAAGAACACGAAAATGATAAAACTAGTATGTACTAACAAAAGCTTAAGTGAAAGCAGAAAAAAAATTAAACAAAAGCAACAAAATGCAAGTCCTGGTTAAAAGTTCTGATCAAGAAAAAATCAATAATTTTTTAAGATCCACTTTTTTGATTTTCGAATTCAGATTCAAAAATCAGATTCAGATTCAGAATTCAGATTCAGAATTCAGATTCAGAATTCAGATTCAGAATTCAGATTCAGAATTCAGATTCAGAATTCAGATTCAGAATTCAGATTCAGAATTCAGATTCAGAATTCAGATTCAGAATTCAGATTCAGAATTCAGATTCAGAATTCAGATTCAGAATTCAGATTCAGAATTCAGATTCAGATTTCAGATTCAGATTTCAGATTCAGAATTCAGATTCAGAATTCAGATTCAGAATTCAGATTCAGAATTCAGATTCAGAATTCAGATTCAGAATTCAGATTCAGAATTCAGATTCAGAATTCAGATTCAGAATTCAGATTCAGAATTCAGATTCAGAATTCAGATTCAGAATTCAGATTCAGAATTCAGATTCAGAATTCAGATTCAGAATTCAGATTCAGAATTCAGATTCAGAATTCAGAATTCAGATTCAGAATTCAGATTCAGAATTCAGATTCAGAATTCAGATTCAGAATTCAGATTCAGAATTCAGATTCAGAATTCAGATTCAGAATTCAGATTCAGAATTCAGATTCAGAATTCAGATTCAGAATTCAGATTCAGAATTCAGATTCAGAATTCAGATTCAGAATTCAGATTCAGAATTCAGATTCAGAATTCAGATTCAGAATTCAGATTCAGAATTCAGAATTCAGATTCAGAATTCAGATTCAGAATTCAGATTCAGAATTCAGATTCAGAATTCAGATTGAGAATTCAGATTCAGAATTCAGATTCAGAATTCAGATTCAGAATTCAGATTCAGAATTCAGAATTCAGATTCAGAATTCAGATTCAGAATTCAGATTCAGAATTCAGATTCAGAATTCAGATTCAGAATTCAGATTCAGAATTCAGATTCAGAATTCAGATTCAGAATTCAGATTCAGATTTCAGATTCAGATTTCAGATTCAGAATTCAGATTCAGAATTCAGATTCAGAATTCAGATTCAGAATTCAGATTCAGAATTCAGATTCAGAATTCAGATTCAGAATTCAGATTCAGAATTCAGATTCAGAATTCAGATTCAGAATTCAGATTCACAATTCAGATTCAGAATTCAGATTCAGAATTCAGATTCAGAATTCAGATTCAGAATTCAGAATTCAGATTCAGAATTCAGATTCAGAATTCAGATTCAGAATTCAGATTCAGAATTCAGATTCAGAATTCAGATTCAGAATTCAGATTCAGAATTCAGATTCAGAATTCAGATTCAGAATTCAGATTCAGAATTCAGATTCAGAATTCAGATTCAGAATTCAGATTCAGAATTCAGATTGAGAATTCAGATTCAGAATTCAGATTCAGAATTCAGATTCAGAATTCAGATTCAGAATTCAGAATTCAGATTCAGAATTCAGATTCAGAATTCAGATTCAGAATTCAGATTCAGAATTCAGATTCAGAATTCAGATTCAAAATTCAGATTCAGAATTCAGATTCAGAATTCAGATTCAGAATTCAGATTCAGAATTCAGATTCAGAATTCAGATTCAGAATTCAGATTCAGAATTCAGATTCAGAATTCAGATTCAGAATTCAGATTCAGAATTCAGATTCAGAATTCAGATTCAGAATTCAGATTCAGAATTCAGATTCAGAATTCAGATTCAGAATTCAGATTCAGAATTCAGATTCAGAATTCAGATTCAGAATTCAGATTCAGAATTCAGATTCAGAATTCAGATTCAGAATTCAGATTCAGAATTCAGATTCAGAATTGAGATTCAGAATTGAGATTCAGAATTCAGATTCAGAATTCAGATTTAGAATTCAGATTCAGAATTCAGATTCAGAATTCAGATTCAGAATTCAGATTCAAAATTCAGATTCAAAATTCAGATTCAGAATTCAGATTCAGAATTCAGATTCAGAATTCAGATTCAGAATTCAGATTCAGAATTCAGATTCAGAATTCAGATTCAGAATTCAGATTCAGAATTCAGATTCAGAATTCAGATTCAGAATTCAGATTCAGAATTCAGATTCAGAATTCAGATTCAGAATTCATATTCAGAATTCAGATTCAGAATTCAGATTCAGAATTCCGATTCAGAATTCAGATTCAGAATTCAGATTCAGAATTCAGATTCAGAATTCAGATTCAGAATTCATATTCAGAATTCAGATTCAGAATTCAGATTCAGAATTCAGATTCAGAATTCAGATTCAGAATTCCGATTCAGAATTCAGATTCAGAATTCAGATTCAGAATTCAGATTCAGAATTCAGATTCAGAATTCAGATTCAGAATTCAGATTCAGAATTCAGATTCAGAATTCAGATTCAGAATTCAGATTCATAATTCAGATTCAGAATTCAGATTCAGAATTCAGATTCAGAATTCAGATTCAGAATTCAGATTCAGAATTCAGATTCAGAATTCAGATTCAGAATTCAGATTCAGAATTCAGATTCAGAATTCAGATTCAGAATTCAGATTCAGAATTCAGATTCAGAATTCAGATTCAGAATTCAGATTCAGAATTCAGATTCAGAATTCAGATTCAGAATTCAGATTCAGAATTCAGATTCAGAATTCAGATTCAGAATTCAGATTCAGAATCCAGATTCAGAATTCAGATTCAGAATTCAGATTCAGAATTCAGATTCAGAATTCAGATTTAGAATTCAGATTAAGAATTCAGATTGAGAATTCAGATTCAGAATTCAGATTCATAATTCAGATTCAGAACTCAGATTCAGAATTCAGATTCAGAATTCAGATTCAGAATTCAGATTCAAAATTCAGATTCAGAATTCAGATTCAGAATTCAGATTCAGAATTCAGATTCAGAATTCAGATTCAGAATTCAGATTCAGAATTCAGATTCAGAATTCAGATTCAGATTTCAGATTCAGAATTCAGATTCAGAATTCAGATTCAGAATTCAGATTCAGAATTCAGATTCAGAATTCAGATTCAGAATTCAGATTCAGAATTCAGATTCAGAATTCAGATTCAGAATTCAGATTCAGAATTCAGATTCAGAATTCAGATTCAGAATTGAGATTCAGAATTGAGATTCAGAATTCAGATTCAGAATTCAGATTTAGAATTCAGATTCAGAATTCAGATTCAGAATTCAGATTCAAAATTCAGATTCAAAATTCAGATTCAGAATTCAGATTCAGAATTCAGATTCAGAATTCAGATTCAGAATTCAGATTCAGAATTCAGATTCAGAATTCAGATTCAGAATTCAGATTCAGAATTCAGATTCAGAATTCAGATTCAGAATTCAGATTCAGAATTCAGATTCAGAATTCAGATTCAGAATTCAGATTCAGAATTCAGATTCAGAATTCATATTCAGAATTCAGATTCAGAATTCAGATTCAGAATTCCGATTCAGAATTCAGATTCAGAATTCAGATTCAGAATTCAGATTCAGAATTCAGATTCAGAAATCAGATTCAGAATTCAGATTCAGAATTCAGATTCAGAATTCAGATTCAGAATTCAGAATTCAGAATTCAGAATTCAGAATTCAGAATTCAGAATTCAGATTCAGAATTCAGAATTCAGAATTCAGATTCAGAATTCAGAATTCAGAATTCAGATTCAGAATTCAGATTCAGAATTCAGATTCAGAATTCAGATTCAGAATTCGGATTCAGAATTCGGATTCAGAATTCAGATTCAGAATTCAGATTCAGAATTCAGATTCAGAGTTCAGAGTTCAGAGTTCAGATTCAGAATTCAGATTCAGATTCAGAATTTAGATTCAGAATTTATTTAATACAAAATTTGGGAACAGTCCGGTGGATTTCATTGAAAAAAAGCTAGGATTTCGCCCGGATTTATTCACTTTATTTGGAAAAAAAAACCAATAAAAGCAAATTATGTTATGAAACTTGAGTTTTGATGAATTTTTTTTCTTAATTTTGTTGGATAGTTTCTTGGTCTTGACTAACTTTGACCGGATATTTAAAGTTTTATATAAAATTGCCCATATTTGTCTGGTCTGAATAAATGCTGAAAAAAATCTGACAACCTTAGCACAGACAAACAGACGGGACACTCGGTTTTCGTTTTTCGCAAACTCTTTCGAAGCTAGGCAATGTCGACACCAGAGTGCACTAAAATCACTTAAAAGCAAATCTGAACTTCTAATCATGGTAGCGGTGCATCTATACTTTCATCTCCATGGCGCTTGTTAGTTGTTGATTTTCGTTTGTTGTTATCCAACAAAGTTCTATTGGCGTTGATTTGGTGGTAGTCAATTTAATCCTGAATAATTCAAGGATGGAAAACGACCGAACCGCTCAGTAAAAGCTTATCTGACCAGTGCTTCAATTCAAAGAATTCGTCAAGGTATGTTAGCAAACTCCCTTAATTAATAAATGTCCAAAAATCTTTCAATCCTAAAATTTTCATTTTAGATACCATCTGCGAGGTGTTTCAAAGGGGCATTGAGTGATTGAAAAACTCTTGTCGAGGAAGTATTGTACAACCGGTTTTCTTACCAGAATAGATAACATTCGAGCGTTACTCGAATCATTCAAGAAAAAACTGAAAAACGAGCATCCGCAATTTTGGAATGATTACCTGATTCTTGAAAAGCATAGTTACTGCAGAGTTAGTGTAAAACGAGAGAAGAAAGATCTATCAAATAAAGTTTTAACCTAAATCAAAAAACTTTTCGAGGCATTACATTATTAAACTTAAAAAAATACTTTGGCGCAAACCTGAGTCTCAGCTTATATTATCAATATTTTTTAAACGAACAAATTCATAGATTTAAAACATAAAACCTCAAAACATTTAGACTTCGTTTATATGTATGACAAATTTTTAATCTGTATAATGGACTTTGTTAATACATATGCCAAATTTTTAACCCGCATAATAACGTTTCTGAACCAAAGGGAATTCACGGAAATAAAAAAAAACAAACTTTTATATTTTCAACACAATATTCATGCATACAGAAATTCACTACAAATTCATTCAAGAAGTTTTCATCGGTTCCAAAAATTGACTTCCGTTACTGGAGGATGATTCAATTGTCCTTTGTTTTGTTGCAGCTGTCTCTGATTGGGCCTTTCCCTCTGCTCGAATCAATTTGAATGCACATAATTTATTTCTGGCACTTAAAAAAGAATAATAAATACTTCGTTCTTCACTACCGTTACTTATTTTTATTACGTTAATAATATCAATCACGGCTATTTGAAAACCAAAAAGTTTCCTTCTCAATTATAACATCAACAAAAACTATGGATTTGTTTACACTTGAATTAAGAATGCCAAGATATCATGGCTTCCTACTATGATAAATTTTACAAACGTGATGTTGGTAGGCAATGTCGGCAACAGATGGCAGTGAAATCAATTTGCGAAAAAATGATCAGATTTTCTTCAGAGTGTCCTGTCTGTTTATCTGTGACCTTAGTCTAAAGCATTCCCAGAGGCTTGTGTTGAAGCACAATTTCAAATTTAAAGTTTAGAACTTTTGAAAAGTTTAACGATAATATTTATCTTTTTTAAGAAATCAACATAATTAATTAAATATCAGATACCCTTGTTTTCTGTAAAAAAAAATGATCTTATTCGAGAATTAAAATATTCAGATTTAACACCTCAGTGGGAAAGTTTTCGGGTTGCAGACAATTCATATTATTATGGAAAATTTTCTTAGAAATTCAACCAACCTGCGGTCGGTTATGACCGACTTTCTAGCTCAAATTAGCTCAATCTAGAAAACTGCATTCTAACAAAAAACTTTTTGTGTTGTGAAAGTTGTTTTTTTAACTGAAAAAATGCGCTAGAATTTACACTCATTACATAATTCCTGTTATTTAAATTTTTAATGTCATTTATCAAACGGGTCCGAAAAGATCATCATTCGTAGATTTTTTTTCTACACATACAAAAGCTGATTTAACCCTTCGTTTCACAAAGTGACAAATTTGCAACAATTAATGTATAAAAAAAACGAAAAATCGTATTTTATTTCAATTTTTTTCTTGATGTCATTTCCAACTGTCAAAAATGATTTTTAAGGGAAAATAAAAAATCATGAAATGAAGGGTTAACTTAATCTTGGTTATCTCTCTTCTTCTTGTCTTTGTGATATTTTTTTCTAATTTCATTTGGTTTCTATTTCTCACCAATTAGTTTCAGTTAGATCTTGAATTTGCATCCAATTTACATACAGTTTCCTATTTATTTTCAATTTCTATCAATTTGTAACCATTATGTTTTCTCAAATTGAAAATTAAGATTCAGAACTACAAATTCTGGATGCCTATTTCAAAGCGGCAGACTCGTCATGCCTATTTTTTGACGGTCGCCATGAGCCAGAAGAATGGTGCTTGGGGTTAGCTGGTAATTCACAATACACAAGATAAGATCAATAGCGGCGCCGGCCACGTCCTAGAACGGAGAAAAAAGACTACTGTTGTACTAATTATTTCAGCTGGTTATACCAATCATCAAAGCGTAGTTGATTTTTTTGCATCCAACTATTAATATAATAAACTTTACTACAAACTGATACGTTATCAACTATGAATTTAATAGATTCAACTATAATGGTATTATTTGTTCAATTGTAAATATGATACATTCATCTGTAGTTTTATGATTGATTCTAAACATTCAACCATAAATATAATAGATTCGACTATAAATTCTTGTTTGACCTCTCAAATTCAACTGTAAATATGATAGATTCAATTGTAATGGTATAATTGATTCAACTGTAAATATGATGGATTCAACTGCAAATGTATGATTGATTTTAGGCAATTCCGGTCAAGAGTGCGCGAATTTCTCAGCTTGATAGCAGCCGGTTTTAAGCACCACAGCCACAAATCCTTTTTTTCATGAAAAAGTATAAAATTCAAAGAAAATAAACGCGCCGTGAAAATTATCCGAAAAATCAACTTAAGTAATGAAAACTTCTATAGTTAGCATTAGTCGAATATGTATAGTTGAACGAATAAAATCAATCATAGAAATATAATTAAATCTATTATATTTACAGTTAAATCCATTATACCAGTATAGATGAATTGACTATACATATTGTTGAATGCACAACATCAAACATACACTTATAGTTGAATTTATTATATTAAATATATTATATTAAAAAATATACTTTATTTTCCGTGAGTATTTATTCAATGGGGAAAACATAGAAGGATGGTAGAAGGATACTTTTTAGGTTCTATCAACATCCTTTTGTCCCTATTTAGCCCAAAGACTGGCTTTGAAAAATAGTGAAACGAAGGTAGGTCAATATCACCAACTATGGAAACCGTCTCTACGTCTGCGAATCTTTATTCATACATATATCCAAGAGAAGGGTTTTGTATGTAAGGGGAGAAGTTATAGATCAAGATCCATTTTGGTAAATGGTACGATCGTTTTTCCTACACCTTTTATGCTTCTAGATATTTCCTAATGAAACTTCTACTTATATTTACGTGTCAGTGATAAAAATCTCCAAAGCTGTCTAACAGATTAAAGTATTCCAATAATGCAATAATTGTTAATAAAAAAAATTTTGAAAATCTTCTGAAAGCTAACTTTTTATCCAAGCTGTGGTTCCTGTTATATTGATGTTTAAAAAAAACGATTTTTCAGAAACGAATAATGCTTCAAATTATAAATATAATTATTTTTTCATGGCTCAAAGTTTGCCAGTTGTTTTGGTAAAAAAAATTGAATGAGCGGTCAGTTGTGATGACTAAAACATGTCGTTTTAAAATACTCATCAATACGATTCTACTTTTTGCCTCACACAGATTTCGCTTTTACGGAGAAGAAAAAGCTTGAGTTTGCTATCAATTATTAACAAAATGACGGAAACATAATTTTTTTTTGTTTTTCAATATGATCAATCAGCTGCAACTGATTTGCTAGCTGACTACAATTTCTTTCCAAATTTTGATAAGCCTTAAGAAATTATTTATTATTTTCTATTTTACCCTCTCTCCTCTCATAAAACAAGAGTAAAGTGCTAACACTGCAATGTTGAATATAAAAAAAACGAAAAAATTCTTGATTTTTCAAATTTTAACAAATTTGTATTGTATGCCATTCTACGTTTTGAAATTATAGAAATAACTGTTACTAAATTTTACTTTATGAGTCTTAAGTTGCAATAACTTCCTCCAAATTCAAAAATCTTTTTGTACGAACTCTTTCGCGTACTTTTTTTCTTAGCTATCTCACGTAAGCTCATCGAGTTTTGAAGATTCCATTGGAGAAGTTTCCATACAGATTTAATTTTGCATATTTATTTTGTTAACTGTAACAATGTTAGAAAAATTTTCTTGGATTGTTGAACGATGTTGAAAAATAATTATTTTTAGCTCTGAAATTAATAAAGAAGGTTTGAAGAACCTATTGGCTGAAAAAATCTGCTAATGGAGGCCCTCCATAAACCCAGCCACAGCACAAAAAAAAGAACTATTCGACCAGGTGCTGACCAAGTTCGACGGGTGTCTTCTGATGGACGATGAAACCTCTGTCAAGGCTGACTTCGGGCAAATTCCACGTCAAAAATTTGACTTGCCAATGGCTCGGGGAAAAAATCCAGCCAGATTTCAATTCGTTTTTGCCGACAAATTTGCACGTAAATTTATAATTTGGCAGGGCATTTGCAGCTAAGGCAAAAAAAACTAAAGTTTTCGTTACAAGTTAGACAATGGCGTCGGAAATATACCAAAAAGAGTGTCTCGCCGTTCATTCGATCCCACGACCATCCCGCAATGTTTTGGCCAGATTTGGCTAGCTGACATGACAGCAAAAACGTTCAAGAATGGTATGCAGAGAAAGGGGTCTAGTTTGTTCCGAAAAACCTTAACCCACCCAACTGCCCCCAGTTCCACCTGATTGAGAAATACTGGGTAATCATGATAAGGAGACTCAAGGCAAAGGGAAAAGTTGTCAAAGACATCAATCAGATGAAGACCTGGTGGAAATAGATAGCTAAAACGATGGAAAAGAAGATGTGCGCCCCCTGATGAGCCGTGTTTCAATAAAAATTCGAGAATTCCTTCGAACCATTACTTACTTACTTACTTAATGATCCCGCGCCGATCCTCCGGTGCATAGGGCCGTGGTAAAAGACCTCCACTGTTGACGATCCGGAGCCAGCGACTTCACCTGGTCCCAGTCAAGATTCTCGTCGACAGTTCGGATTTCAGCGGCTAGGCTTCGCCGCCACGAGTTTCTGGGCCTGCCTCTTCTTCGATGACCTTCTGGATTCCAGTCAAGCGCCTCTCTGCAAATCTCGTTTTCATCTTTTCGCAGCGTGTGCCCAATCCATCTCCACTTACGTTCCCGAATCTCGATTTCTAGCGCCCTTTGATGACACCGGCGATGTAGTTCCTCATTCGAGATCCAGTTGCCAGATCCAGTCGAGATCCAGTTATGGTCCTTCGAACCATAAAAAAATAATTTTATCCGTATTTTTTTCTTAAAAGTGTGAAAAAAATGCTGAAATACAGGAAATTTCTTCTTTAGGTACTGGAGTTGGACTCTCTAGGAAATTTAGTTGAATTTAAAAACATGAAAATCATATAGTTCAAATTAGTGACCTTTTTTACATTTTGCATTTTTTCAACACTGTAACCAGCGAAAAAAAGCTCATCGAATTTAATTTGATTGCTACCACACCGTTTAAGGTACGTTCACTGTGCCAAATCGGGCGCTAATCTTATCCGATCCAGTCACCGACTGGCTGACTTATCTGCAGCAAATCGGTCAACAGTTGGCAGAAGCCTAGTAGTAAAAAAAAATCAAACAAGCACCCAAATGCGGCACCATTATTATTCAGCGCACCATTACAGGCCGTTATCGGGACAGAAAGCGAAAAAAACCGAAAGACAGCTGACGATTACGAGGCTCCCCCCGTTAATCATCTTTCGCGGGGGAAAATAACCACTTTGCGCTATGAGGGGAACGACTTTTCCGAAATTGATTAGCACTTGTTTTTGCGACGACAACGAATCTTAGATAAATTCAGTGATCACAAAAAGCCTCGGATGATGCGACTTCATCAATGGAACCCCCGTTTTGATGACGATCGATTCTTGCGCACCTTTCTTGGGGCAGCCTTCCAAACCCAAGCTTCAAGTCCTACTTATTCCGTGGCAATTTTGGCACCTTGACGTCGTTGCTTTTTAGTTTTAGGCTTAACTTTGGCGCGATTGAGTCACAGGCGGCCAGCATAACAAGACGATCAGCATTCGGCAGATTATGTTTGTCTCTCTGGCTTTTGGGTATAATAAGGTCACGACCTGTTTGAATCTTTACCGGTTATGCAATCGCGGGAGAAATGAAGGTACATAAATCTCCATCTCACCCAAGTTATTTACAAGTGCAGTATGTTTGTTGAATCGATGATTGGTGCTGTACGATTGCGAAATATCGTGTCATTATTAGCAACCTACTGGGTGGAAGGTGATTTTGCATGCTTCATTTCTTAGCTGCGTTACCGGAGACAGTATCACGAAAGTCACGATTCTCCCGAATCGTTACATCGGTGTAAGGTTTCGAGAGATATCTACAACACTACAGAGTTGACAGATGAATATCTTTGATGTTGAACGGCTCAACAGGAGGAGTAGTACTTTCTTTGTAGCGGAAGTTTTTCGAAAAACATAACAAGTATGTTACCTGAAAAGATATTATTTTTTTTTTAAAACCCTACAGTCGATTGTATCCAAATCAAATTTCATTGTGATCACTAGGGTGGCCCAAAATTCCATTTTGTCTGGAGAAGTGTGAGAAATGAACTTTGATGTGCCGGAGAATCAGAAAT